>NC_133224.1:9280473-9621918 GCF_040436345.1 Pagrus major
CAGGAACTGAAAGCTGTCTGCTTGTGGTTTGGGTGTTACGTCTCCCTCGGCAGCTCTGTGGCTTTGTGTTTGGTCTGAAAATGTTGCCAAACAGGCGGCATCATCATTTGTTGGGTTTGGACAGGGCCTTGGCGCTACTTGGATTGACATTAAACAAGTGGTTAAAGGTTTGACAGATTGTCTCTGTCATTTTCTATCCACTTTGTGGAGTAATTGTGACTTATATCTTCTTATAAAATGAGCTTGTATGTATCTGTATATGTGTGTTTCTGTGGTTATGGCTCCACTGAGACAGTTTGGCACCTGGCCAGCTCAAACTGTCTGTCGCTTGGAAGGCTGGAAGTAATGGGTTCATTTCCCCAGTGGGACCGCAGGGTCACTGAATACAAACAAGTGGGGGATGCCTGGGGACGCTGCGTGAATGACAACAGCACACGAGAGATCCCGGCAGGAACACACAGTGCTCCAAAACTTGTTTCATAACTTGTCCCTATTCCAGATCACACAAGGAAGAGGCGTGCGTTTTTAATAAATGCTTGCAGGGCAGGTGTGGTCATCCTACTGGAGGCAGGCGGAGCCACATTGGAACGAAATGTCCTTAAAGGTGCACTATGTAGTTTTGGGCAAGAAATTCTAATCAGAAGAGAAAGATCTTCATTGACGTATATTTGTATGCCTAAACAAACAAAATAAACAAACTTTCTTCGTTTTCATGACTGAATAAACTGAAACACAATTTGATAATGTTTTACTCTGTTTCAGTCAGAGTTATAATTTCTTCTACAAAACTACATAGTGCCCCTTTTAAAGGGTGAACACAGGGGCATACAAGTGCTCCACTTCTCCTCCAAGGAAAACAAATGTTATGTAAGAAACACCGGCTTCTTTATATCCACAGCTTAGTGACTGTGTCATCCAAAGCTTGTGTCACCTCTTTGCAATCATGCAAATCCAGAAGTTTCTATGTGCTGCTGCTGTTTTGTAACCTGTCAGTGAATCACTCTAAAAGCTGCAGCTTAAAGTGAGTCAGACATTTAAGACACCTGGCATTTAAAACCATTTTTTGTTGAATGGATGCCAATAGTGCTGATCCTGAGGATTATTATCCACAGTGATTCATCATTCATCATCCGTTTACTGCAGCTCAAGATAATGTTGGTTTCACAGAACCAAACAACATTTTGGAAAAGGGCAGGCACTTTAAAAAAGTGGACGATCCTTCTATTGATCACCATTTTCACAGGTTAACTTCAACCAATCAGATCAACAGTGAAAGAGCGTTACAAGCTGAGCCCTGTGGTAAAGCAAACTGTTAATGAAGCCGGTTGAAAAAACGTGAAATAACGACCTAAATGATTAAATGATTAGCACGATTGTTTTTACGCCAACATGTCTGCTTCATTCCAAAGGAAAATAAGTGATTTTTTTCAGTCATCACATATATATTTGCTACAAAATATGGACCAACTTTGCAAACACAGCCTTATTTTACTAGGACACTATATGATGGTGTGTTTTGAACCAGCACCTGTGCTATCCAGTAAAGCTGTTTTTTAAGCTGGCTCGTGCAAACTCTGCAGGTGCAACCTTGAAACACAGGTGTATAAACAGCTGTAACTAAAAGTGACATGAAAACGAGGAAGTGTGCTGAACTTCCTCCAGATGCTTCATCTCTAACCTGATTGTTTTTTTGTCTCTTGTAGACCCCTGTCTTGTCGTGATGCCACCATGCATAGGTGAGGCCGACCGCTTCAGTCTGGAGGCGCTGCGGCACATCCACAAACAGCTGGACGACGACAATGACGGGGGAATAGAGGTCAACGAGAGTGTTGAGGTGAGCTTTGAGAATGTGCATTTACAGTTCTGGGTGTAAAGGTGACACAAGTTGAAGCATGTTGCTTTAAGACACATGACGAGGCACATAGTCACGTGTAGCTAAATCGAAACCTGTGATCTTAAGTGGTTTCCAACCTGGGGACAGAACCTCATGATGGGGCCCTGAAGTAAATCTGAGGTTGTTTTTATCTAAATTTAGCCATTTTCTTGTGAAATACTGAATGATTCTACCGTTTGAGGCTTTTAAAAAGCCTTCAGGAGGAAGGTAAATTGACTCTGGTTGAAATGCTCACAAGTCATGTACACACTAGGGTCATAAACGGTGATAGAAGAATGGACATTTCCTCATTTTAATGGGTCACAAGCAAGAAGGTTGAGAACCAATCGGGCAAAGAACGAAACCTTTAGGCCTAATTGCTTTACAAGACCTGCACAAAGACAGTAATTTGGCTCTTGACCTTTTTAAGATGAGGTGTAAACAGGAGCAATTATTTTGTAGATTATTAGGTAAACTAAACCAAACGCTGGTTTGTGAATCGTGTGTTGACACAAGAATACTTCCCTGTCAGCTCCGAAAGTGGAACGCCACATAAAAATAAATGTTTAGTTTACAAAGCTAACAGTGAGTAACAGCTTGAGGCAGTGGGTCAGGCTCTATAGCTATCCCAATAGTCAAATAATTTTTAGCTTAGCTTTTTAGGTCAGAGGAGGGAGACACACTGGTGTCACACATCGTTAGTGGCACTTTTACATACATTTTACCATCATTTGAAGCAAAAGAATATAGATTTTTAGTTTTATTTGGATAAAAGTTTCATCCTTTTATTTGCGACCTTTCAGTCAAACTCAAGACAGTTAATTTAAAGTTGTCGTAAAATATTTGCAAGTGATGCAGTTGTAGCCTGGTGTGTGTGTGTGTGTGTGTGTGTGTGTGTGTGTGTGTGTGTGTGTGTGTGTGTGTGTGTGTGTGTGTGTGTGTGTGTGGGGTGGGGTCTGTAGTCAGGTGGGACAGGCTTCTGTGAGTGAGTAGAGCGGCAGAGCTGACACCTGAGAGCACTCTGACCTGCCGTGGCCTCCACGTCTCTTGGTAATCAACGACCTCTTACGATCAGAAAGAAACCACTCGGGACCGTGGTCACATTCTGTGTGTATGTGTGTTGGCAGGAGTCATTTTTAACTGGCTGAGAAGTGCTGGTGTGAGAAACCGTTATACCCCCTCAGCCCTGCAGTGGCCCCTCAGTAAGGAGCTGGATGCGTCCCGTCTAAGACCCTTGAGGGCTGCAGTTAGAACTGGCCCGCGGCCCACTTGAAGGCGATGTGTGTCCGTGCATGTACGACTGATGCTGTACTGTATCGGAGCATGTTATGTGTTGCCCCCTGCCCTCTTTCTCCCCTTTGTCTTTATAAGGGCCGCGAGTCGTGTCTGTTTCTTTCCAGCAGAAAGTCAAAGTTGTTTTTGGCCGCAGCTCATTACTGAGGATTTCCAAGCTTCTTCTCTGGGCTCCGGTGGCGGGTGGAGCAGGGTTTCATAACATGATGGATGCTCCTTTCACCAAATTAGTGACTGTCTATCAGTTAGTTGTAAGAAAGAGGGAGTTTGTCACATGAACAGGAGTGCAGGACCTAAACAAGTGGATTTTATGTGAAAGTGAAAAGACTTGACTGCATGAAGAAAAACATAGAAACTGTGCAGCCATTTTGAATTTAGCTACTTTATACTCCCCCCCACTACATTTATTTGATTAATTTGGTAACTAGCTATTTTGCAGATTTAGATTATTTTATTGTTTACAGGCTATTAATTGTGTTACCAATCAGATAGTGTTGTGGGCGGGACATTGTGTGAGAGGATGTTGCATCAGAGCCAAAGTAGCACATTTTTACATTTGATTGTTTTATAGGCAATCTGACCGATACAGATAATTGGGGAAATGCTGAATGTCGGCCCTGATAATCCGGCCATGCCTACTATTCAACACTAATCTCTTGAGAGGGAGACAATATTTTGGTACCAGGAAAGAGACTTCAGTATGAAGAAGGATGCCGCAGTGAGCATGCTTATGTTCCAGGTTGTCATTTTTAAGAGTGACAAGCAAATGTAGCTCTATTTATGTCAGGGTCATGGGTTTGATCACCGGCTCCTCCCGTCCACATCCCGCAATGTGGGTGGGAAAATGTCTTTTTGGACACGATTTACTGTCTATTTTCAGTACAATGTCAGTCTCTTCCCGGCAGCGATGAGTTGAGCGGAGGGACGTGGTTATGAGGGACGGTGACGAGTGTGGGGCCGTCACCTCGTCGCCCCTTTGCCACCTGGCTGAAACCTTACACTGAGCCAACAAAGATCTCACTGGCACTTCCTGCTTCTTTTCCTTCTCTTATTACTCCCCAACACCACACACGCACAAACTTTTATCCAAAAGTTTTAGAGGATGACTGAGACGAATTTACGAGGATGTTCATATCTGTAATGTTATAGCCGTGGCCAGGGTATCCAGTTTTTCATGACATGCATTTCAGAGATTCTTATGCTGCTGGTAAGGATGACGTGAGTGGTGATTGATAGTGTCAGCGGCTTCTGGCTGATGTTTACCTGTTTGGGTTTTAGGCACATGTCTGAGCAGGGCAAATTTGATTTGATTGATGTCCTTGGAGGCATTTCTGTTTATCCACTATGATTTGTGGATTGTAACGCTGGGTTTTTAAGCCAAAAATGCAGAAAAACAAACACAAATTTGCTGTTTTTTCTCGTCCTTCATTAATTGTTTGGTGAAAGGTATTAAGTACGATAGAATAATCAAGGAAATAAACAGCAGAATAAGTTGCAGCCGTAAAGGTCTTGGCTCTTATTTCACCACATGATACTGTGAGCACTTCTATGTGCACGACTCTGACTTCATACTTTCTCTGTTGCTCGATTCAAGGCAGCGTTAATTTGTCCATGTATTCATGGAGCTGCAGCAGCAAAGCAAAAGGCCCAGGCAGACAAAGACAATCATTTCAGTTTGTCTTTGTTCAGGCAGCCTTCAGATGGAGGTGCTGTCTTTCTACTTTGTTTCAGAGTCTAGGGTTGACCTTGCAAATGTATTCAAGTTACTCAGGAATTTTGGCTGCAAGCTGAGAAGGTTCACACTTATTTTTGGTATTTTGATTGCAGGTAATTTGTCATCTCAAGCAATGCATGCACCAGAAATCTGCATGTTGTGCTATTACAACCCACTTTAGCACCGAATAGTGGTTTTAAGTACTGAACTTAAGTGGAGTGCAAGTGAGGAACTGAGGAAAACAGCCCTCGTATTTCCTACTTACAGGGTACAAGGTAATTTAATTATCATTACGCAACACAGGGTTGTATTATCATATATACAGTTATTTACATACAGAAACACAGTGCATCTTTTGAATCTGCGTCAGGGTGTATGTAAGCAGCAGCAACGAGATGGTGATGATAGTGTGGTCGGCATCTTCATATCAAAAGTTCGACATCTGAGAAACACTGTCATCAACTTTGTGTCTATAACATCGATCACACTCACTCCGAGTCCACCTCTCCTCGTCCCGTTGTAGTCCTGTCTACTCAGAACACAACAGCTTGATTTAGTTTCTTTTAGTACATTTTGCTGATACTTCTGCACTTTTACTAAATTAACATTTTAAATTCTTTCTGCCTATTTTATTCTTAGAATAAAATAATACTGAAGAAGATAACAAAGATTAAATTATTACTATTTCTTATTATTATCATCTTATATTCTGCACTACGCAGCTCAGGGAGACTCTTTGCTGTTTCTTTGTTTTGCACAACGGCAATAAAGACTTGAATCTTGATTCTTACCTTTACTTGTAATGGAATATTGTTAGACTATGGTATTTCTACGTTTACTTCATTAAAAAATCTGAGGACTTTGCCCACCACTGTCACTGAGTGGAAAGCGGCCTTATCAGTTACCTGTGAATTACCTGGTAGCACTGCGCTGTTTTTAAAATTCCTCTGTAGCTTAACAACAATCAGTGTTGATAAGTTACAGGGAAATGATCCTCACAGACATTTTAACATCTTACCATGTTTTATAGGTTACATCAGCACACACAGATGATTTATAGGTCGTTGAGTCATTGTCATGAGTTGCATTCGTCATTACAGACAAGACAAGAACACGTCTGCACCTATAAAACATATGTACTCACACATACGGTATTGACAGTGGAGTGGTGAGGCGAGGAGAGCAAACAAGGAAGTGGCCAGCCCAACAAGTTCCTCCATTCCCTGCGCAGCTACTGTATTCAGGTATCAGTCAGGATGTTGAACAGAAAAGGCTTTGGCTGCTTTTGAAGTTGATGTTCGGAGTCGCTGCTGAACACAAATAGCTCTCTAGTGAAGCAGACAGCTGGATTTTTGTCAGAATCAGTTGGCGTGATGAGGGGAAAAGGTCGATTTTGGCAGTCTCACCAGCATTGCTGTTCACTCTCATGATTATCTGATGTTTGAAGTTGTGTGTATTTATAATCCGTTCCCAGAAATCTCCCAGAAAGTGATTTTCTACCCCTGAAGGCCTCTAGATGATGTGTATAAATAGTCTCAAAATCAAAAGTAATCACTTTTTTTACAGTCTGTAATTTGACCACCGTGGAGAAGAATTTTATTAGGAATGAAATCCAGCTGTAATCCAGTGAAACACGACCCCGTCTCTGATGACTCTGTGAGTCTGGGCGTCGTCGGGGTGTTTTGACTGACTTTCGGGGGTCTGTTGCTGAGCACAGTCGCCGGGGACGGCAGGTGCACGTCGTCTCCCCGGGGCGTTGGGCTGCGCGCTGCCCTGCCTGCCTGCCAAGAAGACGCTCAGCTGGATCGCGTTGCATCACTTTGAAATTGCAAGAACCCCGACCCGCGTCACAGCAGGGGAGGATGGTGCTGCTTCTGTGTGGACTTTATTAGTTCTTGACAGGCCATGAATAACAACTTGGTGGAAAAATTAGGCCAGCATGTGAGTTCTAGATGTGTGCAAGCATCCTGTATGTATGACTCACTTGTGTTTAGGCTTGTTGGGTATGAACAGAAGGAACTTGAGGCGGCTCATGGAGCATTTAGGGTGTATCTGTAGAAAGTAGAAACCTCAGAGGGTTCAAAGAGGTGTTTGTTTACTCGTCTGGGAATTTGCTAGAGGGAACCGTCAAGTGAGATTTTTTATTTATGACCATGAGACCTTTAAAGGCTTGGTTCAAAAGCATGCTTTCTTCTCCTAAAACTACTGATATCAAGCCATGTGCTCAACATTTTCAGAAATGCAGTCAGTTGCTCGTTTGCCAAGATGTGAGGATTGATGCCACATTATCTATGTGTGGAGCTAACGCTAGGAGGTGATGAGCGTAGCGTCAAGATTGGATGCAGGGTGATACTGCTAGCCAGGCTTTCTCCAGATGCCTCTAAAGCACAGTCGTTAAAGTGTTTTATCTTGTTTGATTGAAGAATTTAATTCTTGGCGAGCAGTGGACGGGTGTAGTGACTTCCTGGAGTCTTGAGCACCCGGGCGCTGGTCGCCAAGAAATGGTTGTAACTTAAATCCTCACCTTGTTGTCTTTACATCTCTGGTTAACAGACGAGATACACTGTCTTAAGGAGTGAGTTTTGGCATATTTTTTAACTTGACAGAGCTAGGCTAGCTGCTATTTCCAGCTTTTACGCTAAGCTAATCTCCTCCGGGTTCTCGCTCAATATTTAGCACACAGACGTTGAAGCAGTGAACCAAAGAAATACTCTGTTCTGGGGATTTTCCGGAGTAATTATGATTTAAATATAAACTATAAACCATATTGCATCAATATGATCAAGTGTGGTGATTTGTTTGGTGAAACATTTGTTGAATTTAGCATTTGCCAGAATTAGACATTGGTACTTGTTCATTTTAAACTTGATTTTCCTGAAAATGTTCTTCTCTATTAATCCATTAGCCGATCCAAAGAAAACTGATCGCCACCTATTTTGATACTTGTTTTTGATCGTTTTTCAAGCAAAACGTTTCTTTAATGTGAGGAATTGCTGAATAAAATCAAACTTTTTACTTGGATAGATTTAAGTAATTTAGACCCCTAACGTCAGCAAGTACAGGCCACTGCTGCTCAGAGGATAATCTAATAAAACACAAGCTTATGTAACAAAGACCAGGAAACATATAATTTAAAATGTCTGATAACGGAGCGCTTTGTTACGCAGAGACACCCACTTTGATCTTGTGCAGAGTAACAGGCCTCACTGAACTCCTTCTGAAAAACTCAAGAAGCATGAGGAAGATTTTATAATTCGAGTGATGGTTTCACGATGGAGACTGCCCAGCTGTCATGTGTGATAAATCAATTGTTCTCACACTTCATAAATCAGATCAGATCCAAGTACAGCAAACTTTTTGTCCCAAACTTACAACACATTAATAGCAACTAATCAATCTTATAATCCTCTTCCTGTAGTTTCACATTACTGAAAGATTTGATCAATGTTGAGATATGTAAACGTGATGAACTTTTAGTAAATCATATTAACAGTTGTAGACAGATGGTGTGGATGGAGACAGAGCAGAGGCTCTCGAACTCGAGCCAGCTTCCACCCAGTCTGGAATCTGATTGGAACAAATATGTCTTTGTTTGCTCCTGCCTGTGTCTGACGATGTGTCATACCCCGTCTGTGCTCGGCCTCTGTCTGTGTAAGTATAGAATATTAATCTCGAGGCTCTCTATCCCATATTCATGTGTACAAGACTCCAGCGCTTTATTTTTAGCGTTTACTGTCGCATCAAAGCGTAAACATAATTTAAGACCACTTTATCTGTTTTTTCTTGCCGGAATTTCTTCTCTTTTGACATTTCAGTAGGCCGTAATTATCACAACTATCACACTACCTAACCGCAGTAGCTGCAAGGCTCCCACACATCTTTATGTGTGCGGCTCACCACATATTTTATATGGCTCCATAAAACATGACAAAGCTGCCTTTGACCACATGCAAAGCTGCTCCGCCGCTCTGCCAGCAGGTTTCATAATTAAAAATATTGAGTAAATGTACTTGGTTCATCTCATTAAGTAGCTCTTTGTAGTCTTGTGAGTGCAGTATTTTTTCTTCAACAAGTGTGACAGTTTACTTGGATCATATGCAGTGGTCGAATGCAGGGACAGACCGATTATCAGCCGGGCCATTTAAAAAGCAATATTCAGCATCTTTCCCATTAATAAGTAGCAGAAAATGTAAATACTGAAGTAAATTTTGTCACTAGAATTTGTATTTTTACTGCAAATATATAATATGTTGGTTAAAAATATTTGTGGTCAGTCTCCTCGATTACTAACAGTGTTGTGAAAGTACAATTAAAAGTAATTGATACATATTTACAAGTATGTATATACTGTTTGTTATGGGTCGACCGATTAAGTATCCGATTACATTTTTAGCATTTTATTGATTATCAGATCAGTGTTTTTTGTTTTTTTTATGTATTACTGATAAAATAAATGTAATCTGCAAAGTAACTAGTAACTTAAGTTAAATAAATGTAGTGGAGTACGATATTTGCCTCCAAAATGAAGTGAAGTATAAAGTAGCAGAAAACAGTAATACTCAAATAAAGTACCTCAAAATTGTCCCTAAGTACAGTATTTGAGTAAATGTACTTAGTTACATTTCATCCGTAATATGATATTCCTGGAATATCATATGTATTATTCTGAAGTGGGACATTCTACATAATGAGTACTGTTACTTTTGGTACTTTATATGCTAATACTATACTTTTACTTCGGTAAAAGATCTGAGTACTTCTTCCACCACAGACCATTTGTATGTAAAATATAAGGTGTTGGATTGCTAACAAGAAAACTGGTGGTGAAGTAATAATCAACACGTCTGCACTCTAATGTCACTTTACCTCGATCGAGTTGAGATAAGATTAAATGTCTGTGAGGATAAAGTGAAAATAGTCGGGTTAATTCACAATTATAGACTTCAAAAAAGAAGATTCTTTTGTGGCCATAAAGAGAGACTCAATCTGTCCACTCATTCATCAGTCCTTTTCTATTCTTGTTCATCTGCTCTGGCAAATGTCCTCGAAGTTTGCATCCGTTGCCAGCAGGACTTCATTTCTCATAAAGTACAGTGAGCATTAAGGGCTTTGCAAGACATTTGTTTGGACTACTATTGCACACATTGTGGTCCCTACAGTGACTCAGCAGACAGTTGGTTCCTTTAGTTGGTTCCTGGCTTTACGTCAGTGAGAAAGCTCATTTGCATTTGTATTGTGTAAGAAGAAGGAGAAGGAAAAAAACAACACTGGGCAAAGTTTTCAGGCTCCTTAGAGTATTTTGTCCACTACTGATGTGCTGAAAGAGCCTTTCAGACCCAAATGTGGACCCTTTGACGTAGGTGAACACAGGCTACAATAACAACTAAAGAGTTACTATAGGATTATTGTAGGTTCAGTATAAATCTGTAGTTTCTACAGCCCTCCTGTATCCTGGATACATTAATCTAAGTCTAATGAATCTCTTGAGAAATAGTTAATCTTCTTTTATCTTTTCAGCCGTGCTGGTGTTGTGGTTTGAGGATGTCGCAGTTTGTCGATCCACTATTTATTCCCAAACAAAAATATTTCAGTAACTATTGGGTGGATTGCTTTGAAATTTCATACTGATTCTGTAACTCCATGTTGATGTAACAAACTAGCTTGCGACTGCACATTTTAAAAATGGTGGCTGGAATAAAATGCTGCGAGTACTCGACCAATCAGAAATGTTTAGCGCTGCAACCTCCACCTCTAAAGTGCACTTTTGGCAAATAACTCCCCGCCCAGAGGGAATAATGTCCCTGTGGTGGAAACCCATCGAGTTTCTTACAGTGGAAACAAGACTTTCAGGTTAAATAAATACAACAAGTACAAAATAACAGAGTATGGGTCTTGTATTAATTGCTACGTCACCTACCTTTGGCACACACAGGTTGAGTGTGTGTTTAATAATGTGCGTCACACACCACGCTTGCGTGTGAGGGTTGAATCGGACTGCTGATAAAAAGCACTTTGCATCACCAGTTGGCGCGCCCTCATACCACAGCCTGGAGAGAGATTCATCCAAGTGAAGAAGTGAAGAAATCTAGAAACATGGGTGTCGTCCACTCCTTTTTACATACATATATTCCATGCACTGAGAT
Source organism: Pagrus major (assembly GCF_040436345.1). Taxonomy (NCBI): domain Eukaryota; kingdom Metazoa; phylum Chordata; class Actinopteri; order Spariformes; family Sparidae; genus Pagrus; species Pagrus major. The sequence continues at coordinate 9,291,497 of NC_133224.1, forward strand.
AAGACATTCATTTTCACCCTTTTCACGATGTCCATTACTGTGCTTCAATGCCAATGATTCCTTCAATATGAGAGACGCCAGATACTGCGTTCACAAAGCATCTGGTGCACCATTTTTTCTTCACTCTGACAACTTAAGTATCATCACTTCCCGCCTCTTGAATGTGCCATTAGAATATACATGTGAGTGAGTGCAGGAGTGAATCTCACTGACGACATTTTCAAACCATTTCCTGATCACAGAGGGAGATTTCTTTCTGTGACAGGAAGAAAATGCGTTCAGCGCTTGTTGCAGGCGGCCTCTCAACACCAGACTGCCATTATGTATTCAATGTCAAACTCACAGCACTCCTTCAGACTCAGTGTAGATGTGTGAAAGCGCTGGTGCATTTGAAAAATGATGCCCACAGCCACATGTATGACCACGATAAGTACAGTCGTTCAAGACGCATCTTTGAATCCTTTTAGGATTATTTCAAAGGGAACTGGCGCAGCCGAGCATTGATGATAACCTCCATCTTTAGTGCAGGCATGTGACGTTTCTCAAGCTGTGTTGGGATCTGTCTCAAGTCAGATGTGAAACTCACTGATCTGTAACTATTGTGGTTTATTAATGGTGTGAAATGTTAAAACAGCCTCTGCTGCTGCTAAAGTTTATATCGTAGTCTCTATGTTGCTTATGAAATCTTCCTCTGACAGCAGTTTTGTACTCGAGAGTCAAAGGCTCTGAGTTTTGGTAACACCTTTTTTTGTTTGCTGCTGACATGGACACAGTACATGCTAACAGATAGCATATTTTATTCCCCACTGATCACACCTCATCCTGAAAACTCAGGGACTTTTTACTCCTCTGTGGTTCTACCAGCTAATCATCTCTTTATGTGTCCCTGAGCAACAATTAACAGCATCTAGCTGCAGAACTTCCTTCGTCCGGGTGGCGTCATTTATTTATATTAAATCATTTCATGCAACCTCAGTATACCTTATCTATGAGTAGTCCCACGAGATAAACAAGCTTGGGATAGGTTTATTTACTTTATACACAGTACTCGGACATTTTTAAGATGTTTATTGGGCCAATAATTTAGGCTTCCAACAAGGAAGTATCCAGATAAGAGGTTTTAGACATGTGTTTACTTGCTTTCTTGTTGTGAGTTAGATAAGAAGATTGATACCAGTCATTCCTGTGTGTTAAGGAGCTGGAACCAAGAAGCATTAGCTTAGCTTAGCATAAAAACTGGAAGTAAGAGGAAACAGCTTGTCTATCTTACGCCAAAGTTAACAAAAACACCTACCAGCACTTTGAAACCTCACTAACCGGTTTAAATCTGTACAAAAATACATTTAAAAAAGGCTCTCGCTACAGCTCCATATTTAGCGCATGCTAGGACAGTCATGGCCTGCTACTCCAGTGAAAAGTGACAGGAATATGAACATGTAATACACGTATTGATAAAGTAGCTGATCTTTTTCAATCACATCATGTCCTAAAAACAGTCTAGGCATAATAAACAGTAAAACCTTTCCCGCTAACAATATAATAAATGCTTGAACTCTTTATGTTCAAATTCACCATGTGATGCTGAAAATGACTTACTTTGTTTAAATTTAGGCCAATACCTCCCAAAAAAGAGGGTAGGTTGCAGGGGTTACACATTTTGAAGCTAAAATTCATTATACTAGCTTAATTAATGTTAAAATTCATCCTAGTTGGCCAACTTTGAACCCCCTAACCGGTTGTAAAGGTTGATGATAATGATGATGACTGTAAACCACATCAATGCAGTCGTGTTACTGAATTACATGCAAAGCCAAAGGCCAACAGTTTAATCTTTGCTTAAAGTGTATACTCAACTACTTATTGTCATTTTGCATGGGAAAGCTTAAAACTTAACTTTGCACACAGTAATCTTTAGCTTTTTATGTCTATTTAACATTCAGATAATACAACAGAGGCAATCACCCTTCAGCACATGCTTGCAGAATAGTGGTGAAACTTCACCGCAGTAATATCAGAGGCTAATTAGTTATCTAAACCAGGTGGGTGGTAAGAGTAAAGTTTTTAGTCGATGCCAAGGCCACACACACACACGGTGCTACAAGCTGAATGCTTTGAGGTGTTTGGTTGTCAGCCACGGTCCTTTTCATTGTTGTTGTTTATGCCTGCTGGAGCGCTGGCAATTCTTTGGTGGGTTTGTGTGGGTTTTCTCTGCAGGGGCGTTCAGCTCTGAGCTACCAAAGGAGGACATCCGGAAACCGAAATCACACACACACACACACACACACACACACACACACACACACACACACACACACACACACACACACAGACAGACATGCACACACAGGTGGAAGTGTCTCTTTTCAAAGTCCCTAAAAGGAAGAAAGGAGAGCGAAAAGAAAGTGTGTGTGTGTGTGTGAGAGGGAGAGACAGATCCAAAGCCAGACTTTTAGGCAAAGCCAGCTCTCTACAGCGCTCTCTGTCAAAACCACACATGGACATACACAGACAAGCCTCAGCCATGTGTATCTCCCCCTGACTTCTTAGTTAAAACACTCATTTTAAGACATCGTCAACCCAACAAAACGTTTTGTAAGGCCTCTGGAAAACTCACTTCTGTCTCTCTTTACTTCCTAGTTCATAATAGAAGACATGAAGCAGCAGCAAACCAACAAACACAGCAACCTGCACCGTGAAGACCAGCACATCACAGTGGAGGAGCTGTGGAAGGGCTGGAAGACCTCTGAAGGTAAATGGAAGTCAACTGTCTCTGCCCCCACGGGCGCTAACACAAACACCATTTACTGGCCTGTATTAAACCATTTAAATCGCATAGAAAAGGAGATGGAGGCGACATAAAACAACAACGCTGGTGATGCAATAGAGATAACTTCAAAAGAAAGGTGGCAGGTCCACTGGTTGCAAAAAGAAGCTGAATTGTATTGAAGCCGATGAGAAAATTACCCAATGCTAACCTGATTTATTAACTCAGTAAATAATCTCCTAATCAGTTTATGGACTCAATTGCTAGTTTCAAGTCTTCAACAGAGCATGATGTTAATTTTGTTAATTATGTTCCCGTTCAGAGTAAGTCGCTACCTCGACGTATCCTCAGTCAGATCATCCTCCCTAGCTTCAGGCCCTTGTCCAATATGGTCACAGCGATGTCACGGTGGGGTTTGGTGTCGGTCCCTAAGTATGAAATCCCTTCTGTAGAGCTGCCATTCACAATTTTCAGCGGTTATACACAAGAGTGTGGTGTCTCTTTACAAAGTGTAAAAGGTCATGCAATGCAACTGGAAAACACGCACTGGGTGTCATCATGGGTGCAATACTAACACGAAGGAAAACTTGATTTATAGTCAAAATGATGATGAGACAAAAGAGAAGAAAATAGAGAATGAATAAAGAATAATAAACATTAATAAAATAAAAACTAAATAAGCAACATGCAGGTCACATAAACCTTCCTTAGGCTCCATAAAGACACACTTCGCTATATTAATACACCAAATCACATGACACATTGTGTAACCAGCAGTCTATCAACTTGCCCTCTGGAGAATCCTTGTGACGTGCTACTGTAATTCTCAGAAAACCCAAGTAGGATTCTGGGAGCTGCTGAAGGATGTACACTCAAGGGCATATTTACCCAGAATGAAGTGTGGACTCTCATTTCCTCTGCAGGATGATGTAAAAGTAAACAACTAATTCAAGAAGTATTTTCAAGGAACCCATCTGTGATTCTGAGTAGTTTTTACTATCCTTTACTTTAATTATTCTGCAGCTCGAGGGAAGATACTTTTCATTCTTCTCTCCCTCTCCGACTTTTTCGTATTTGAATTTCAAACGGGACAAAATTTGACCCAAAGTCCTTTTTTTTTTTCCTGTGATCATCTTCAAACAACCAACCTCAATCTGTCACCCACAGCTCATACATGCCGGTGTTTGTTTATGACTCTGAAAATATGTGCAGAGCTAAGTGGTTGGGGAACAAGTTTTTAATGTGAGCTCATGCTTCCTCAGCAGTTGAAATAAATACTCACCCTGTAGGAAATAAACATCCTACTGTAGAGTTTGGTTAAGGTGTTGCAGTGCGGGGCCACTGCCAGCTAGCAGCCACGACCATGGATGTTGTAAAAACACTTGATTTGTTCATTTTTCACATTTGTTTTCACACTAAATAATGTTTTATTAATCACATTTCTATCATTGCTAATGACTCATACTCGTGCTGGTTTTAGAATAATACCAACTGTGAAAATGTATTTTAAGTACAACTTTGAGGTACTTGATTATTTCCATTTTATTCTACTGTTTCCTCCTGCTCCACTATGTTTCACAAGAAAATATTGTACGTTTCATTCCCATATTTATTTAACAGCTATAGTTTCTTTTCATCAGTTACACGTTTAATCTTTCCCTCTGTCTTCATCCAGTCCACAACTGGACCATGGAGGACACGGTGCAGTGGCTGAAGGAGTCGGTGGAGCTGCCGCAGTACGAGAAGAACTTCCGGGACTTCCGGGTCACGGGGAACACCTTACCTCGGTTAGTGCAGCTCACCGGAGCAGTGTCAGATGTTTTGTTTTGTTGTTGGTGAGCAGTGGAGTGTGTTTAAGAACAGTAACACTATGATGGTCTTTGTTACAATCCCAAAGGCCCCTTTAGATTTCATTACTCTGTTGAATGCTGCCCACTGCTGGTCATGAAAGGTAACACAGGGGGGAAAAGACTGAAACAGGTAGATCCTTCACTTCAGTGTCTCCTCTTCTTCTATTGTAGGATAAGAAAAGGTTTTGGGTTTTTTTCAAGGCCATAAAAGCTTTTGTCAACTAATCTTAAATGCAACCATCATCATAATCTAGAAATGCTTTTTGAATTCAGGTGATGCGGTTGTTAATCATTTAAAAACACTCAAAATGTCCCCAAAAACCTCTGAATGGCCCAGTAAAGATGAAGTATTTAACAAAGTCATCCCAGGGCCAACATTACAGAAGAAACCCAGACGTCTGTGGGACACTTGTGGAATTTGAGTTGCTGCAAACTGCAATATGGCATGAGTAGACAGGGGGGAGGTTATTGAGGGGTTTCATGTTACGCCACGGGGCTGATGGGGTTGCTGACTCATGAAGTGATGTCACAGTGACAGGAGTTCAGTTTCCACAGGCTGCCATGTTGTCTGAGCCCTTTAAGATGGTGGTGGTATGTGGGAGGAAGGAAAAATGAGGAGACGGAGGTGTCACAAAGGTCAAACAGAGCACATGAGAATCATCTCAAGTTTGTGCCTCCCACCTGCAGCCATACTATGTTTGTACTTCTTAGTAGGATCTGACTGATACGTGGCTTTTAGGACCGACACTGATATATTTAGGCCAAAGGCAGTCGAGATTCAGTCCATCGTCCCGTTTCTCTAGAATTTGATGTCTGTTTTTGACTTCAGGAGCAGCATAAGACACCAGCGAGGAGTGTTAACTGTAGACTTACTTTTACTCAAGTATGACCTTTAGGTACTTTTTACAACACTGGGCCTGGGATATATTTTTTTTATGTATACAGAAAGAATACAGGAAAAGGAGTTTAAAAGTTTTCTCAAATCATTGTTGTTTTTCCTTTTCATTTTTTCCATTTCTTTAGATACTTTCTCACATATAGCCCACCTCTTCCTGGAACAGTACAACTGTTGCAGTTTCAAGTGTCTTTCTTCAACCTATATTTCACATTCAGCAGCAGAGAAGACTTTCTTTTGTCCTCCACTGCTTTTAAGATGTATGCAACATGTCTCAAATGTTTGCTACACCTTTAAAAATCAAATGAACTTTGCACTGCAAAAGTTCAGTTGTATTGAGTGCACATCCGAGTGATTACCCATAAAATCCTGATTTGTCGGCCAACTGATTAAACTGATCCTACCCTAACTTTAAATGCCTTACAGATCCAGTATGTGGGATTTAGTGGCATCTAGTGGTGTGGTTGCAGATTGCAAGCAGCAGAAAATGCTTGTCTTGACTCCACATTTCTTAAATTGTAAAGACCAAGGAGTCAACAACACAGACAAACACTAAACCATTTACACAAAGACAAAATAAGACACTGGACACTGAAATACGTCATATCTGTCTGTGCAGAATACTGATTGTTCTTCTTTTTAATATTTCAGAATAGCTGCAAATGAACCGTCGTTTATGTCGATGCAGCTAAAGATATTAGACCAGCGGCATAAACAAAAACTAAACCTAAAGGCGCTAGACGCAGTGCTGTTCGGGCCTCCTCTCCGTAAGTATGCACTGAATGGTACTTGGATGTTCAAACAGTATTTGCAGTGTAAACTGTATTTGCTAAAGCCAGCCATCTTCTCCCTCTGCAGGTCCACAACATAACTGGATGAAAGACTTCGTCCTGATGATCTCCATAGTGATTGGGGTTGGGGGCTGCTGGTTTGCATACGTGCAGAACAAGTCCAGCAAGGTGCACGTCTCCCAGATGATGAAGGATCTGGAGAGCCTGCAGCACGCTGAGCAAAGCCTCTTGGACCTGCAGAGCCGGTAAGACAAGAAAAGGCATCAGATTTCTATTAAAATGTGACACCAAGCCACAACAATATGTTTTACACTTGTCTTGTATTCCCTGTCGTCTCCCAGGCTGGAAAAGGCTCAGGAGGAGAACCGGACGGTGGCTGTGGAGAAGCAGAACCTGGAGCAGAAGATGAGGGACGAGATCACCGGGGCCAAAACGGAGGCTCACAGGCTCAGAGAGCTGCGAGAGGGCGCTGAGTGTGAACTCAGCCGACTCAAATACGCTGAGGAGGAGCTAGTACAGGTAGGGTGACGCCAGAGGGGTGCAGTAAATGTATCATAACTGTGTATGAATCCAAATGTATTCATTACTGCTGCTAAAACAAAGTTAAACGTTCATCTCTTCCACAAAATACCTGCTTTAATAACCACAAGATTTTCTCATTTCCTTTCGCATTAAAAATACAGCACCAATACATCAAGATTTCCTCTTAGTAATGAGTTCTCTACTTCAAACTCTGGATTTAAAATTCAACGAGTATTCACCCTCACTTACTGTGTTTGATCAATGATCTCACAGGGCAAAAGGTTTTAAATATTTGACGGTGAATTTAACCTGATGTATCACATTGATCCCGCGTAGGTGCGGAAGGCTCTGAAGCGAGCGGAGAAGGAGATGCAGTCGGAGCGGTCGGTGCCCGAAGCTCTTCAGAAGTGGCTCCAGCTCACACACGAGGTGGAGGTTCAGTACTACAACATCAAGAAGCAGAGTGCTGAGTTTCAGCTGTGCGTCGCCAAAGAAGAGGTAAGAAGAGCAGTGTTTTACACAGCACACCATGTAAGGTGTTGAGCTGGTTTACTTTAATGTTCAGCACTTTCATAAGTTGTGGAAATTAGTGAAGAGGCCTGGAGCTGATTTTACTGGAGTTGAATCACATGAAAATCTTGCTCATAAACCACTACACACATGATTTGTAAACAATCAGTTTCAGCTACTATTTAAAAAGGTGCAATATGTAAGAATTTGCAACCTGTAAAATTCATACTAGCTAGTTAGCTCAGTTAGCAGTGCAGCTCATGGTTCTTTTTAGCTGACCCTGTCCCAGTCCATGAGACTCAGGGAAGTTTTGGTGTTTAGGTCACTAGCACAGGAGCTATGGAGGTTTTCAGTCCAGGGGTGTGCCACGCAATGTGGGACCGGAACGGGCACCAGAACCAGAATCATAACTGGATGAGCAACCGCTGGATCTGGCACCTTAGAATTATAGTTAAATGTAATGTGAAACTGTAAAAGATTACTTACACTTGATTCTTTTTTTGTCCTGGGTATTGACTGACAGGAGCCAATCAAATCAAAAGCTGCCAAAATCAGACCCTGCCTTCTTTTTGCCCGGTTTACAAATATGAATGTAAACGAGCTGCTTTAAAGTACATCTAAAACTCATGTTAGATCTTGCAAACTGGATTCCATGTATCAAAAGCTCTGTCCCTTTGTTTGTGTGTACAGTATGTCTGTAATTTTTTTTTTGCATAGTTCATCTTTAACCCAAACCCATGCATCCAACACTTGTTTCTTTAATAAACCAACACAAGTCAGCAGGATTTATATAATCCTTTTCTCAAATGTGTTTTTCTTAATGATGTGTCCAAATTGTGTTTTAATTGCGTTGCCCATTTTTGTTTTCATGACTTGCATCTGGCAGAAGTCTTAATTGCCTAAAACTCAATTAACTCTGGCTGCAGATTCACATCAAAACTTCAAGTGGGGTTGGACTAAAATCATAGATTGCCTGTTTGATGAATGAGTTCACAAGACATCAGCCACATGTCCGTCAGTTTAGAGAGTCCTTCATGTCCTGCAGTCTGGCCTGTTGAACAGCTTCATGGTGTTTTGATATTGTTCCAGTCTAAATAATACTTTGAAATGTTTTCTCTTGTTTTTGAATCCCAGGCGGAGAAAATAAAAAAGAAAAGAGGTTCTGTGTTCGGAACTCTTCATGTCGCCCACAGCTCATCGCTGGATGAGGTGGACCACAAGATACTAGAAGCAAAGTAAGGAAAAGAGCACACTCTCACACACTTTACAGCAGCTCGAGAGGCAAATGTGACTACAAGAGAATTTGTTGTCACAGATGTGTGCATTTTGTTAGCCATAACAAAGGTATTGATTTGCTGTATTGTTAACCAATCATGGCGCTTATTGATACTAAGTGTAGCAAGAAAGGCGATTGGTCCATATTGACCAACAGATCATGTTCTGATGGCATGTTATCAATTTCTTTTTTTTTCTTTAAAAGGTGCAATATATAATTGATGTATTCTGGTTATACATCCATGACTGTGGCTACCATAGACATATATACATAGACGCCTCACTGAGTGCTGAATCGTACGTCGACGCCATATTGGATGTGGCAGATCTGCCCCGTGAACTAATACAAGTCAATGGAGTGATTTGTATAAAGCGCCCGTCTACAAAGTGCTATAAGTTAATGCCTCTCATTTACACATTCACACACGTACAAATATATTTGAGAAACAGATAGGTTCCAAAAACAACGCAAGTAACGTTCTCTGATTATTATAAACGTTAACTACTCCTTATATGTTTAGTATACAGGTAGGCACCACACCGTATATATTTTTCTAATGTTTTTATGAGTGTTTACAGCCATAGACATGTATACATATGTTCTTCAATGTGCTTCCTTGTACATACAGCTGTATAGATATATGTATACATGTTCTTTATTTTGATTTGCAGACTTTGTTAATTTTTTTGCCCCAATGATTGTTATTATTAGTAGTTAAAATCACTGGATATAAAAACGATTCATCGAAATCAGTTAAATGTGAACATCAGTGCTTTTTATTCCCCCAGATGTCACATTTACATGTCAGGATCTGGTTATTATAGACACAGATTCAATATTTAACTGTCGTATATCATCACAGTAACAGCGTTGCATACATTGGTAGCTGTAAACACTCATAAAAACATTAGAAAATGGTTTGGTGCCTAACTGTATACTAAACATATAAGGAGTAGTTAACGTTTATAATCATCAGAGAACAATACTTGCGTTGTTTTTGGTTCCTATCTGTTTCCCAAATATATTCGTATGTGTGTGAATGTGTAAATGAGAGGCATTAACTTACAGCACTTTGTAGAAGGGCGCTTTATACAAATCACTCCATTGACTTGTATTCGTTCACGGGGCAGATCTGCCACATCCAATATGGCGGACACGCTGACGTATTGCAGCACCGGGCCAACCCGCTCAGTGAGGCGTCTATGTATATATGTCTATGGTGGCTACTCTTAGCTTGTTAACTTACTGAGCCGTGCAGCTAGCCAGACACAAGGGGAGTGTTGGTGTTTACACTGCTACCACAGGAGCTTTTGAGCGATGGGAGAAAGATGTTTTCACACCTGATGCTAGCTGGTTAGCATGCTGACTTCAGTAAATATCCCCACAACACAATACATAGATATCTTTGACATAACATGAAGATTGTTATTTTGTTGCATTCTGTTGATAATTTTAGTTAATTTGTGGAAGATTTGTACTAAAATTCATACATATTTCACCTTTAAATTTCAACACAACTGTTAAGTCCAGCTTATTAGAGGCATTATTGTGTTTTTGACACTGCAACAGGAATCTGTTCCTAAAGAATTTGCTGCAAAGTTTTCAATTTATTTTACCAGTGACTTAGATTTCTTCTACTGTTGTTCAGCTGCTGCTCAGATGTTTCTTTTGTCTCTTTCTGCTCTTGACTTGTCAGTCCGGCTGAACCATTGCACAATGTTTTCTTCTCAAAATACAAACCATTACTTTTGTAAAAAACTTCATACAGAATAACATCTATTCGTACAACCTTAAAGCATGAAAGACCATTCAAATAAATAGAGTTGATTCACTGTCTGCTGGAAGATTAAATGCTGGAAGGTTTTGGTGCCATTGTACACCAACAATGACTTTTGTTTTGTTTGTTCAGGGATGAAATTCTCACAGTGACACTATCTGACTCTACAATATCAAGTTCTTGCACAGCTGTAACCACATAATGCTTTTACATTTCCTTGATTTAGTTTTGTTCTGTTTATTTATATATTTTCAACATTCAGAGGCTTGTATAATCAAGGAGCTGCCACTCAGATGATGAATTTCTGTTTAAAGCCAAAAAACACATTAAAGTTAAATATTCCACTTAACTTCAATAGGCAGAAGTCTTATATCCTAATATAACCAGCCTGTGTGCCAAAACTGTCTAAATGAATTTAAATCAGAAACAGAATCTAATGTTACCTGTGATTTTTTTTAAATTTTTTTTTTAAGGAAAGCCCTGTCAGAGGTAACGGCGTGCCTGAGGGAGCGTCTGCACCGCTGGCAGCAGATCGAGAAGCTTTGCAACTTCCCTGTGGTCAATAACTCGGGGCTGCCGAGCCTGACGGCCAGCCTCTACTCAGACCACAGCTGGGTGGTGATGCCGCGAGTATCGGTGCCTCCCTACCCCATCGCAGGAGGAGTGGACGACCTGGACGAGGACACGCCTCCCATCATTCCACAGTTCACAAGTGAGTAAAACACCAGAGGATCTTGGTGACCTGAAATGACATGAAAGAAATATGTTGTGATATAAATTCTAATATCATTCCGTCCTCCAGCGGGCACGCTGATCCGGCCCCCGCTGACCCGCAGCAGCAGCCTGTGTCGTTCCCGCCGTAGCCTGATGAGCTCCCCACAGTCCTCGCTGATGTCCCCGGACCCCGACCTGCTGTCCATGGCCAGCTCTTCCCTCTCCTATCGCCCCGAGGCAGACGACGAACATATCATGTTCAGCTCGGATAGGAGGGGGTATGTAGCGGTGGCCGGAACGCCGCGGAATGGTTTTACAGTTTGGACTCACAGGTGTTTTATTCAGACATTCACACTGATGCTTTGAGCTTGGGGGTTTAACAGTGCCATCTAGTACGTACGTGAAGGATGCATGAATTACCTCAACATGACACAATGTAACAAGGTCACATTCATGTGAAATTCATGACAAATGGTGGCCAGTAACTAAAAAACAGAATAACAAGAATATTTAAGTAGAAATTTACATTCTGATGAAATAAGAAAACCTTTGGATTCATGTGTCTCTTGGAGCAGTTATCATTGTCAATAAAAAAACACAACATAGGTAATGGCGATCAATATCAGCTAAGAATTACAATTGTCACAAAATCTGGTTACTTGTTGAAAAAAGTAGTTCACACATGGCCAGATTTATGGTTTTACTTTTGGGCCTCTATTGACACTAACTCCCACCCGCTACCTACTGCCCCCTGAGGAGTGTGTATGTCACCCCCAAGCTCCCATTAAGTATAAGAGCATACAGGGGGTCATTAAAGGGTCTGAGAAAGTCTCAAATTCAATACCTTACACTAGTCTGTTTAGTTTATACTTGGACTTAACAGCTGGCAAAATTTAGATTAACCTAACACTCACTCTAATAACCATATTTCTACATAACTCCTACCTCTGCACAGGACTGAATATACTTGCCTGCTTAATACTTATCTGCAATGCCAATATAAGAACAATGATTTGTCCAAAATCTAAATTTGATGAAAATTGTCTTGAAAAAGTATAACCTAAATATAAACCTAAATTTAATTGTCTGATAACAATACATCCTGGTAGACAAAATGGTGGAGAGAAAAAAATACAGGGACAATCATCGATCCTGCTTTTGAATTTTCGTCAATTAAATTGAAATGCTAATTTCAAATGATTTTAGATTCAGAATTAAAATTGTGACACAACCCTTATATTAAATATTTATGAACACATTTTTTTAAAGGTTCCCGTTCTTTAGTTTTTATGAAGTACATGTCCAAAATACATATCATGACAGACATTTTGTAGTTGAACATTAGCAACATTTTCAAAACTGATCAAATAGTTATAGATAATTCATGAGTTGTGACCGTCTGCTCTGCTCTCCTCTCTCAGGGACTCGGTTCAGGAGTGCGGCTCCGACACAGACTCTCTGAACTCCTCCATGGGCCGCAAGTCGCTGCACAACCCCTGCACGCCAGGCTCGGACACCCCATACCGCAAGATCTCCCGAGAGGAGCTGCTGATGTTCAGCCAGAGCGCGGAGCTTCAGGCCTCCACCCCCGCCACCTCCACCACCCACACCAGCAGCAGCAGCAGCAGCAGTCTCAGGGACTCCACGCCTCCCCCCCTGCCTCCCACTCCGGCCACCACCCCCTCTGGCCCACCCTCCACCTCGCCCTCTCCCGCCTTGGAGCACCACCCGTTCGCACACAGAGGCTCGCCAGACCTCACCCGCATCATACCAGAGTCCCAAAGCATGACCTTCTCACAGGGGAGCGTCACCACCCAGACGGGCAAGGGCATGTACAACGGCATCCTGGAGAAGTCCTACAGCTTCGGCCAGCTGCCCGCCAGCATGCTGCCCAACGTGGGGCGCTACCCGTCTCTTACCTCCCTGGACTCGGAGGGCCGGAGCATGGGAAGGGAATACAAGCTCCAGAGCACCTCCTCCCAGGACTCCAGCGACAATGGAGAGAAAATCAAGCGCTCCTCCTCTAAAATCAAAAGCTTATTTAAGAAGAAAAAATAAAACTCGCAGAGTGAGATAGTGTGAGAAAGACGGAGAGAGAAATCAAATCTAAAGTTTTAGCTGTAATACTAAAAAGATGGACATCACTGTAAGCTAAAACATTTCATTTTCTCTCTTGTGTTCTTCTTTTTGTTGTCGAAGATGGAATGTAGCTCAGTCTGGGTGCCTTTAAACGCCTCAGACTGGTAGCCTTATTTTTCAATAATGCCTTTTTATTTAGGTCACTCATAGCCTCACAGGGGGGGCCTGCAAAGGTCAAGGAAAAGTCAAAGAAAGGTCAAAGGTCGTGAGAGTTGTCATCCAGACAGCCTGAGCTCATGACCTGTCCACTGTCTTCTATTTGTTTTGGTTTGAACCAAAAAGCCACTATGTGTAAAGGGTCTAAAGGTGCAGTCCATAAATGTATTTTAAAGCACATGATGTGCAGAATGATGTTTGCTGTCCCTACTAAAAATATTTAAAAAAAGGGCAGTTCACCCTAAAATCAAAAATACATATTCTTCCTCTTATCTGTAGTACTATATAATCATCTAGATTGTTTTGGTGTGAGTTGCAGAGTTTTGGAGATATCAGCTGTAGAGATGTCTACCTTCCCTATAGTGTAATGGAACTAGATGGCACTCGGCTTGTGGTGCTCAAACCGCCAAAAATATACATTTGAAAAACTCAACAGCAACGTCTCTTTCTGGAAATCATGACCTGGTTACTCAAGATAATCAACAGAACTTGTTGCGAGCAGTTTCATGTCGTAACTATGTTCTTTCTGTATCACTGCGCAGAAGGAAGCATGCTCTGGTGGACTCGTGGTTCTTATGTTTGAAAAACACTGATAAAGTGCCGTCTTGGATGCGCCGGTGGTAGATAAAACATAAAGTGGGGTTAGTAATTCCAGTGGACAGCCTCTTCTCTGTGAGTAGATGCACACTTCCCTCTGCGTGGTGATACAGAAAGAAAATAGTTCCTACATGAAACTGCTCACAACAAGGTCTGTGGATTATCTTAAGTAACCAGGTCATTGTCTTCTTGTGGTGCTTTGAGCACCATCTAGTTCCAGTGCATTCAAGGGAAGGCAAACATCTTTAAAGCCGATATCTCCAAAACTCTGCAACTCGCACCAAAACAATCTCGATTGAAAAATGGCACTTTGGGAAGGAGGAAAAAAGTGTTTCTGATTTTGGGGTTAACTGTCCCTTTAAATCACTTTTCGTAGTGGCTGCAGCACATGAAGATCACAGCTTTCTTAAAACATTTTGACAATTTCTCCTCAAAGTTTCTGAACTTCTTCTCCGCCTTCGAATTATGGATTGCATCTTGTCTTTGAGTCCTAAACTCGTGTACTTGATTAATTTCCCTTGGGGAAAAAAAAAAAAAAAAAAAAAAAACCTGCTAAAAGTTTGTTGCACTACTGCTTTCCTGGTATTTTGGGAAAGAGCCGCTGCTTGCGGAGTACATATTGAATAAAGTTATAGAGATGAGAACGATGCATGGGCAGTGGCAGTGGAGATGCAGCACATAATGCCAGAGCCAAAATTATATGATGCATCTTCAATGCTGCTACTTATGGATGTCTCAATATATATATATATATAAATAAATAAATAAATATATATATACTTTGTTTTCACATTATTATGTTCTTATAGATGTTTTTAAATAGATTTATATTGGTGGGGGTTCCTATGAACTGATCTTTACTGAAGAAGGTTTATTGAATATGCAGATTTACCCCACACCAGTCATTTCCCCTGTAACCTTGCTGTCCCTCATTACTTGATTAACTGTGTCTTGTAGCCATGCCAACATACCATTTACATTTTTTGTCTTAAATACCCTCTCAACCCTGTAAAATTTGGTGTCAATACCAGATTTTGGTCAAGTTGTCTGTACAAATATTTCTTTTTGTGGTTGGAGTGCCAGGAAGTGACGGTGTGGCCTCTACCATCTTTGTTTCCAGGCTTTTTAAAGACAAACACTAAGGATTATCTGTCCAATAAAATAGGAACTATTTGATCCAGATCTGTGTGCTACACCTAGACCTGCCCCTCCACCCATCACCCCCACCCACACTAAAGCTCGAAGCCGACCCATGCAATACGGTCCTGTTCCTCACCTCTGGGCCTGCACCGAGCGCACTGATGTCAAGAGCTCCTGCTTCACACTGTGATTTTCTGCCTTCCCCCCTTCATCCTGGACCTGGCTGTCACTGCTGCAGTTTAAACCTGACGGGTCATGTGACGACCGTGACAAGGGCGACGCGATGAAAATGTCAGGAGGGGAGTCGACGCCGTGAACGAGTTGTGCGCGGGTGACAGGACGACACGATGACGTGAGGATCCAGTGGCCTCTGTTTTTACAGGAAAAATATATATATATATATTTGGAAGGTTGTGGCAATACAGCACACAATGAAGGAAATAGAAGACAGAACTGAAAGATGAGGAGAAAATGAATGTTTACGAGACATTAGGGGTTTTTTGAGAACATTTTGTGTGTGAATATTTGTATACTGTAGAAGAATTAATAAAAAAATGGAGGCCTCGTATGTTTCAGAGTCATGTTTGCTGCAGTGTTTCATTCTAGTTTACTGTTTTTAATATATTTGGGAAAAGATTGTTTTAAACATTATTATTAATAATTTATTTTTTAACTGCAGAACAAAAGGAAAAATTTAAAAGGACAACCCTGATGTAATTTTTTTTACTCATGTTAAAAGGGGCACCAAGCTGAGATTTGTCATTAGGGGTAGTTATCAGCCTAACCTACAGTTTTATTATGTCTTCAGGACAGGAGTTCTTTAATAACTACCTCTGCAGCGACAATTTTATGTTTGGTTTTTTTATAAGGTTTTTACAAGGCAACTTTTAAAAATCAGGACATACTTAAAGCTGGAACTATTATTTTTTATAATTAATTGATCTATATATATATTGAAGAAATGACTGAGAATCCCATCACAGACTAAGAAAAGAGAAAAAGATAATTATAAATGTACACTCAATTAAAACAAACAGGAAATCAATAAACAGCTAATAATCTCTTAATTGTTACTCAAATGTAGTAATATTTAAGTACTACATTTGTCAACTATACCTCGATCAATTTCTAAACATTTTTTAAACAAAGAAATCTCTAGATATCCCGAAATTTGGGGGTATTTGCAGTAAATAATTCACGTTTCCTCTACTGTAGGAGGATCTCAGACTCTGATCTATTTCCCTCTTAACAACAGCCCCGACCCTTCGTTTGAATCCACATCCTCCTCACAGCAGAGCGCAGAAGTGTGGGGAAAAGTATCATTCTGACACCCCATTTGTCTTGAGAGTGAGGAAACCGTGATACAGAGAGAAGAAGCATGCATGATTGCTTTATCAATATAAAGTGAATGTGATGAAACTTGTGTTGATGGTTCATCAATTCGGCACACTAGGAGAGGAGCGGGGACGTCTACTGGTGATGAATGTGTTGTTTGGGCACTACTGTACACAGCAACAAATCCCAGCCTTTCACACCGACCCGCCTTATCGGCCCCCTCTGAGGTGCAGTTTTCGTGACGGCCACATGGTGTCAGCAGAGCATCAGAGGTAACCAGCCATATGAGCCACTCCCTTACAGAGAAACATACAGTGTCTGTGGGTGTTCGGTGAAGACTGACAGACTAGAATCAGACTTGTTTTTTCCATCTAGTAAAGTATATTCAGAGCCTACCTGGACATAAAATATCATTTGATAATCTTGAAGCTTAAATAATACATTATATCCAAATCATATATATGCAATCCAGTAAATCCAGCATATTGTGAACAAATCCTCCAATACTAAACAGTATTAAATATATCGCCATTGAAAATCTTCAAATCGACAACAAAAGAGTGCGATTTAGTGTATTATGAGCATTTTTGTAACACCTTACCACGAAGGTGCACAATGCCCGAGAAACGTGAAAGAACCAAATCCAGAAGTGATTGTTAGTTAATGAAAATACAACAACAATGCCAACCTACATAGTATAATAAACTTTATATAATGATAAATGCAAATCATGGCAATGAATGAATGAAACAGCTAAGAGTGCTATTTGCTTCGGCATAGTTTACGTGTTCACGTCTCCGATACTACCGCCAAGCTAATGGCAGCTAACTACATTTAGCAGCAGCTAGCGCTTACTTCAGCAACACAGCTGCCGGTATCTGTCTCCTAGTAAACTCCATAAATCACCGTGGTACTGTAACTGTCCTCTGTCATCGTTCTCATCCAGAGGTGTTCATTGAGAAGTTGCTGGTTATCAGTAGGTTTGTTAGCAGTTACTTTGGCAACAAGTAAAGCTATCTGTCCAGAGCTGCTCAAGGCAGAGCAGACCGAGGGCAGCAGAGGGAAAAGCAGCAAATATTTTCTCCATAAAACATGACCCAGTTTCAACCAAAGTAAAGTTGTGTTCTTGTACAAGTTATAAAGTTGTGTTTTTGACCAGTAATAAATAATATCACATCCAATGGCAGCATCATAAAATAAACAAAGCATTTATCGGGTGAAAAATGAATATACACCCCCGAGTGCAGCATGAGTCATCATCATTTATAATAATTTTTCCAGGAAGTTGCAAACTCTAATATACCATTTAAAATACCTACAAAACCGCAACAGATATTGGTATAATGATTGGGTGTCCGCATACATTTGACACTGATTCTATGATATGGACATGGATAATAATGTTAACAGACCATAATCCTTGACATTGTATCTGCTAATCTGCATTTTAATCAATTTATCAATTAATCACTATCCTGGACCGTAACCAATAGCGCTTTCATTTAAAGTGGTGCATGACTCAGTGTGAATTCCTTCCTTACTTGTGTTACAGAACGGATACTAAATCATAAATTGCTTTGACAGCCACAACTATCCACTCTGCAACAAACACGCTCACTGTGATCTGATTCTGGAGCAGTACATTTAAAAAAAAAACACATTCAGCTGCTCCTTTTGTCCCATATTCTCCTCCTCTTATCTGCTTCCTCTCTTTCCTCACAGGAGCACTGCAGGTTGGGGACACGTTGTGGATATTTATGGCCCTGAATCGCGCCGCAGTGTTGTAATTGGCCCCACAATGACGCTAATGCTCAGAAAGAGGAGCGGCGTAGGAGCGGAGAGTGATGCAACGCTCTGGCAGAAGATGGCAGATCCTCCTCTTAATGAATGCCAGTAGAAGAGGTAATGAATAGACACAGGGGCTTAAAGGCGCACATATACGTAAAGTGAGTGTGCATCAGTGAGGCTTTTACCCAACCTGCCACTGAGCTTCATCTCTCCCTCTTCAGTATACCACTCTTTCCTCTCTGCCAAACTCAGCCTCTCTCCTTCCTTTATCCCCATCACCCAGCAGCCTCTCCCTCTCTCGTTTGGATCCCATTCCACTGCAATGTAATGGGTTTATTAGTGTGGTTAATGCACTGTGACCTACTGGGGCTTGCCGTCTACCTTTTTCATGTGCAAAAAAAAAAAGGAAAGGTGGAATGTTTTTAAAAGGGAAGCAGTGCAGGAATGAGGTATAAAAGGGCAGCACTAAATAAAGGAGGAAAGACCTTTTTAGAAACATAATTATACCGAAAGAATGACGCAAATAAAAAAATAATAACTGATTCATAACGAGGAAAACAGCTGGAACGCAGATGCAGATGTTCTCATTCACAACCATTACAATAAACTGCAGCAGAGAGCTGGGTTCCCAAACAGCCTGGGCTAGTCCATGTTGACAGCTGCCATGTTTACCCAGACTGGGACGGACAAAGTCAGCTTTGGCACCAGACGTGCTCGGTGCAAATGAGTGTTTCTGCTCCAAAACTCTGCCAGATAGACTTGCAGCCAGTTTGTGGTACAGTATAATGAAGCCATTTCAGTCGGGAGCGTGCTGTTCCCGCGTCTGCGAGAGCCGAGCCAAAATAGAGGTTTACAGAGTGCAGGCTTTACCCGAGAGAGAGTTTGGGTTTGAACAATGAGAGGCATCAGAGCACATCTTTAAGGCTTGATTGAAGAGGTTCAACCAAAGCAACATGCTGTCTCATGTTTTGTATAAAACCAGGATTGTAACTTAAAGCTACACCAGTAAATATCTTAAAAAATAAAGTAAAACATGACTTATATTAATGGCTTTTGCAGTGACTAAATATGACTCGAATCTACAGTTCCCCTCAGCATTTTAGCATCATTCAGCTAACTGTTTTGGTTTTATGGCCAACATCTTTTCTGTTTTTGTTAATTCTCACTGTTTCGTTAGCATTGTTATTGGCCGCAGCATGCAGCTGTTTCTGCAAAAAGGTCCGATAAACCCACCGTACACTACTTGTCCAGCACCAAATGACAGATAATATTATAGTGACTAGCTGGTGTAGCATTTAGCAGCACAAGAGTCACTCATTTCACTCAGCAAGTGGTCACACTTAAAGGAAGGTGAAAGAGTTAAAAGAATCATGGTTATTGGACTCATCCAGAGACCAAAAACACGGCTGCTACTGAACTACTACAGCACAAACGACAGATAAAGTTAGCGAGTAGCTGGTGGAGCCACATATTTCCCTAGCGAGCTGGTGCAGACCAAAAACAAAGCTAAAAGGTCAGGTCCTCAGGTGACCAAAACATGACTAACAAATTAATTATATAATGTTTCTCTGAATGTGCTGGATATGTAGGCCTAAATAGGTAATTTTTTGCTAACATGCTAACCATTAATTTTATTAGGTGATTACACTGTAGGCCTATGACAAAAAATGCCCTTAAGATACAATAAAAGCATTGCAGTGGGCATGGCTTTGGTGAATTGTACATCATAAAACTTTGCTGAAATTGGTTGAAAGGTGAATGATTTTCAGATGTCTTTGTTACGTAACGGCATTAACAGTAGATGACATTTCAGTATGTAGCTGGTCCCAACTTTAAGAAACCTACCAAATTTAGCCCAGTTTTAATGACCTATAAATCACCAGAATCCTGCTTATATGGGACAGGATTGTGACTAAATAATGCATAGAAGATCAAGCACCATTACTACTTATACTTGGGAGATTAAAGCTGAGAGAAATATGTCTTTGAAAAGGTCACTGGGAGAGAAAAAAAAAAAAAAGAGCAAGACAAATCAAAAGAGCAAGAGTACTTCAGTCTTACAGTGCCGGTTTCCACAAAAGTACCACAAAGATAGTCGTGGCTTTACGGTGTGCTGCAAAAGTGATTAAATGATCAAATGAGATTCTTCATTGGGGCAGCGCGCACGCACACACACACACACACACACACACACACACACACACACACACACACACACACCTTTCAATAAGAAGCACATTTTGTTCAAACACACAGAAGTGGGAACTTGTGAAAAAATATTCATCTTGGAATTCATTCTCATTTTTTTAGCAAA
Source organism: Pagrus major (assembly GCF_040436345.1). Classification (NCBI taxonomy): domain Eukaryota; kingdom Metazoa; phylum Chordata; class Actinopteri; order Spariformes; family Sparidae; genus Pagrus; species Pagrus major. Next base: position 9,312,065 of record NC_133224.1, read on the forward strand.
GGTTCTAAAAATAATAATCACTACACTTAAGCACTGCACACATCTTTTTATTAAGCAATTATGAGTTTAATTTGTCTGCCCTGAAGCAGCTGAAATAGATCAAAGACCTCATTAATATAAATGAACAAATCATAAAAATGTTTGTCAGGACCGGAGTCGTCTGAAACGTCTTTTGACTTGAATGATAGCGCTCTGATTTATTTGGTGTGATTAAACAGAGCTTAATCACATTTGGATAGGTGATCACAGCAGCAATCAGAGCTTCAGTCCTACGCACCTTCCAGCTGACACAAACACGAAGCATCACGCAGGATCACTATTTCCGATTTACCGCCTGACTCGCGGTTTAAACTCTAAAACTGTCTATATTAATGCAGTGTTCAGGTTCCTGAAGTGCCTGTAAGGACAAAGGTTGGACAGTTTTATCCAAAACACATTTTCAGGATCATGAGTCTGTTCATATTTAATGTGAATTAAATTCCTGACCCCTCGCGCTCTGCCTGTCGAGCTATACATGTCTAGAAAATATAACGAAGCATCTACTGAGGAGCCACTGGGGGATTCCAATGTTTAATTAATATAGAGTGGTGAATCCCCGAAGTGCCTGCAATAAGATGAAATATTTGAAGATTGGGGCAAAAGACATCACAGCAGCTGGATACAAATCTTTTGAGTCGTAACACTGGTGATTTTCATATTGGATTTAAAATACTGGGCTGAGCAACATACTGTTACAAATATTAAAAGGGACAGTTCACCCCAAATTCAAAAATGTCTATTTTTCCTCTAACCTGTAGTGCTATTAATCCATCTAGACTGTTTCGTGTGGATTTGCAAAGTTCTGGACATATCAGCTGTAGAGATGTCTGCCAGCTCTTGAATATAATGGAACTAGATGGCGATCAGCTTGTGGTACTAAAAGAAAAAGGAAATACATTTAAAAAACTTTCTTTCCAGAAATCATGACCTGGTTTCTCAAGATAATTTTCAAGCCATGTGGTGAGCAGTGCCATTTCTTTCTACCAAACTACATCACCTGGAAGAAAGTGGGCATCTACTCATTGACGAGAGAATAGCTAACAGAGCTCAGCCGAGGACGCTCTTTTACTTTTGCTTGTAATACTTGGTGTTGTTGTTTTGACTTAACGGTCCAGTGTGTAGGATTTAGCAGCATTGAGCAGCGTGTTTGCAGACTGCAACCAACTCAACACCCCTCATCTCAATCTCCTCTACGTTGGCTGATAAAAAATATGAAAAACCGCAAAAAGCCTTCTCTAGAGCCAGTATTTGGTTTGTCCATTCTGGGCCACTGTAGGAACATGTCTTCTGTGGAAGATGACCCGCTCTGCCTCTTTAGATATAAAAGGCTCATTTTAAGGTAACAAAAACACAATGATTCTTTCCTAAATCCTACACATGGTACCTGAGAAAATCTGAGTATAAGGCATACAAAGCAATAAAACGAGTTGGAATTAGAAATATAAGCACACTTAACAACCTTTGTGCTTTTGTATGTTGTTCAGGTCTGTAAGAAGACAATATGAGGGTGCTTCCTGCCTTTGAGCCGTTTCCTTCTCTGTCCTCCTGCTCACATCCAGCCTGTTTACACTGATGATTCACAAAAAGCTGAGTCCTAATTGTCATGTTTTTGCCTGTCAACTAAAATTATGTTTGATAGTTGCAGTCGAGTTCTTTGAGTGACACCGCGGCTACAAAGCGAGCCTCAACCAAATATCAAAAATCATCTTCTTGCGAGGGAGTCTGGGTATTCTAATAGGTGTCGGCATCTTCACTGAGGCAATTACCTCGTTGTGATCGTCAACACTGTGTCAGGAGATGTGATAAAGTCCAGGCAGTTAGTTAGAGCCGAGGCACGCTGAGGTCGAACAGATGTGACGCGACACTGACTGACTGACTGACTGACTGACTCGGGCACTCACTTGATTAACAAGGACTCCTCCACTCAGAGTACAGTCTGCAGCCTCAAGTGACTTTCATTCTTCATTCCCACTTACACTCTGGGTATTTACAGTCAGTGTAATAACAGGGCAAGATTAGATACTTTTTAGATCACCTACATTACATGCAACTTTACAGCAACATTGGCTGCACACTGAGTTAATGTTCAGCTAATGAGGGGCCCGGAGATGTATTTTACATAATGATGTACAATCACAAACTGCTCAGAAGACAGAAGCACTGAATAATAATCCTTTCTTTCTGCTCTCTTCCTCCATCTGTAATTACAGCACATTGCTGTGTAGGTGTATAAACAGCACAAATATCCACCTTTATATATGCAGGGTGTTTGGGTTTAAAGACATGAAAATCTGTTGACCTCTTCCAGGCATTTTACTACATACCAGTACTGTTTTGTGCGTTCATTAAAAGTGACTACAGCTACTCTGAGAAGCTGAATTAAGAGAATGCGGGTGCAAAAAAATAAATAAAAAAAGTTTAATCCTGCCAGTGGTTTGGTAAAAACCTCTGTCTTGTATTCTTGTATCACATTCTGCACTGAATCTCCAACCACACACACGCATTAAAACAGCTCCATGTTCTTTTATTTGATGCTACTGTAGAAAGTGTATTGTACTTCAGTGGATCTCTCAGACTCTCACTCTGCTTACAAAGTATAATAGAACTCTCCTGGCTCAAAGACAAACCTTCAGTGTAGTATGAAATCTAAGATCCCTTCTTAAATTACTTTGGAGTAGAGGCTGCACAAACTTTGCAGAGAAACCTCCATGGACTTATCTGGACTGAAGTCCCTGGAAGGGCTCATATATGAGTCTTCAAAAAAGCTGTGTTTTATAACATTTCACTGTCTGGATATCTGTTAATACGTTTTAATTTTCTTTCATGTTTTATTTAGATATCTATTTTTTCTTTTTCATTTTTTCTATTTATCTATTTATTTTCCCATCGTGTGGGATTCGTGTTCAGTTTGTTCTTTGAAGAATAAGTTAATCTTATGTGTAAAATCTGCTAGAGGGTGAGAATATTGAACTGCAAATCTTTTTTTCAGGGAACTAATGGCATTATCTTGCAGCAGTCTGCCTCATCCTTTGTCTTCTTTCAAAATACTGACTATCAGTCCTAGAAAATGTATAAATCAGGAATTCACTCACAAAAAATAGTGTGTAATTCTTCAACAAACTTTTAAAAGTCATGAAAGAGTCTCAATTTAAAAGGTGCATTATGTAGTTTTGGTAAATAAATTCAAACTCTGAAAGGTAATACTTACAATATTAATAAGATAATATGATTCGTATCATTTGATAAATATCTTTCCATAACTGAATAAACAAGCTGTTCTCTGAGGAAAATAAGGTCCCCAGAACACTGTCTGAAGCTAGAAAAGTGGCAGGGTCCGCCACATATAAATAAAGAAACACTTTTAATTCCGTTTGTTTATTCAATTTATTAAGTCATGAAAATCAGTCAATCAATCAATCAATCAATCAAACTTTATTTGTAGAGCACTTTTCATACATGGTAATGTAGCTCAAAGTGCTTTACACACACACACACACACACACACACACAGCCACACCCAGCTACTTAAAACCCAACAGGAAAAAATAAAAAAGTGAGTAATAATAAATAACTAAATAGTGATAAATAAAACAGGGCACTAACAACAGGTATTGCGGAACTGAGGAAACGCTATCATCGATGTATTTCACTGAGGAGACACTAGAGGCAGTAAAATAAATAAAAAAATAAAGATAAAATAATAAAACTCTAAAACTAACTAGTCAATGAAGATTTTTCTTTTCCGATTAAAATTTCTTTCCCAAAACTACATAGTGCACCTTTAATACTGATGCCACTACATGACCTACACAAGCAAATGTGACCACCACCTGTCCCTGGCTCTGAAAATTAAAACTGTCTTGATGGCGGAGTGCTGAGGACAAATTGGACAGTCTCACAGGCTGAGGAAAGAAAGCTGCTCTGTAGTCTGGTGGTACTGCAACAGATAGCCAGACAGCAGCAGAACAACTGGCTTATAACGTATGATATTTTGCTCCCAATGAACAACTATATCTTGTGGTTGCCTTATTATTATGATGTTTAAAACTTTAGCTTGCTCAACAAAATGATCATAACCAAGGAACCAAACCAAAGTTAGCTGTAGGTTTACATGTAACATAGGTGTATGAAGTTTATTTTGTTTCCCCATGGTCATATTAAACTTCCTATCTACTTAATAGATACAATACCTCATCACTATGCATCATACAAACGGCTGTGTTTAAAAACGGTATTAAAATAGGTTGTTATTTTATTTCAATTGAGTCAAGAATTTGTGATTTTGCTGTTCAAACATGTTTATGCCAAATCATTTCCCTGCACCAACTGCAAAACAAAATGGTAGGTTGAAATTTAGCTTCCAATTTTTGTGTCAGATTCTGTATAACCTTCCAAAAAGAAGTCAATTATTTTACTTACTGTACTGTAGCTATAGTATCAGGCATATTATTCCAATAACTGGTTGTGACAGGGGTTGTACGGCTCGGAGTTCAGACCTCGACAACGCTGTAACTCTGTGACATTGCCGCAGTGACCTGGATCACATTATGAGCCTGGCTGACACTCCAAGTCGGTGCTGTGATACGTGAAGTGAGTCTAAGGGGGTTTAGTTTAATTTACTTTAGTTGATGAAACACAGTGAAACAAGACGGAAGATAAAACGAGAACAAAAGAAAGTACAAAAAATGAAAATTTGAGCAGATGAGATAAAAACCCAAAACGTGTTCAATAAAAACTCACTCCTAATCATTTTGAATTCCTGCAGGGCTCGGCTCAGGTTTATTGAGCACTTATCGTGCGACAGGACCTTCCTGGCAATTACTGCATTGTCCAATCTGGGAGTAAAAACAAACCCTAAATTTTTGCAAGTCACATCTGACCTCCGCGTGCGCTGCTCAGAAAACTATTTGAATTTCTTTGACAGCAGGAGATCAGAGTGGAGAGAGAGGAGGGATGGAAGAAACTGAAGGGATAGAGGCATGAGAGAGAAATACACAGGATGAAAGAATCGCAAACAAAACAAGTGAATCAGCAGGGTGCCAAGGTCACCCGAATGTGAGAGCGGCTGACTTATCAAAAGACGGCGCTGAAGCGGATTGTGTGAGAGAGTGAAAACCCAAAAGCGAGACAGAGAAGAATAAAAGATTTCATCCAAGATTTTGTGTTATGGACATTTTTGAAAGAAATCACAAATTTGCAGGACAGAAAACAAACATGCTCAGCTACTGAACTCCTTCGTACATTATTTAAAAGTGTATCTATTCTCATTAAACTGCCCTAAAACCATCATCCTGTCCTCTGCCAAACTCATAACTTTCTCCCTCCCTCCTTCTTCTTTTATAAGTCTAAGAAATCCAATCATTTCTATATGTGTCAAACCTCAAGCTTGATCTCTCAAACAAAGGCGGGCGAATTTGATTTGAGTGAATTCAGGAGCTTTGTGCAGATGAATAAAACATCGCCTCTCCTTGATGTTACCCGGACTTATCAAGTCACAGATTCCCCCTTTGAGCTCGGTGGTGACACAGTGCAGGAACCCCTGCGCAGGATGAGACAGAAAAGATGAAGCTCCTACTGTATATCTTCAGCGTTGGCTGCGAGGGAAGATAACTGCACCAACGCGAAGATACACAGGTATGTGCATCATACACGGACATGATGGAGATTGACTTTTGATCAGTTTTTGATGAATAACATGCTGGGTGCGAGAAATAAAGAAGGTGAGAAAGGAAGAAAAAGAAAGTTGATCTTCGATTTCATCTCATCTGTCATGTACAACTTGCACAAATCCCTCCAATTGTGCAAAAATTGGATATGTAGGGATTAAGACTGCGTGGGAGTTATACAACATATACATTCTTTCTTAATCCACAGTTTCACTTGCAGGCTTGCTGTGATTAGTGACTGCGTATGTGACATTCATACATATTTAAGTATAATCGAAGCTGCCGTGGGTAAAATTAGTAATTGAAATGGGATTTGCTTTTTCTTAAAGTAATCAATCAGTGGAATGAACAGCTCTGGGCCCAGAAATTTAAAAAGGACACCCACGCAGAATTATTCAAACTGATTTTTCATTCTCTGTCCGGCAAATTTGTCAGTGCTGTGCTACTGTATATGTAGGTGGTGAGACCGCTGCTACTATTGAAGAAAAAACATAATAGTGGAATAATGTCTCATCCCCATCCTTCTAAAATCTTCAGAAACTGACAGTAAACTGAAATAATTTTTAAAGTTATTAGGCTCCATTGGATATTATAGAGATAAGACAGGATTATAAGGAAGATAACAGATGAAACACAGCATGTTAGATGAAGAAAGGTACACATCAAACACACATTTCTATGATCAAAGTGCTGGTAATGCTCAAACCACAGTTTCAAATTAATGATTTTTGAAGTCTTGGTATTTTATCATTGTAATAGAGTCCTTAATTATTGAGTCTCTGTGGAGTTAAAATTTAAGACTCCTCAACACCATATGGCTCTGTCAGTCGGTCCGCCGGCCATGTTAGTTGGAAGTCCTGGGTGGATTTCTCATGAAATCTTGTACAATCATCCGTGGTCCCCAGAGGATCAACTGTTGAATGGATTACCATGAAATCTGGAACTATTAAGCCTACAGTATGTTCCTCTGAGGATTAATTGTAATAATTGTGGTGACCCAGTGACTTAACAATTGACAAACTGATCGGGCTAGCTGCACTTTGAGTTTTATTGCTAATTACCAAATGTTAGCATGCTTGTAGGCTACGGCAAACTAAAATGGCAAACTTGGGAAATACTAGTATTATGAAGCCTACCTGCTCAGTTGAAATGAGCAACCCGGACGATAAAATTTGGCTTGAAGCAATATACCGCCTCACAGAGCCGCTTATACGGTGGCACAATGCTCTTATTTCCAGAAAAAACAATCTCAATATTTGTTTACAATAACTTCAGATAACAGGGTAGGCTAGTACCGCAGACACGTCAGATTACAGTTCCAGCTGAAAAGGACAACAGAAATAATAAAAGTATGCCAGTTTCAAATATATCTGCAATGCCACCTTGTCTATCTGAAAGTGCTGTTGTTGTTAGCATGACGTCACAGTGATTGGGTCGATAGGCCAATGTTAGAAATTAATTCTCAGACAATATTATTGTTAGCTCTCCATGTTGATACCATAAGGTGTAAGTATGATATAAATACCTACAAAATCCTGCAAGTAGTTTGTATAAATAGTGAACATAAAAAGTAGTTAAAACTATGCTAACACTACACAGCATTCAGACATTTAAATATATTTTTCCCCTGTATGCTCGTATGTTGAGACACAACTGTTTCACATTTACTTGAAAATGTATGTAAATAATCAATTCAATCTAACATCATCTTTCATAATCTTGCAAACTCAAATTAAGCCATGATGACTGTAGGCTGATCAGCTAGTAGAGCTGATTAGTTTTCTACTAGCATAATTTCACCAGGAAATGCCCAGAAAAAATTGTCAACATGAGCCAAAACCATATCATTTCTTCAAGAAATTACTTTAAACCGGAGTAGCAAAGGGGGAAACATAACATTGAGTGATTCAACTATGATTCTGACGAACCATAAATATTCACACAGAAACAGCCCTGTTGTTTTCTTCAGTGTCAAGAGGAAGGTAAGACAGATTTGTTTTTCATGCTTACTCATCAAGACATGCTGACACATAAAACTACCTACTCTACAGATCAAAATATCTAACTTTACTTGACAGTAAGCTAGCAAAAAAACAAACTGTTCACTTGAAACACTGTAGATAATGACTTTAAATCAAACCAAGCGAGATAAAGATGAATCTGTATCAACATAGTGTGTACAGTGTTGAAACTCTCCTCTCTCTCTCAGTAGATGGCAGACTTGCGCTGTGCAGGCTTTCAGTCTCAGATAACACTGAACCTGCTCCACTCTCTACATTATTAACAGAGCTGGCATGTCTGACTACCATATCCACACCACTTATGTGTGTGTGTCTGTATCCGAGAGAGAGAATATGAATGAGAGAGAAAGAGAGAGAGAGCGGGAGGGATGGACTGGGAAAAAAGGTGAACATTTTTGTGTTGTATTTATTTTGAGGTCAGGAGGAGCAGAAAACAGTGTTGGATTCATGCGTGCAGCTTGGAAAATTGCCCTCGTCCCAAATTTTTCTCCCCGGGGGAATCGTTAAAATTTCATTTCTTCCACATTGCCTCGTAAAAACTCAAGTCTGACAAGTGTCAAAAAGTCAAAATGTGAATGTGCGTTCACCTTTGTAACAGTAAGGTTTTCTACATTTGGACATAGACTTTGAAAATCATCCTTTTGGTGCAACTACTTTCTCAAATATGCTTCTTAAAAACAAAATAAAGCAGCACTTGCATGCTATACATAGTCTTGATAATCAGCACCTATGATGTTGCCAACCTGGTCTTCCTGATTAAGACAACAGCATCAAATCAAGTGAAGACAGACGTTTGGCACAAATCAAATCATCCCAGTGATTAGGTGACCGTTAGTGCCAAGGTGCTACAGGGAGTAAACAAACAAGCTCTGACTGATTATTTAAGACAGATTTACATTTAAACAGTACACAAACAGAAAATTAATAGAAGAATTTATGTACTGTAGAACATTGAGGGCAGTGTTGGGTGCAACAAAAGCATACTGTACCATTACATGTACATTTATTGTGTCATCAAGCAAAGTTTAAGCAGAACCTCTGCAATTTAGTATGGTAGTGGGGAACTAAAGTGTTTTAACCAACTCTGGATTCTACAATTCCCCAAATGCACAATAACACAATAAATAGTGTATTTTATTATACCCCTGCCTCCTGCATGCTCACTTCTTTTAAACCCCCTGAAAACTTCAAATGTTATTTCTTAGCTAGCCCATGCTGAATACGCAACAATCTAAATTAAAAAAGTTATTTGTTAAGAGTTTAACACTCAAAAACTAATTTCATCTCAACTCTGTGAAGGTGATCTGATCAGCTTCAATTGACAATAGCCAGAAAATCCAGCCAAATGTCACCAGATTCGTATTCACATTTTGCTGAATCTTGATTGGTGCACAGATGTAAGTGACATTACATGAGCTCTGCCGACTTCAAACTAAAAGGAACACATACAGAAAATACTGTGGTTGCGTCAGGATCCCATTATTCGTAGTAAGAAACGGCCGAGAAAATACATTTTACACATTTCACACATCCACCTTGTAACAAAGGCTTCCTGTTAGTCCCAAGCTTAAAGAATAAGTTCACCCAAAAATTAAAATTGTGTCATGATCTACTCACCCCCATGATGATGGAAAATCCAATGAAGTTTCGTAGTCGACAAAACATTTCTGGAGCTTCACAGCAAAAGAGTGTTGCAGCATTTTCCTAAACAACTGAAGTAGATGGGGGACTTGTTTTAAAATTGTTCTATAATGCTTGTATATTGTTAAGTGGAAGAAGCACTGGGATCTCAACTTGATTTGAAAAGACTTTATTTATACCCTTTTTAAGCTGAACTTTGCTGATCTTCAGTGTAGCTACTAAGCTAAAAGCTTTAGCATGCATTGCGTCTGAACTGGGCGCACAAGCTTGACCACGCATCAAAGGTGTAAATCTTATTCTCAAATTGATTCCGGATCTTGGATTATGCCGCACGAGCTGTATGGAGCCATTTTATTAATTTTTTGGTTGTTTTGTTACATTTTAAAACAAGTCCCAATCTACTTCATTTGTTTAGGAGAATGCAGCAATGCTGTTTTTTCCGTGAAGCTCCTGAAATGTTTTGTCGACTACGAAAAACTTCACCTGACTTTCTATCGGCATGGGGGTGAGTAGATAATGACAAAATTTTAATTTTTCGCTTATCCTTTAAGCTTGGGACTGGAAGTAGAGTTACAGTTCCCTCCAGAGATACAGAAATACTGCGATTTTCACCAGCTTTGGTACAAAACTGGTGGAGTACCCCTTTAAAAGACCTTGAATAATGATGACAACATATTTTAATCGTGGTATGAACGCAGACTTCAGCCTCTTACTCTTACTATGGCTCTTACAAAGTCTGTGTTCACTATTCAGGGTTACACTCATCTTCATATTTGAGTGTGTCTGTGTGTGCACATGCAAGTACACACATGTATTTTTCACGGTGCACACCTGAAAATTATCTCTGCTCGTTCAAATCAGAACTTCCTGCTGTAGTCTGTGAAGTGAAAAATGTCCTGCTGAAAACGCTCCACTCCTGACCAATCATCTTGTTTAGCATTTCCTTTGACTGCACTGTGACTGGGCGCTGGTTGCACCAAAAGACTGCACCACACTTGAAGGCTGTGTGAAAAATGGGGAAAGTGCTCTACTTTTTATGAACTCATGAACTAGCAAGGCAGTCGAGGAATTCGTGGTAGCATTGGGCCCTATGCTGCGGAATATTTTTGAATAATCCCATGCGAGAAGAAAGCTTTCTGTATGGCTCAGCTGGTTAAGCGTGACAGTAACACTAGCATGGTTAGTGGTTTGATTCCCTCCGTGGCCGAGCGTGATAAAACTTTATGCACACATAGCACCAAGAGGTGATAAAAGCAGCCACCAAATGGTATGTGTAGTGAATGCTAATCTTCACTGAAACAGAAGTTATACATGAAAGACTTGCACAATTCAGTGTCAATGTCTTGACTTGCACAGCAACTGTAGATCAGTGTAGGTGTAATGTAGCATCGGCCCTTGTTCGAGGTAGAATATCAGCCCTATTAGTCCTGTCGAAAATACAGCTGCTCCATTCTGTACCCTTCAGTGGAGACGGAGAATGAGAGCAGGACAGAAAATCAGAAAAGGGAGACTGCGGTTTGACAGACAAAAAGAGACGGTGCCGAAGGAGAAAAAAAAAATTAAGGGCCGATGTGGATGAGCAGCATCATTTCTGAAAAGTAAAGGTAATATTAAAGGAAGAAAAGAAAAAACCTTGACTGTGACTTCTTTGGTATAACAATGAAGACGGGAGAAGGTGTGAATGAGTGATGCGAAACAAGATGAAGAAGTCTTTTGAAAAAGAGACATTAAATTGCAAATGTCAAATCACCTTTTTCAGTTAAGAGCCCATTCAAAACTTTGGCTGGAAACTGTGTAAATTATAGAAAATGAAAAGCAGGGAACAAGAGGTCTAAGGTCAGACCTTCTTTACATTAACAGCAGATTAATGGTAAGAAAATGAAAAAGACACAAGAACAGAGGTTAAGAGCGCAGAGCTGCCTTAGATTGCCTCAAGCACTTCACACACCCAGCACCTATATGTATATGTATGTATGTATGTATGTGTGTATATATATATATATATATATGTTTGAGTGAAGGTGAACATGTTTTTATCGCACCCTCCGATAAGAGGGGAAACCACTGGTTTGACCACTTAAAATTGCTCCTGGTGTCATTTCAGGACACAGAAGGAAGCTGTTTTCAGCAAAATAAAAGCCTTCATTTAACCCACTGTACAGTACCTTCCCAGCACCACATGGCAAACAACCAAAATTAGCAAATAGCTAACGAACACAGGGGAGAATTAAGTAGCTAAAGAGACAGATATTTGTCTAAGGAGGCAGTGGAGACCTAAACAGAGCCAAAAGAAGAGTGAATATTGGACTTCCATTTGCCAGATGAGCAGAAATACGACTCAAAAACAATGCTAATGTTGCTCTATGTTGACTCAATACGTTAATAAGCCTGGTGCTCTTCCTGGGGGTTTGATTTCAATATTGTGGTTTACAACTTGTTACACCGCCCTTAGGTGGTCAAAAACATCATTTTACTCTCTGAATACATCTTGATAGCCTTGCTAGCATTTAAGCACTATTCTTTATTGCTTCCCAAAGCCACAAACACTTTCCCCATAATCTGACATTGTGAAAGATGTGGCTGTTAAGCAGTGGACACATTTTTTTGATCCTCGCAACCCAGACAAAATGACTTGTTTCACTATCAAAGTTTGAATTAGTCCGCCTGATAACACTTGGAATGTTTAGAATAGCCGAATGATGAAATAATTTCATACTCATTTCCATTAGCAGGCTAAATCGGATTACAGATGGCTTTTGTAATTTAATGCCCAGACCTTGATCTTTTTGGTTTTCATAAGAATGAACGGGCCCCACCTCAAGTTCTCATAATAGGTCCAAATTGCTTCCTCAAGATTGGCATCAGATTCATTCAACTTTAGATCATTAGAGACTATCCACACAAGCAAAATTACATTATTAGTCATTATACCAATGCCCCAAAACAATCTATGTTTAATTTTACAAGACAAATATTTTTAAAGTATGAAAGCTCTTAAGGAGGTTGGAGTGGATGGATCAAATAAGGGTTGCAAACAATGATCATTTTGTAACTAACCAATTTTAATGTCATCCTGACAATAAAGGGCACTGGATTAAAAAACACTAATATGGGTCACTTTGCGAGGTAATGATATACATTACCTCGAAAGGCCTACCGAAGGAAGTGTCTACCCTACAGTCCCACATACGACTGTAGTAGGTCGTCTGAGCAGAAGATGGAGGCATGTGTGCAGTGCAGTGATAGCATGCTACAATACCAATATGAACCTGAAATGAATGCAAATACAAAGACACAACATTATTCATATGTGCATGAACCTCCATTCATAAGATTTAGTACATGTGCTTTACCACATGATGCATTCAGCCCTTGTGTCTATTCACATGGCCTTTGCATGGGCATCTATTTATAAGTTCTGCTATTATGTTTTTCTGCATCTGTGTTTATTGTTTTGAGCTTGTTACCCTGCTTGCACTGTGTTACCGCACTTACTCTCCATTATTCCCATAAAGCAAGCCCTTAAATCATTCAGGAAGCCTATTCAATTTCAAAAGTGAGCACCATTGAGGTAATTTAGGGGCTCGTGTATCGACCCACTGAGGATTTCTACATCCTGCTTCTTCCTGTGCTTCACATCGCCAATTTGATCAGCAGTATTCACTTAGCTGTATTGGGGAAAAAAACAAAACAAGAGAACCAATAAAACCAGTATTAGGATTAAAGAGTATTAAGATGAAAATCTGCTTGATGGAAGCAGTTTGGTCTTTGTAAACTGCAACACATATCATTTGTGTCCTGCCTAAACTGGATATACATATTTATTCTTCCTTTTTAGATGACAATCACAAGTGTGTTTGGTACCTTTGACATTACAACCAATGCCATGAAATGTCTACAATCATGGCAAGGTATATAAAAAGGGGATAATACAGTATGTTTTTCTATCACAACATGTGTGGCACCATCTGGTTTAATAGTAGCAGTAGATGTATTTTGATGAGGCCATAAAGTGTGGTGGGATAATGGGAGTTCCTCATTGTTCAACAACCACCAATGCTAATGAAGATCTATCTGACCTGACTCAGGCACTCAATGTTCATGGATGAGGTAATGTATTAAAGTTTTATTCTATTTACGTTGAATGGTGTTCGCTGACTTCCTCCTTCCTCGCTGTCTGTCGTATCATCAGATGTTTCGTGTTTCGTGTCATGTTTTGTGTACAATTTGAGAGCGAAATTCAACAGTGCGTTATGTAAGTAACGGCATGTACAATACGTAACTGAAGCTACGTACAAAACGTAGGTACGTTCGTAACTTCAGTTACTTTAGTTAGTTAAGGTTTGATAAAAGACAAGTATCACAATGCCATGAAGGCAGCATCTTCATAACTTGGATCACTTGGTATCAAAGACTATTTGAAACTCACAACTTCTTAGGAGGTCACACAACTGTATCTTCCTTCATTCTGTTTATTTATACTGGTTTTCTGATCTAAAATGCCACTACTCAATATATGTCCTGACTAAACATGCCTTACATTGTTGCTTTGTGTCCTCCTATTCTGTGTGGACATGGCTTTGCAATAACCAGCCATTCCTTTTTCAAAGCTGTCTGCAGCCTCTCTGTCCACCACAACATGCTCTCTCACTCACTCTCTTACCTCCATTGCAAATTCCCCTCAGCAGCATATTGTAGTTTATACAATGGCTTAAATGTGGAAAGTGCAGAGTTAAAAGTTGTTATCTATTAAATATTCAACACTTACATTCGCCTCTACAGCCAGTTTGGCAGATTCTTTGAAATAAGCAGCGCTGGTTGCCAAAATGGCAGGCTTTTTTGATGGAGGCCCTGTTCTGACTGAGAGGGTATGGCACTCTAAAGCCACCTAACAATTGTAGATTTTTAAAGGTTTAATGCAGCATAGGACGCAGTTCGAGGTAGAATATCTGCCTTTTTAGTCCTGTCAAAACTACACCTGTTCCATGGTCCATTTATGTATCCTTCAGTGGAGACAGAGAAAGAGGAGGACAAAAAAAAGAGACAAAAAGGAAATGTGCAAGACGAGACAAAAAAATGAGAGGTGACATGGTTGAGTAGCAGTGTGTCTAAGAGTATTATTTGAAGAAAAAGAAAAAAAAACTTTTTGGGTATAAGAGTGAAGACAGGAAGAAGGTTTGAATGAATGATGAGAAAAAAGATGAAGAGTGATCCAAAACAGACAGATATTAATGAAAGCCATTGTAAATGTCAAATGACCTTTTTGGAGTTAACAGCCTATTTCAAAATTTTAGCAGAAACAGTGTAAATTATACAGGCTGAAAACTGGGGAACAAGAGGTTCCGAGGTCAGTCTTCATATTAACGGCAGGTTAATAACAAGAAAACGTAACAGGAAAGACACAAGAACAAAGAGGTCAAGAGAGCAGAGCTGACTCATATTGGTCCTTATAGTATCTCCACACAAACACACCACCCATGTATGTATTTATATAAATATCTTCCATTATTTTGTCTGTTTGACTGAAGGCGACCATGTTTGTATCACACCCTCTGAGGTTCCCAGGAGAAGAAGGGAAAGCACTGGTGGTCCAAAAAGTGGTCCAAAATATAAATTACTGCAATTTAAAAATGACGTTTTTCTGTCTGAATACATCTTGCTATACTAAGACGTCACATAACTGGATCTTTTTCTGTTTATCCATGCCAGATTTTGAAATTACCACACTTTTAACTCAAGTTTGAATGTTATATTTTGATCCTGAAACCAAAAATTGGGATGACAAAAAACATAACATCTACTAAACACTACTTTGTAAAGTAAGTTGTGGATTTCATGCAGAGTCAGAAAACCTCCTCTCTGCTCCATCTGAAAGGTTTGTTTGGTTTGATAACAAAGAGGTACAGTAACAGATCAACAAAGGATGACAAAGGTCCAGTTATAAAGGACGACTAACAAAAGTTAGCATACAGTAGATCTGTCTATAATCATTTCTCAAGAAAAGACAAAACTCAAGTAATGTCTATGCACCAGATGGCAACAGGAGACAACAAAGGCTGTTTTCCAAGAACATCAACATAATTTAATGATAATTAGGTGAAATTGATGGAGGAGACGTTAACTTGAGACAAAACAGGTTCAAAGTGATGATTGGATCTGTACTTGGTGGGAAAACAGTGTAAAAAAAGTGTTATTCTGGCAAACCTAGGCAATCTCTTTTAATCTCTGCAAAATAAAAGGTAAGCGCTGCAAGCTTGTTTATTTATGTATTCGCTAACGTAGAGTTAGGGTATTTTCAGTGTATAGGTAGTGCATAGGTTGTTAATGTTACCTGTAGGGACCAGCATTTTGAAAACAGCGATGTGGCGATAGCAGAAGATGAGGAGAATGCTGACTGAAATGGTCAGCCGAAAGCAGACTACTCTTCACTCAATTACTTTTTGTGAGTTCCACCAAGCACAGCACTGTTTCATTCGAAGGTTTCATTTCAGCTGTAAAATCAGAATTTGTTACTACGAATAATCTAGTTTCGATGTTTTATACACTATATCAGGTATGTTAATAATGTCATGTTAGTAATCACAAAGTAATTGTTAAAGAAGGCTCTTATGAGGACAAGATCGAGAAAATGACATAACACACAGAATCCAGGTTGTAGCAGGGTACAATAGCCATCTAATGGTACAAGACAGGTCGAGACAAATTACATAGATCAGGACACAAAATGATGTATTGCACCCTCATACTGCTTTCCAAGAGGTATGGCCGTGAAAAACTTCTGTCATCTATACTGAAACACAGAGATTAGTTACCGAGCGGTGTTTAGAGGTGAAAGGAGTGTATAAACTGTCCACTGTTTTAGATTATGGCTCATCAATGTCATATTCTCACAGTTACCAATGGCAAAGATGGATGACAGAGGCTAAACTGGGCCACCTACAAACGTGATTGAATCAGGTTGATTCTGTTGCAGCAGACTCTTTACTTTCCCACAAAAGGAATGTGAAAAAAATCCTTCTAAATTAAGACGTTTACTTTTTTTAAGCAATGCTAAATAGATTTAAAGACAGCAACAACAATCTACAGCCATGCTAGCGGCTCTGTGAAGCTGACTTTTGAGCTACATGCTAATGTCAGTGTGCTAGCATGCTGACAATACAAAGTGAACATTCTGAACGTTCTCAAGTGGATTCACTGGGACACATTTAGATTGGATCTCAGGAATACCGACTTGAAACTAGCAACTTTCGACATGCAGTGGACTGCAGGGTAATATTTACCATGTTCACTATCTTAGTTTAGGGAGTTAGCATGCTAACAATTGCTGATTAGTAGCCTATAGAGCATCAAATTCCAACACGTTCTCACTCCAAACTCGTCACATGTGGCAACCTGGTCAGTGACGTTAAACTATGACACTCTACCTACCTCACGAGCATCAATTTTGCACATTAAGGGCTCTGCGGAGGAGTTGGCAATAATACAAAATATAACATCCACTTAAACTTTCAAAATAAAGTTTGCTGACTATTATTATAACGTTTGCAATGATATCAACATTGACAAATGGCACCAAAACGTAACGTAAGTAATATGTCAACAAATCACACACTCTTGGCTACAAACTGGCAGCAACACAAGTAAAACACAAGGAACACAAGAGGACTGGACAGATGGACAGATGTGAAAACACAGGCTTTAATACACTGGGGATAGTTAACAAATGAAATACAGGTAAACAGGAAAAAAGGCAGGGAAAAGACAAAGACAGGAAAAACAAAACCTGACATAAAGATTGTCATTAGTATAAGAAGGACTTTGGTCACAGATTTAACTTAGAAGAAACTTGATACAGTAAGTCAGCATGTTTAACATTCTGCATCAAGTAAAATTGTGCATTCAATAAAACACCTATAACTCTGTTAGCATAAAATGCAAAGCATAGGGCTGTTTTCAGTACACCACAGCAAAATTAGTTGAGATAAGACATTACCATATGCATGATATACAGCGTGACAGCAAAATGCCAGAGTGTGACTAGTGTGTTTTATAAATCAAGCTAGAAACAAGCCACTGCGTAACTGAGCTGACTGAGCTAATATCCAATAGCTCTAAATACTGCGGTTGCCAGAATGAACATCAATATCAAGCAGAAGTAGAAGAAAACACAGACTGGAGGAGAAACACTCAGAGAAATAAATGGGTAAAAAATGAATGCAACTAAGTGGAAGAACCAAGCAGCATGAGAAAAAGATGGACTCGGCAGCAGATGGAGAGCAATGAAAAGATTAAGAACAATGAGAAAGAAACAGAGATAAAGAAAGAGCATGGGGGGTCTGGTGACAAAGAGGGATGGCAGCAGCAGTGAAAAAACAAAGTTTGTTCATGAGAAAGTGAGGAAAGGGAGGATGTGACGATGACAATGCAAGTACAAGAGATACATGTATCATTCTGAGGTGTTCGGGAGAGACACAGCGAGATGGATAGAGGAGCATTTAACCTGGAACAATGCTGCTTTCCAGCGAGGAGTGGTTGACATTTATCAGGCAGAATTCTGGATGGAAACCTGAGGACATTAGTGAGTGATCATACTGTGTTTCTCTAAAGAGACCCCTTAAGAGGACCTTCAAGATATTTTGTTGTCGTGTTTTATTTTGAAGAACATTGGTAGCAGCCTGTTGGCATTTGTTAGCGACACTGGTGAGCACCTTTACAAGAACAAGGACACACTGAGGTGCACTCAACACAAGATTCAGCTAAAGACACCCAACTGCTGAGCAGAAACACCATCTATTTAGTCTGGGAACCAGACAAATCTGCTGAGTGCACATTTTATTTGCTCTGGCAGAAACGTCTGGGCCCCTCCCGTTCAGACGGATTCACACTCGTTTTGCTGCTCTGATTGGTTGGAGGTCTGTCTGGTGTGCAGGTCTGTCCAGGCTCTTGAAACTCCAATCAAACTGTTAAACTAGGCAAGGAAAAAAATGGCAAGGAGTTGCCCCTACTTGCATCTGTCACTCAGCTCTACGTCACACGTTTCATTACTCTCATTGGCTATAGGTCTTTCAAACTGTGTCCAGAGTCATTTTGGTCTGCACCCTTCAATAATGCCCCTTGGAAAGTGAAAATAAATTGAGAGGAACCAGGCTAATATGCATTACCAAATTAGTCTAGTGATGCCAGGCTACCATCTAGTACAGGCAGCCCAGTTGCCAGGGTAAAATAGCAGTTGATGTTTCTGCAAAACACAGATACATTCACAGTTGCATGTTTCATATTGCATCTACATCACATGTTTATGGTCTGACATTCATGTCTGGAGGTGGAGGGATGGTGGTAGAGTTACAGGCGAAGTGGCAAGCCAGTGACCGCACTCCAAGACGGCATTTCAGTGATTGGGGTTCAGTTTAGGCCAGCACTTGCAGAAATGACGATATGCGCCATCTACAGGCCAGTTAAGTCATTTTAAGCAGAAAAAACAAAGTGTAAACATGATAATTTTACAACAGTGTCATTGTGGTTATGTTCTTCGCATTTTTTTGGCAGTGAAGACTCGAGGAAGTTACTAGTCCCGACTGAGAATTAGTCCAGAACATAACCCCCAGCAAAAACATGAACAGAGTCTTTACACTTCTTTGTCTGAAATGACCAAATGAGATATAACATGTTAATCAGTCAACTCTAGTGGTGCAGATCTTTAGACCGAGCCAGGGTAGTTGTTTGCCCATATTTACCATCTTTATGTTAAAGAAAACTAACCAGCTGGAAGCTCTAAAAAAATACTCACATGTTGAACTATTCCTTTAATATTTCCAGCATTGCACTGTTCATTATTTCATACTTTTATTGGGGGAAATAACTGCTTTAAACTAATTGAGATTACTAGCCTGACTGCGTTCCATTTAAATGTTTGAAAGGCAGAACAACTAGAAAATAAAAACAAAAGATTTCAACCGCTTTGTGGCTGAAGTTCCTCTGTTGAGATACTGAATGATGTCTTTCAAATCTTATTTTCTCCAATTAGGTATCATTTTTAAAAACTCAAAAGGAACAATTGGACTTTTTATAACAGTATATAGTGTCTATACGGGGCAAACCTTGCTAAGGTGACCTACTTTAGAGTTTATTTGGAACACATTGTGCGGGATGCTTGACTCCTAACAATTCAATCAGCGATTTCTACACAGTGTAATTAGGATCATGTTTCCGGGGAGAAAGAGAGGGTCAAGCATATGACCTTTCAGCTATTGGTGGGCCTCTGGTGGCCAGACAAAGTTCTTATTAAATGTTGAGACAAAAACATGAGTGGGAAATGCTGACTTTTGTTATTTTTTTTTTTTTTTATTATCTTGCCCTCTGTTCGCTCGTCTCATTGCCTTGCTCATTCCAAACACATGGCCACAGGGATCTAATTTAGGGAGCGCCAGCACTTCCTTCAAGTTAAAACTGTAACTTTAAAGTAATGGTCGCACATGAAATAAATGCATGGGCTTGTCTGCATGGGTTGGAGCCCAAGGGCCCTGACTCGCAGCTAAATTTGTTCACTGTCTGTGTACTATTAGCATATGCACACGAGGGACCCATGTCACCGTCACTTTTCAAAATCCTAATTCTGTTCTCCTCACTTTTATAGTTTCAGGTTGATTTACTCACTAAAATCTCTGTAAACAGAGTCCTCTAACTCTGATGAGCTGCCAAAATTCACACGTGAGAGCAGCCACTAGAAATGCCATGCATACAAAGCAGTAAACAAGGTAATTATAACACTGTACTAATAAGTGTAAGTATAACAACATAAACGAGACTTCTTTCCCGTGGTTTCACCTCTCATGCTACATACATCTGCATCAGCCT
Source organism: Pagrus major (assembly GCF_040436345.1). NCBI lineage: Eukaryota > Metazoa > Chordata > Actinopteri > Spariformes > Sparidae > Pagrus > Pagrus major. Next base: position 9,332,286 of record NC_133224.1, read on the forward strand.
CTACCTTGTTGGTGGAGGCTGTTGGGGCCCTATGCAGCCAGAAAGGAGTACCAGCAGACATTACTCAGGGCTGAACAAATACCTGAACACCACCTATGCATCTTTTTCAAGTAAAAAAAAAAAAAAAAATTATATTTTTTCTACTACAAAGAAACTTAAACTGAGCAGCATTCATATATACAGTAAGGGAGTACAGCCCATTGCTGACCAAAAAGTCATGGGCAACAAAAGGCGGAACAAACAGGAGGGTGGGGAAACAGTGAGGGAAAATCACTGGCTTAAATAAGCAAGAACTAATTAACTAATGGAATACTGGTCAGCAGGAAAAAAGGTGGGAAAAAGACAAAGACAGGAAGTGGAAAGCAAAAGCAACACACAAGGATATAATATGCAATATAAAACAGGAACTGACTACACCGAAATCCTAAACCATGACATAAAAACGTTGTTTTTGAAGATGGCCACTTGATTAGACTTGATCTGATTGCTGAAGCCCCTTTGCCCTTGTGGTGTCTTGTCATGAATACTATGATTTATGACATTTTGAGGCTACTGCTTGAATGGAACTGGTGCTCAAACGAGTGTAAAATACATTTGAAAAAGTCTCTTTGTCTCACTTTCCAGAAACAATATGCAGGGGATAACCCACAGACCTCATTTTCATTGGAGCTACTCTGCCGAGAAAAATATTCCCTGCGTGAATTGACGAGTGTCCAAAACAATTTCATAACCTCTCTTAGTCTCTCTCTCATCTGCTCTGATAGGGGGAGGGGTGAGACTGTCACAAGTGCTTGATGGAGTTAATTGAGGGGGACAAATGATTTATATGAAATAATTGGGGGTGACACATCTCACTGCCTCCCTAAAAAATGACACTTTTCTGTTACAATTAAGGTTAAAACCATGAGTTGAAAATGGATTAATGTCAGATCTAAAATAGCTTTCCCTCTCTCTTCTTTAATAATTTCCCCCATCACCATCATTACACATTTTACTTTAAAGCCATGATTTTCTGTAAATGTAAAAGTTTCCTGGAATAAAATGCATCACTAAATGAACAAACAAATCAATGCTGAATGGCAGTGAGGACTGTATATTACTGACATTTCAAGGGTATCATCAAAAGACTGAAGAATGCACATTTCATATACTGATTACCTTATAGAAAAAAATCCATTTAGTGACCTTTCGTGTCTCTTCCTCCCCTTTTGTCTCCCGCCTCTTTGTTCATCATCTGTGAGCTTTAAAGCCGTGATAATCTTTAAACAGTACAGATCAGATCGTCTAATGATAAATCACGACACATGTGGGCGTGACTGACAGGATGGGAGGGCCGCTGTCCCCTCAAACATCCTCTCAATCGGTCGTATAAGAAGAGGTTTCTTAAAGAGCAATTAAAGAGCAAGTGCGCTGTGACGCATTCTGATTCTCTGACAATATCTCACTGGTTAACTTCAGCCACTGACAATTTATCAAACTGCTCTGTTCAGTAGCTTCTACCAAAGTAACAAAAGCGTAATTTTGACTGATTCAAGAATTGTCCCTTGAGACTTTGATTATATCTGTACAAATATGTTATCAGAAGTTAAAATAATAATTAGTTTTTTTTAATCCAATAATGTGTTACATATAATATCAGTCAACCTTGTAATACTAAAATTTGCAGCTGTGATGTGTAGGGTACAAATATTTTTTAGATTCTTGTAAGATTTAAGTTTTATCATCACTAATTAGCATTAAATTAACGCAAGCATCTCACAAGTCTGGAAAGTTGCCAATTAGCCTATATATTTCTGCATTAATAAATGATTTCAGATTTCTGTCATTTGGCTCACACAGTGCTGTTTCTGACCTATTTTTTAAACAACAAGTGGAAACTGTAAATTGGTTTCAAATCTTATTTTGTGATCTTTGAACCAGGGGGAAATTGAAAATCGTTTGGCAAGCGGAAACATACACAGTATACACAACATAAGATCACCTTTCTAATATTGACTCACAGACCCTTCTTGCAGTTGGCTCATGGCTTAAACAGCCCTCCTTTTAAGATTTATTTCTGTAATGCCCTTTAATCTTCTCCCCTTCATCTGCATCTGTTATTAAAGAGATAAATGGATGTAGATTGAATAAAGAATCGCAGCGTTACTGGAAGTGTGCTGTGTGTTCTGAAATTAAATCCAAACCTTGTTTTTCATTTCACTCTGCCGCCTCACTAAACAACATCACAATCTAATACAAGCTCTACCCTTTTCAAAGCCATGCACCTAATATACTGCAAGATCTCAGTTAACAGTGAACGTGAAATTTTCTCGGCGATAAGTAGACAAGTATAACCCAAAATGTGGGCCCAGAGCTGTAATGACTTTAAGTCCCTTTCTGGCTGGCCGGCTGTGCTGTCTCATTGTTTGATAGCAGTGTTATCCACACTTACTTACCCTTTCTCTTAGGCACTGCAGGGCCTTGGGGACTCAGTTCGTTTTGTGTGTTTACCAATTCCCACAACCTAGCCAGACTCTTGGGGCGTCTCTTGGAAATTACATTCCGTAAGGTCCCCAAGACTATTTAGCTGGCTGGGTGGTAATAATTGCAGGGCAGGAAAAAAAAAATCAGAAGAAATACAACTTTCCACACACAGTATACAGCATGTAATACTGCTGAATGTTGGATGGAAGTATGTGCTATGAAATGGATTTAAATGTCATGGGTAGGACTACATGCGATTGCACACGTATGCCTGTGTTCAAAATAAAAAATATTGTCCACTTGGAGGTAAGATTTTAAGTAAAAGGTTTTGGGACAGTCCCAATTTCTAGTGGCATGCTTTCTAGTGGCGTGCTGGTGTTGCAGGGATTAAGAGGACTGTGTGAGAGTTTAACTGTCCGTTATAAACAGACCACAAAGTGAAATAATCATGTGCATGCTGCTGAAATAATAGGCAAGACTCTAATTGGCTGGTTAATGTTTTTTTTTTCCACTCCAAAATATTTGTAGGAATTATCAGATAATTTTTCATTGATTTTTCTGGGACTACTTCAGGATTTTTTTTGGGCCTTTTCTGGTATTTTATGGAATTGTTCTTCTGGGAAATTTCTAGGGAACTACTGGGAGTCTTTTCCCAGGATTTTTCTGGATATTTACTTGGATTTTAGTGTCTCTGATATCATGCGTCTGTCTGGTCATTTTGGTATTTGTCTTGTACATTTGAATGGCCTGAATCTTTTTACCTAGGACACAAAACTGACATAGAATTGCCTTTTAAATTGATATTGCGAACTTCGCAAAGACTTACTTGCACAACAAACAGATACACAGCAACATTAGCCACATTTAGAGTTAAATTTCTTGCCACCTGATGAATGTCAGTCAAATATTCATTCTCATTTTAGGTGTTTTGTTTCCAGCAACAGACCATGAAATATGATCTATACCGTATGGACCTAGCTGCTAAATAGCTTGTTTCTCTTATTGCAACTCCTATTCTCTCTTTCCTTTTAGCTATGTTGTTGTCCAACCCAACTCCTGTGCAAAATTTCTGGCATTAGCTGCTAAATCCTCCACTACGTTTAACGGTTAGTCACTGACGTTGTCGGACTTTGGTGCTAGACAGTTAGTTGTACAGTATGTTTATCAAGATAGTTTTTCATATTTGCTAAAAACAGCCACCTGCTGTGTCTGATAATGATGCCTTAAGAGCGTTGAGGCTGACTCAAATGGTAGTTTTAAGCAAGAAAACAATTAGCTAAAACATGCTAACGCAATACGTAAAAGGAGAGGAACTGCAGAGTTAGTTCTCTGTGAGTTCACTACGAGAAACTTTTCACAAGCAGTTATTTGATATGGTGTTAATATGAAAAATATTGATGTGAACAGCTTTAATGTAAAATTCGGAGTTTGTATACATTATAGGCTGAAAGTCTCATAAGCACCGACTTGTTACCCTGGATTTGTAAGGCTGAATATGTTTCTCCACCCAAATATAGACAGCTGAATGGCCAACTTAATCTTTGGACACATTTCTTCACATGAAATGCCAAACGTCTGTCTATTTGACCTATCTCCTCGCTCTGAAGAATACAATGACTGACTGACTGCCAGAGCCAAAGGTAAAGAAAGACTGTCAGGAGAGGGAGGGGAGAGGCTGATAGAGCGAAAGGCCATTATTAGACTCCTTCTGCATTTTTGGTGGGAAGCGACTCTGGAAATTGGAATTGCGCGACCTGGCAGCGACCGATAGGAGCCCTTTTAGTGAAATAAATAAACCAAAAATAAATAGATAAGTCTGGTTATTTTTAAATTAAAACAATCAATCAAAGGGAGGGGGAGAGTGTGCTGAGACTGCCCATTAAGAGAGCAGTGGGGTTGTTATTTCTGCACCTGTGGAAGGGCTGAATATGAATGCAGTCAAACATACTGGACACTAGCCATTATCTTCTACCAACACATATACAGCACACTAGTTGTTCAGCTCTTTTAATCTCCACTCACTGTGACATGACATATATCATGAATAATGCGCCATACCTCAGTGCAGGCTATTATATTTTTATGCTTCTCCCACCTTAGCTTGTGAGATTTCCTGTCATATTTACACACTTATATGAAGCCATTTTCCAATAAGAAACGTGAAACTGATGCAAGTATTGATGTTGGATCTTAAATAAGGTTTGCAGGAACACCTTTAAGCTTCCATCTGCGGAAAATGTGTAATTCAGACGGGCTGAAAGGGTGGTGGGATCAATTTTACCAGATAAAGCTGCATCTACTTTGCTATAATGGAGTCCCATGTGTGACCTTATCACCCTGTCACACATTCACCATAACAAGGCGGTTGATGTTATTGTAAACAACTGATATTGTTAGTCCCCTCAGCCTCCTGTCCTCTCCATTCAGCGCAGGCCTAATTAAGGCTGGATTTAGATGGTGGCATTTGGGTTTGTGTGGGCTGAGCGATGCTTTCTGGTAAATGACCATATTAACGTGATGATTCCTCTCTCTGTCTTACCCCCTCTTCGTTCTCTCCCTCCCTCCCTGCGCTCTTTCTATTTTCCACCATGGCTGTGATGCAGCCAGTGATCCATGCAGATGTGAGGGCCCCCCACGCTGTGGCCTGTCTAATTGTTATCATATTTTGTCATCTGTGGCCTGTTATTTTAGCTAGCATTCGGGGACGCATATAAATACCCCGTGACGTTTATTGAATGTCAAAGGCCACCGGGCGGCTGATTGATTTTGACCCCTTTTCAGTGATGTCAGAATGTGATTTGTTGCCACATCATGGCAATCTTAAAAAGCTATTTTCCCCGCCAGTGGAAATACGAACTATCACTCTGAGAGGAAAGCGAGACTCGGATAACTCCGGAATTAAGATTAATGGGCATTTTAGGAAGCCTGCCAGAAACTATGAAGATATTTTTTGGATACATTAAAATAGAAAAGGGAATGTCACAGACGGCAATAATTAATAGATTTTGGGTAAAACTTTGGAGAAAGGGCAAGGCCTTCGTATTTTTATTTTTTTTTAAGGTGTGTGTTCAAGCATGTAATAATGGAGAGCTGGGGCTTGGAGCATATAAAATTACAGCCCTGTGGATTAATATCTGTGCTGCTTTCATATACACCTTACTTGTAAACAGTAGAATATCCAATAAAGAGAATGTAAATATCAGTGGCATTAATATTTTATCATCCCCCTTTGAGACGTTTTTATAATAATACAGGTCCATACAAATAACCAGAACCACAAATATCCATGTCATATAAACAGTCTGGTGAAACAAAAGTTGCACTTGTAGACTTTTTTTCAGACTCTGCACATTTGTGTACTTGTAAAGTGTATGACACCTTATTTAAATCTCTATACATAGGTCAAATTCAGTATGCTTTTTTTATATAATAAATAGACGTGTCAACATTTGCTGAACAATGCATTCATGCTACTTGTTATGCCAATGGCAGGCTCAGGATGTTTGAGGAGCAGAGGTGGGAGAAAAGGGGCACCAACTGTATGCGGTGGGGCATTTTGACACAGAAATGGTTTCTGTCAGATCAGCTGTAGTTTGACGTTCAGTTTTAGAGGCATCACTGTGCCTGATTAATCATCCATATGATCAACAATAAGGATGAGCCAAGTCTTCTGAAAACCAGTGTCTGGTACTTCTACCGGTTAAATATTCCCCCATCAGCTCGTTTCTACCTCGGTTTGTAGAATAAAATTGAAATTATTAAAAAATACAATTTTTGTGTACATTTTTGACTCTGAAGCCATCTTGTTTGAATAATCTTGCACGTTCACACACACAAACACACACTTGACCTCCATGCCCAATTTCAGCCCCCTTGTGCAAATACCATGGGCGCCAAAGAGTCGGGAAGTATTTGTGGACTGACTGACCAACCATCAGAGCAAACTACAGTATAGAGCTGCTATAGCTAAAGCTGCCAAAGAGATGCAAGGAGAGCCAAAGCGGAGAGTAATGATAATTATTTTTTCATCTTAACTGTGTAACAGTTGGAAACCTTACCATCCACCTTTTTACCCCAAATATAAAACCTGAACCTCCAACGTGAATAGAAGTCCAGGCTGGCCAACGCCACAGGAGGCCTACCACCCACAGTGGCTTACATCACCACTGACTTTATATCTGAGGCTTTCATGTAACTTGGGTGTCTACCAGCTCACAATCCTTAGGGAGAAACAAGAACATCCTGGCATCTACTTCACAACATGTAGGTCTCGGCTCTTCAGTTATGGGCATGTTGGGTAGGTAGACAACGGTGCTTGTATTCATTGTGCAATTTTTAGATCTAAACAAGACAAGTGTATGTGAAGCGCTGTAGATATTTACAGATAGCAAGGACCAGAGTCAGTTTATAACTAGACCCTAATGTAACAGACCACGATCAGAGGAAAGTTTTGAACTGCTGGCTTGTTGATGTAACACATAGTTACTTGACTTATATTAGTTCTAAGTTCTCATTTTATCCTTTAAGGCCATTTTTAGAGTTTAGTTCTACTTCTCATTGGTTATTTTTTAGAGTTTACAGTAGGGCTGGGTGATAAAATGATCTTGATCATTTTCATGATAAAATTCTCCACGATAACGATGATAAATTTATGACATTAATTTCCTTTACCTAGAAAACACTACATCAACAGCCAAACGCACAGCAGAGAAACAAATGCATGTGGTTGATAAATGTTTCCAGCCCCACCCACTCACAACAACTCAGAATGACGGCGACCACCTGTGTGTGTGTAGCCAGCGCAAGACAATGAGCAGTCCGGCTAGCGAAAGCGAGTGTGAGGAAACTGCGAAAGACAAAGAAATTGTACCGAAGAAAGGTCATACCACTGAAGTCTGATAAAGGACAGACCACCATTAGGTGCAAAATGTGTTGGTGAAGTCCTCAGCAGAACTGGAAACACCACCAACCTCTTCCATCATCTCAAAAGGTACCGTCCCAAACAGTACTTCGAAAGCATGGGTTAGCGCTATCATGCCGTCAGCCTCCCCTCAAGTAGCCAGCAGCCCAGCCCCACTGCTTCTACTAGTCAAACTTCAGTTCGACAACCAACAGTTGCCACTGCTTTTTCAGACATTACCGCATATGAGCAGAAACCGAAGCGACACAAAGACATAACCCGCGCAATTACGTACTGTATCGCTAAACATATGATGCCTATAAGCACGGCTGAAAAATCAGCTCTACACAGAGTGTAAGGTAAAGTTGGAGGAGCAGCTCAGAGAAGTCACCGCTGATATGTGGTCTGATCGCACGTCCGAACCACATCAGGTCTTACAGAACAGGAAGCATTAAAGCTGAACTGAACAACTACCTGCAAGCTCAAAATGTGCAATATTCAAAGAATACAGCAGTATAATCATCCTCAACTTTACTTTTTTATTTTATTTTCTTCAATCCATGTTCAGTTCAGTATACTTTGAAACAAGCAATTTGTTGTACATATTTATCATTTTATTTAATCAGTGTTTAACATAAAGCCAATTGGTTGGTTGGTTCCGTTTAATGTTTGTCACCTATTCATTCTGACAATACATAATTGTATTTTATAAACCATAATTAACCGTCTGGTTTGTTTTGGGTTCTGTCCTAAGGAAAATACTCTTAAAACTGTCAGTTCAACATTATTATTGTAAATATACTGTATATCGTGATAATTATCGACATGTCTTGAGTCCTTTCAAATGTTCAAATGAGCTCTAATGCACGTTGCAGCAAAATACTGAAGGTTTAGTCCTACTGCGTCCTGGTCTTATCCATGGGGTGAAGGGTAGTCTCAGTGACGCAGACATCTATCCCAGTCGATTTCCCCTAAGGTCAGCCTGCCATCTTTAATTTCCAGCGCCAAGTGTGTAACAACAGGGGTTGGGTCCCGTTCACATTTGAACCGATACCGGTTCTGATACCGGTGCCTGCTCTTTGATACCGGTACCCGACAGTACCTTTTTCAGGTACTTAACGACGACACAACGAAGTGCTTGGGGAGAACTGGCACTGACATACAGGTTAATTGATCATTTACCGTGAGCCGCACGCTAAAATGGCGGCGGCGTTCACCTCACGTCCCGTCATTAGCGAACTAAACTTGACCAGGCATGCTGCATGTAGCTTCACAACGCGGTTCACAGACAGAAAACCACAAATGACACAGCATGAAACGTATTCAAGCTACTTTAGCTTAGCTACCGGCGAGTTAGACCGCACATTCGGCTTAAAACAGCTAGGAGATAGCATGCTAATTGAGACCAGAAAAAAGAAAGTTTTACACTCACCAAATCCTCGTCCACGCAGTATCCAGCGAAAAAATATGCTGTAGATGAGTACAAAAATCTCCGAAAAGTGGGATAAAGTAAACATTTATTCCAAAACTGTCTTCTTTACTGTTATTTACCTTCAGTTGGTATCCACTTCTCCGCTGTCTCTATTGTTTACTCTCTCTACTTCCCCTCTCTCACCAGTGCGTGGCGCTGATTGGCTGGTTACTGCCGCACTCACTAAAGGAGCAGTACACAAATTAAAATAACCTCAATCAACAGTGTAAGCCAATAAAATGACATTTAATGTTATGTCTTTTTACCTGATGTCATTAATTAAGGTCACATTATATCTGGCATTATGTTTAATGTTTAGTTTCTTTTTTAAACCCTCTTCTGTTTAACATGTCTTTGGTTTAAAGCTGTGTTAACCTTGGTTGAATATGCAAGAGGGAGAAAATACAGAAGATAATTAGACTCCCAATTCCTGCACAGGTTTTAAATGTTAGGTTTGACAAGGGCTAGTGACCTGCAATCTGACCAGTTGGATCAATAAAGGGTAAATCAACAGTGAATCAGGGCTTTCTTTTTGACAGCTGTTGGACAAAACATCTGCTTTAGATTTCCTGATAGATACTCTACAATCGCAGGTGGGTCCATCAGGACTATGGACAGGTTTGTTTCTTCAACTTTGTTTCCTCTCAGTGTCTTGCCTTTGAAAATATCATTAAGACCAATCAATTGTGCGACAGCAGTGGCAAACATAAGACACCGCAAGCTCTGGCAAGCTATTACCAGCTCATCCACCCACGTTGTCTGTCGTATCACTTCTTTATGTGCACGGCCATACGGGGGGAAGACCAAATGGCATTTGGGAATACAGATTAATGAGAAGAGGAGTGTCGAAGGAAGTGAAGAGGCGCAGCAGAGGTCAAGCATGTAATGACGGACCCTAAATTCGGTGGTCTACACAACATAAAGCTGTGTGTGTGATGGCGTTCCAAGCAGCCTGTTATTTTAGAAAAGCCTTCAGACTTTATTTACCATCTGCCATGTTTTTCAGGAGGCTGTGGCCTATGATTTAATGTCAGCAGTTATTGTTTGGTTCAGTGCTTTTTATAGCTGCAATTCAATGACTGACGTGTAGAATATACAATACATTTTTATTAGTCAAATTTGCACTGACCTTTATTGAAATGTAGGATCTTTAAAGCACATGTGGGATTACCAATGCTTATCCGGAATGGACGGGTTTGTGTTGTTTTTTATTTCGTCGAAACACAAATGTTCACTGATCAGCTCCTTGTTGGTAGAAGATGTCCTCATAAGGATATCTATCAGGCTGTACACATTCACACCTGGCTTTATCATGCCTCTCCAGTGACCACTTGTCACGCTCTATAGGCAAACAAACACGAACGTCAGTGTAACGAATGGATACAATATTTTTTACACAAAGGAAAAAAATATTTTCATGCATAATGTTTGCCAAATTAATAAGTAGGCCCATTTGGTTAAGTATGTGCTGTAGACAGCGTTTCACAAAGTCGACAAAGTTTCTCCTAACTCCGCAACTCACAAAATTTAGCAATTTTTAAAGGGAGTCTCCACAGGCGTCAAAGAAGTAGCCTGTATTGGTTACTGCTTACTCTGTACACGTTTATCATCATTAAACTGTTGTCTTCTTTCATAGATTGAATGTAAATGATGACATCAGTTGTGCTCAGCCTGCTAAATGATAGGAGGTAAGACACACTTTAGACAAACCGGCACTTTTTACAAGGAAAGAAACCACTTAGAGGTGCAATATGTAAGAATTTTAGTTTTAATATTCAAAAATGTTTTAACAGAATGTGAGGAAATGACTGTTTTGATATTATGCCAAAGGCGTCTATGTACTGCATTGGGATATTTAGTGAACTTAGCATGCCAACAGTATGGCATGGGTTTGGTCCAGCTGTGTTCACTGAGAAGCTGCTAGGCCCAGTTTTATTGCCCACTTGCCTGGCTCCAATCCTGGTCCCCGCCAGCAGTCCCACTGGGTTCCCCTGGCCCCAGGCCTGAAAACTTCCCCCACCTTGCAGTTAGCGGTTACTTTGGTGATATGAATTCAACAGGTGGCCCAATTTGCACCTTAAATGTATTGCATTGCATCCCAAATTTACATGAAGGCATGAATAATTTTGATTTTGTGGACCAAAGTTTCGCAAATTTTTTAAAAAAGTTCTTCATCACTCATAGATTCTTAAAATCACGCGATTTGCAAGGGAGTCCAACGCTTTTCTTGCGTTAAATTACTCACAAAGGTTTGAATAAGTGAGTATGCATGCCTATAGACGATGTGATTTAGTCTTTAGCTATACATTTGGACTTGTGTGTTTTGTGTGATCGTCCTTGCTGTTGCCTGTGTTTTATCAGCAACCGGTGTATGCGCTGTAAGGCCTGATGAAATAAGGCAGCCAGTAATATTTATTCAACATTCTTCGCCAACCTTGAGTCTGAATCACTGTCTCCTCAGATAGTCAACTCTAGCAGAGTACGCCGCTTTCATGGCTCCAGAGAAATGGGCCCCGCCTCCACCTGTACCCAGCGTAGGTACGTTATGAGGGCCTTCTCTGGGGTACGCGGCAAGACGAGAGACGGCCCAGTTGTGCTCCCTCTTCTAACTGTAATAAGAAAGAAACTCTTATACTCTGTAGAGCAGGATGAAAATAGACACGTGCTCGACAGGAACACTTTAATCTTTTCCTCTCTTCCTCTTCCCTCACTCCTTCTGCCACTGTCACACAGCCGAACAATGTCTTGGGGTATAGGAGTAAGGGATTTGAAAACCTATATCTGCTCTGCGAGACAGAACTGGATCCCGCTCTTCTTTTGTGTTTCGCTGCAGTCATAAATTTTGCATGTGGGAGCGCGGGGAGCGCTGCTTACCGAGCGAGCCTCTGCAGGCTGCGTGCTGCGCCAGGAGAGGACGGCTGGGGCTGCTATTAAATAGCACCACAGTGGTTCTCGGCCGGCTCGGGGTGGGGGAAAAAAGGCATTTCTGTGGGAGGCGATTGCTGTGCGGCGAGGAGAGTGACCACGTGCAATCTGCTCAGCACAGCGGCGCTGGAGGTGCAAGCCAAAGCCTTGTTTGGTATTCAAAGCAGCGGGCTTTAATGCATTGATCCATGAAGGGACGGGCTGCACAGACAGAGTAGCACATGACTATAAATCCACAGCCAGCAAGCCATTAGGTGGTAATAACACTGACCGAAGAGGTGCATATGTCTACATACAAAGAACCTCTGCACAGGATGTGTGTGTTTGTATTCTCAGCGTTAAACACGGGTGCAAACACAAGTGCAACCTGCATGCATAAATATGTGCTGCCGCGTGTGTGCTTGCTTCTTACAGCACACACACTCAAGAGCCAGGGGATGAGGGTGTCTCTAGTTCCGATGGAGGTGGTGGTGGTGGTGGGGGTCTCATTTGTGCTGCTGTAAAATTAAATACTTTGTTGTGTGCGAACGTGTTAAAGATTCATGAGAAAAAAACTCACTTTCTCTGCCGGTTCCAACTGACATCCCTCCCACACAATCTTTCTCCCTGCCACTATCTCTCACACACACTGCCCGTAATCAAAGCTCTTCTTCTTCTTCTTCTTCTTCTTCCTCTCTGTCTCACACACGTGCGCACACACACATAAAACGGCGTGCGCTCCCGTCCACCTTTTGGAAAAACAGAAGAGAGACGAGAGACCGAGAGGTGAGAGAAGGAGGTCATAATATTCTGTGTGATCCTGCCTTCACATCTTTGCCCTCCCTTCTTCCACCAGCCTCCCACGGGATCATGGGAAATAAATGACGGCGCTTCCCTTTGCAATGGTTTACACATGATCGAAGGCGTTGTCAACCCTTCGGCTGGTGAAGGGGAGAGTTCGCTCGTCCATGGATTAGTGTGCCAGGCTTGGGCGTCTTAGTTTATGAGCGGCTAGGAAAAAATGCCCCATTTTTTTTGGCCACAAATTACCTCGCCGGCACCCCTCTCCTCCCACCCATGCCGGCCCGGCTGGATTTATTGCACCCAGCCAGCACCTGACACCCAGAATTTACTCAGGAGGGCTCAGTTTCTCTCTCTGGCTCGGCTGAAAACAGGGCTTGTGTGTGCGTGGAGCAAGAGAGAGACATACAGTCGGCAGACAACGGTGCTTACACATGTGGCTTTCAGCTTCATGTGCTTCGATTAATGTGGTCAAAGACACAGAGATCCTGTTTGTGTAACCACGTACTGTACTGTGCTGTGTGGATATTAAGCAATGCGATTGGACGACACATGCTGCATTTGTAATCAGCCAATTAACATGCACCAAATTAGTGAAGCAGCACTAAATCCATACAAATACAGTTGCCTAGAATGGCTGAATTTCTTCACTCCATAAAGTTTAGTGTATAGTTCCTACTGTACTTTCCCGGGGTAGCTAGTGATGCCTGTTGCTATAGACACCGGTCATGAAATTAAATCAAAAACCTTATTTAACTTCCCTTTGTGAGATTGTGCCGATTCTTTACATTACAGTGACAATAAGGGGGAGGCAGCTGCACAGGATGTTCCTGAAGTTATTACTTTCTCGTCTTGTTTGACTTTAAATCCCAAAGATGCTTTCGCATATAGTACATTCACACATACAGTATGCAGTGTGTATTTGTTGTTAGCATTGACTGAAAAGGCATTTTTTTAAAAAGACTGAGATGTACTCTGTGTGACCTTATGCTAACTTAAAGGAGCAATACGTAAGAATTTTAGTTGAAACGATTAAAAAAATAACATTAAATTTCAGTAGAATGTGAGGGAATATCAGTTTGACGTCATGTCTGTTTTTTTTGGTTGCAGAGATATCTATTAAAGTTAGCATGCTAACCAGCTAGCCCCAGCCTATACCGCTCCAAAGCTCCTGTGTTAGCAGGAGGAGACTGGTTCCCTGCTGCTTTGAACTCCCAGTCTGGACTGCTAGCTGCACGGCTAACTGAGCTAACTAGGTAATGCCAGCTAAAGTTGGCAGCAGTTAGCGGTTACTCTGGTGATATGCTGGCCCCTACTTCTTTCGAGTATGAAAGAGCAACACACCCCGTCCACATATTGTTGGGACGTAGTGGTAAGGTTAAGTGCTTTGGCTAAATGGTCCTCAAAAGCAAGGTTTTTCAGAGGCAAACTTCAGACCGAGGGCTATGTGAACAAGTGTAATGTTTCAATGTTGCAGTCCTCCCCTAAGTTGCTGCACTTAGTACCAATCCTCTAATATCAGTGTTGACTGGCAGGGTAGAAGCATGGGTTGCTAATGTTAGCCTATAAAGCACCGATAGTGGCCAGGTAATGAAGCAGCGTCCTTCCTTTTACTTGACGACTTGATTTGATGGCGTGAAGTCGTGAATGAATTGCAAGCGTCCTTTTTTTAATGGCGTTAAAACACCACTGCTGAAGATGACATATTGGAAACTTCCCATCCCATCTGTTAATGCAAACGCCATCGACTACGACTGATGAGGTGTGAGGTTGTCCCATCTCAAAGGGGGAGGGTTCAACCTTCTCCCCCTCATTACTGTGTTCTGAGGGGCATTGGGGCACTCGAAAACAAAGGGTGGGGGTAAAACTGAGCACAAGTCTTAACTTTATTGTATTTCAAAATCCAAATAAGCAGATCTGTTACATCTGCTCCCCGGATCAGCATATACCAGCGTCTTTACCTTTAACTCCTCTGTTTCAACAGGTCAAGTTGGCTTAATTTCTCATCAGAAAGATCCCATTTCTTTATCAGGTATAAATGAAGTTAAAAAGTCAGACAAAATGCCAGGTACTCCCCGACTGACATCGTTTCCTCCTCCTTCAGTTGTTGCTTTCCATGTGATAAATTGCACAAGTTAACACATGACTTTGAGACTGCTCTGTAGCATTTTGCAGGACTACAGGGGCTTGTATATGATAAATGCTCAGCTAGGGGCAATTTGCAATGACCTGACTAGCATTTTGTGCATTGCAGGAGACATGTTTGAAATCCCACACACACACACACACACGCACACACAAATACCATGAAGGGAGGTGATGATCCCGCAGGTGTCTGTCTGCTATCTTCTCCGTTGTCAGCAGACAGGCTCTGCTCCGTTGCTTTTTGTCACGCACACTGACCCTCTTTGTCTTCGCCTAAGCCTCACGCTCAGCCCTGCTGCTCTGGTCACACTAAAAGGCTACAGTACGTCTGTCTCACCCTGTCTCTCCTTCTGTCAGACACCCACACATGTAATGGCGTTCTCACGCCAAAGTGCGGCCTTCTCAATCAACAGGCACGCCCCGTGGTGCCGCTTGAAAATTACAATCAAGTCTAAGTTCGATCCTCTTATAGTTTGTGCAGATTGTGTCTTAAGCTGGTAAAAATAGAAAGTGACGAAACATGTTTGAAGCTTGTGATATTGTGTTTTTTTGTGTCGGAGTAATTGTATTTTATTTAGTGGTAAAAGACATGTTGAGGTGAAAGGGGGCGCCTGCAATTGGATAAAAGAACCAATGTTAAAGGAAAAAAGAAATGAGAGCTGCACCTTCTTCATTGCTCCCAGTATGTTTATTAAAACTCTTCTTTCGCTCTGCGAACGCAGTGGGAGTAGAGAAGTCTGTGTGACACAGCGGCAGCTGTCTCTTTCTTTCAGCCCCCGAAACTATGCTACCTTCAATCAAATGGCACAAAAGCAGACAGTAAAAAGGATAAAGTCAGAGATGGAAATCCATTCTCCATTCACTATGCACAGCCTGTAGACAGGGGAGGTGCTTCACTTCAGTTCAAGGATTCTCTGCAGACGTTTTGTGAGTAGTTGCTCCATTTTTCCATCCGTAATCCTCATCTTTCTATTAGGAGTAACAATTTATTAAGATTAGATGAAACTTTAATGATCCCTGTCGGGAGAAATGGGTCGATGCGCTGAAGCAAAAAAGTAAAGTGACTGGAGAACACGCTGAATATTATACAAGGAAAAGTGCATATTGAAAATAATCGAACAAATAGAACGTTCAAGTCAAGGAGCTGCGCTGCTGAAACCTGTGGCACCAGACAGACTGAATTAAAAAACTATGTGCACTGACTGTGGGTGTGTTCCTCGAAAATATATGAAGCTGACTTTAAAAAAAGACAAACTTACATTCTTGAAATTCATTTTCTTAATAGATATTTTTTATTTTACATGAACCTACACCAAAAAGCCATCATCTATTAGTTCAACCTTTTAGATAATGTACAAAATTAATCAAGAATGTTTCCAGAGTGGCTCAGGAGGAACAAAACATTTCATTTATTGTTTCTTTCTCTACATAAGGTTAATAAAATGCCACAGCAGTGATCAATCTCATTACATTTACCACAACAGTGTATTCACACCGCATTAATAAAGATACGCTCATAAATACTGTGTGCAGGATTGGACGACTCCACCGCTAACATCGCAAAAATGCAATGTTGAGAGGTAATTACGAGATGTCAATAAATAAAAAGGCAGGCTGAGGACGGAAGACGAAGTAAAAAGAAAAACCTCAATAAAAGAACAAAAAAAACAACAACTGTAGCTTTCAAACGGAGCAGAGGGGATGACTGATTGGGATGAAAAGACATGAATCACATGCCTCGGCCTTCACATTCACCAGATCTCAACCCCTCATCGAACACCTGTGTGAGATTCATCCATCATGAAAGAACTAACTGGGGGAATATATTTGGCAGAACTTCCTCCAGTACAGAACCAGAGACTTGTAGAACTCGTGCCAAGAAAATGTTGAGGCTGTGCCGGTAGCTCGTGGTGTTTTTTTTTAATTCGACACGGATCTAGCTTTGCTGTTCGCTCGCACATTTTACTTCACACAACCACCATCCTCCAACTGTGGTATCTGAATCACAAGTTACCTTTGACTGTAATATCTTTATATTGGTCTCAAATGCTCCTCTACAGCTGTAAGTTTTTTTTTTTTTTTTTGAAGAAAGCGCTTCAAGCTAACGAGTATGCTTGCTGCTACTGGACAAAGTGTATTGAAAATAACCACGTTTTCATATTCGTTCCATAGAGTCCTGTCTCAAACCAAATTCCCCTTTTGAAGGAGTTTATACTTTGTCGAAACAGGCGAAATGAAAAGTAACTTCCTCCATTTTGGACCCTCCTGCCGTACATTCTCTCAAACGTTCTGAAAATGTGCATACCCATGTAAAAAGGAAGGAGTTTATATACTACAGCCTTTACTGTTATTTCATTTTACAGGACATGTGACTCTTCTCTGCAATGTTATACATAGAAGTAACTTCAGAACTGTTCTTTCTTCACATTCTGTTGATAATTTTAATCAACTTGTGAATGTTTTAAACTAAATGTCTTACGTATCGCACCTTAAAATGACCTAAAAAGCCATTTACTTGTGTACAAAAGGCCAAAACACATAGAAAAAGCTATGCTTTAAGAAATACCCGTGCATCTATGGACAGGAACTAATTTGCCGTAATGATTTGCAAAATGGTATTGGCGTGAAAAAAGTGATGCAAATATCCAAAAGTACTTGACCTGAAAAACACAAGAAAGATTTCATCTATCATATCTATCAATCTGCACCCATCTGTCCCTCCAGCACCCCGTGCACCCCTCCCTTTACAATCCTCTTCAGTGCCAGCTCATCCCTATCACACGGCTCCATCAGACGTCTACCGCCGCTCGAGCGAGACGCCATGCAGCTATCCAAGTGAACATAATCAATTCCTCCTTCAATGGAGCACAATGCGACCGTTACGGCCCCTCACACTGCCATCCATCCTGTCGCCGTTCACCTCGGCAGCAGCCGGCTGTGCCACACAGATGGGCCTCTGCTCTGCCATGAAATGAGCTCGGTTTAGCGCGCGTGCTGTATATACTGTGCATGTATGGGTTTTGCGACGCACAGCGGTGGCAGGTGAAGGTGATGACAATGCGTGATGTATTCTAGTGGGCTTCGTATGAGAGTCACCACCAGACAAACTAGCGTGGTTTCACATTCCAGTCTGTCAAACTGAAGGTCGCTCTGCTGTCTGGTTGTGTCAATCACTTCCCACTGCCACTAAAGGATAACAAGGATAATATTGATGCTTTTGCAAGCTGTCATGGTTTTTAGTTTTTCTTCATGCCGTCAGCATAGTTGGAGAAATCAGGGCTTGTTTTCTTCCCTTCAGAAGAAACAGTTTGATGCTGTTTCATGCTGCTACTACCGCAGCTTTTAAATTTCCTGAGCTGCATAATCTATCACAGTAAATTTGCTTTTGTTCAAACTTCCCTTTTATTTGTTATTTCATTGTAGCCAAATTGATTGTTTTCATATCAGAGGCTGCACATTGCACCAGCTGTTATTTTAGGCTCACTGACTGAGGAGAAAATGAAAAGTTTTTTCTGTTCCTGATGTACGTAGAGAAGCTTTTCCCCCATATCCGGACATTACTTGTGATTACCTTATTTGCTGAAACACAAGTCTTCACCAGGAAATAGATATCAACCAAAAAGCGTTAAAGTTTTTTAGAACATCCACGTCTTTTTTGTGCTAACTATTGCTTTGGCAGCCGTTTATTCCAAAACTACTGTCATCTGAAAAGTGTCACATCGGAACGGATGCCCATTTGTCCCATTTGCCTGTTATTTCAAAGGTCGCCTGACCATTGTCACATAAACGAAGGATGAAGAATCTGACAAATGATCATTTCACCACGTTTTGACTGATCAGCAACTCATAAGACAAAGAATAGTGCAACTCCGGAGAGACATCTGGCCATAAAGTAGAACAACGTAGTTGATATCCCATTAGCTTCTGTTAGATGACGTACGCATTCGACTACTCCCGACCTAACACCACCGTTTGATCGGAATAGAAATGGGGGGGAAAGTAACAATTAAATATCAACTCACATCTTGGACAATGTTTATTTAGGCCTGAAAGTAAAAGCACATTAATGTAAACAAACAGCGTTGTTAGCTAGGAGAGGGTGGAACGCTAACGTTAGCTAATGGGTTACCAAAAATGTTGTTTTACCTTTAGAACATGGCCCGATGTCCTTTTGGGATTGTCACTTCAGTTGCTGATCCACTGGGAAAAGGTGAGATGATAATGATAATGATATGTCAGATTTATTTATATGACTTGCAACTTGGAGCGACATTTGCGCTTCCCACCCTGAGCATGACGTCAAAGGAAAATGGCCGCCATTTCAACATAGTCTATGGACAGTCCCCATCTATTAAAATTTGGTCCAGAAATTAATTGTTCCCAATAAACGAATCCCTGAGGATGCTAACACAGTGAGCTAAGACGGTGACCATGGCGGGGATCCCCAACTAGCATAGCATTAGTAGTAGAGCAAATGAAAGGGGGTTAAAAGGGAGATCAAGGTCACAAAAATGCAACATAGTAGATCCAAACTGATCATTTCTTTCCTGACCCTGACACATCACATACAAACAGATTGCAACACAATCGTATTCACATTTTGCCTATACACACACATCCTGTCCACTCGTGGGACTGCTGACACATCTGAGGCCTGTCACTTACACAGCAGATATCCTCCCCATACATAAATCAGCAGTGCGCTACTTCCACAACCCCGGTAGACTCCTCACTCCGGGAAGGAGGGAGCACTGTCACAATTTTCTGAGGAGTGGGGAGTGCTGTGTAGTTATTTCTCTGTCCAGAAACTGATACATATAATTACAGCTGAGAAACGTAGGGCGAAATGGTGGGGTAGCTGACATGTCGATGTTTACTCCGAACAGCTGCTGTCAGAGAGCAGGGAAACAAGGCGTGGTGTAAATAAGCACAGTGAAAATTAGTCCCTGGGAGGCACTTTTTGGGTGTCTGAGGAGAGAAAACAGGCTCTAACAAAGGGAGAGGCAAAGAGAATGACGGAAATAAAAAAATAAAGAAAGTTGTGCTTTAAGAATATTTGCAAAAGAGATCAGAAAATGAAGGCAAAACAGGCAAAAACAGATGGCAGACAGGAACGCAGACTCAGGCACAACAACATACAGTACATCAGGTCAGGGACAGCAAGTCTCCTCAAGCTTTCCAGATAAACTTAGTGGCTTTAATCAATATTTTATATTGACACATAGACTGTGTGAATGAAAATACTTGCAACGATGATCTAAAAGAAAATTATCACTTCATCTGCAGTTCAACTTAGCTTAATGGAGCTTATAGCAGCTTTCAGCTCTTTTTCTTTGGATTGTCAACGTACTTACCTCACTTCTTCACTCTTGTCGCTCATTGGTTTATTTTCTGTAAAACTTTTTTTAAAAAAAACAAAAAACAAAACAAAACCCTCTATAAACCCACCATCATCAAATGACAGACAAAGTTAGCAACTAGCTGGTGAACATATTGGAGCATTTAGCAGCTAACGAGCCAGATATTTCCCTCAGGAAACAGAGCAAAAGGGCGGGTGAGTATTGGACACATTCTTCAGGTGAAAACAAACACAACTCCAAGTCAATGCTAATGTTGCTCTTTTTCTTCTGGGAGCAACTTTTGTGAGAACGAACAGATTTGCGAAAAGCTAATTGTACCTGGTGTTGTGCTAGCATGTTTCTGTCGCCCCCAAGTGGCCATAAAAATCTGTTAATGTAGTTTCAAGGTTTACATAAATAATTTCAAAATGCTTTAAAAAAGGAAAAACATTAATTTGCTCCTTGGATTAGCTAGCTAACGGTTTGGTTAGCTGGCAACTTGCCCCGAAGATACATCCCCGTGGATTTAGCTACACAAGCTAATCCACAGGGCTAATTTCTGTGTTAACTTTCAGTTGGACCTGGACCCAAGTGGTAAAAAGTATACAAAATATACCCATTCATACATGGAGGTGGCGTGTACAATGTTAGCATGACCAGAATAGCAATAATCAAGATAATACCAAACCTGGGTGAAAAATTATATTCAAGTCATTTAAGTTTCAGCCAATAAAACTTGAATAAAAAGAAAAATAAATACTATGTGTTGGCCTTTAAAACACAACAACTTGAGTCAAAGATATACTGTTTGAACGTCTCAGTTAAAATTCTTACACTTACGTTAGCTCATGCTCTCATTTCCCTGCCACATTAAAAATGTAACGACTCTCTACACTGTTGCAAAAACCCAACCTTTGCATACCAGAGGCTGAAGCTCCCCAATGCAAGCGACATATGACTTAAAAGTGGTTCTGTTGACACAGAACTCATTAAATGGGCTTACACCAAAACATTATCCGACCTCATTGTTCTCTTTGTATCCTCACGTGCCCTCCGATTGCTGTCTGCTGCTTAGCTGAACGACACGAGAGAAAAAATCAGCAGGCGGCAGAGTGTTTTCCAGCCGAGCTCTCCGTCGCTGGAGTCGACGCTCCCTCCTGTGATTAGGCGAGCAAATTCTGTGGAAGCCTTAAAATCCAAACTCACAATTTATCTATTTTTTCCACTTCCTGGCAGGGGAGTTATACAGTTTCTTCCTCTACCTCAGCTCAGACGGCATTAATGTAGAAACCTACTGTTGGGAGCCTGTTCAGGGCTGCTGCCTGCTTACCATGTGTCTTCTGTCTGTACCAGTGTGCATGTGGCTGAATGTATTTGTTCTGAGCACGCAGTTGTGTGTGTGTGTGTGTGTATGGTGCTCTGCTTATCTTTTTTAGGCCCTGACGCAATTGTACAGGCAGTAGACACAGATGCTCCAGGTGCTATTTCCACACCTGCAAGCTCTATCTCTTTGTCGTGACATCTTTATCTTTATCTTAACCACGCATGTTTTCTTATAAAACACAGCATGAGTCCTAAAACCTGGAAATCCGTTCGCATTTTTGCTCTTCTGGTTCCCTCGTTTTGACGTCATTACGTTTTTTTTCACTTAATTGCCTGAAATGAGGTATTTTCATGCAAAACGTGTAAGTTTTATACATTTGTGTTTGCCGCAAGTGCTAATTTTCCGCGAATACTCCAAAATCCAGTTGAAGAATCCAAAAGGCTTTCTGTTGAGGTAACCAGGGCGATGCTAACTTCCGAGTTAGCCTCGTGACTTTGAAAGTGTCCTCTTACCTTCTGCATGCTCAGGTGTCCTCATGGGCGAACCCCATTTTATAATCTTAATTATTGTTTCCTAATGAAAATTCACTTAAAAGGTGCAATATGCAAGAAGTGGCCACCTGTTACATTCATCCTCAGAACAAATACATGGGCAGAATATCACCAGGGTAACCACCAACTGCTGCCCTTAGCGAGTTAGCTCAATTAGCTGTGCAGGTAGTGGGCCAAACTGGGAACTCGGAGTGCTGGGGAAGTGTTGGTGTTTACACTGTGAGTTTTGAACCCGGGGCGGGCCGAGGCTAGCCGGTTGGCCAGCTAACTCAAGAAGATATCACTGCAACATACTACATAAACCTCATAAAACAACTATCTCTTCACATTCTGTTGATAACTTTTGTTAGTATATTTTTTGGTAATGCAGTGACTGTCTTATGTTCACTGTCAGTCTTTTTTTTCTCCAGTCTGTGAAGTTTTGCCTTGCTCAAAGGTCGAAGTGAGGAGGTCAGGGTGGATGGTGGGTGTACACGGCACAGGAACTTGACCCCAGAAACCAGAGTTAGTCTCCGGTGTGCGGTCGGGTTCAGGCTACCAAAACACTGTTAGTGAAAATAGAAAGTAAAGACAGTAAACAAATCCTTCTCAGTAAATGCTCAGCAGGTACGTTCACCGAGATAATTTGCCTTTGACTTTGCAGATGCATTAATTATAAACTGTTCCTCATTATGTTTGTTTTATAATTGCTGCGGCAGTATATAACTGCAATTTGACAGAGACGAGGTTGCCACTTAGCAGAGTCAAAACAAAAGATGCTGTAAAGCTGTCAGTTTAATCCAAGGTTAGGTCCATTTCAAGTGACAAGTCAACCGGTAACATATCATTAGGCAGACGTACTGTTACTATGGCTACCTGCGGGGGTTAAATCAGGATTTGTGATTCGGGGGAGCCGTGTCCAACGAGGCTACGGTGGCATTTACAGACCACACAGTGGACGGTTCTCATAGGGACTAGTTCTTCAGGAGAAAGCGGTTCCAGTGAAAACTGCAGACACTGAGTGGATGTGGATTGTAATAAAAGCCCTGTTTCTTGAAAGTTTTCTGAATGTCATATTGAAAATGCTGCACCACAAACTAAACTCCATTCACCTCCATCGTACTGGTGAAACTTCAGAGACATCTCCCATCGAGGCCTTACCTTGAAGATCCGTCCTTGACTGCTTGCGTTGAGTAGTGGTCAAAGGAGTGGCTGTAAATACTCTTCCTCCCTGCAGTATTATCGTAGAATCGCCCGCCGACAAAGCTCCACTAGCTCAGTGAAAAATACGTTTCATTTCATCCGTTCTTAATAATAAAAGTCCAGTTATTTTGGCATTTAAGAGCTTTTATTATGAATCAGCCAAAGCAGGAAATGTAACTTATGAGTCAGATGCAGCTGAAAAGGAATACAGTGAAACAGTGATATAACGCAGATGTCTGAAAGTACAAACAGTGATCCAGGAGAGAAGCTAAACTTCAAACATTCACAGATCCAAAAAGGCCTTTGCCTCTGGTCTCCTGCACAGACAAGAGTTGAGTCTCGCAATACATGCTTGTTTGAGGTGGGTACACCAAAGTGTAAATTTAAGAAGTACCAGAAGTACCTTCAAGCACTGGTGTTCAAGCAGCGAAACTGAAAACTCCTTGTGACAAAAAATACTGGGATTCTCCAGAGGAAAAGATATTAAAGGAGACGTATGATGCTAATTTCCAGGTTCATCATTTTAATTTGGGTTACTGCTAGAATAGGTTTACGTGCTTTAATGCACAAAAAACCCATCAGTTTTCTCATACTGTCCAGTGCTGCAGAGCTGTCTGAAACCCTCCTGTCTCTTTAAGGAGGCCCCTCCTCTGATTGGTCAGCTCACACATGCCTGAGCTAGCGACGCTAACAACAACAGAGCAGCTAAATCAACTCTTACATGTCAAACTAGCCGCCGGGCATTAAATTATGCAAACGCGTGACATGTTGATGTAGTGTGATGTCACAAAGTCACGGGATTTAAGGCGGGGCTACTGACGAGGCGCGTCAGGGGCAGGGTTTTCTGTGGGTGGGCGGATGATGGGTCTCCTTTAAGACTTTTGCTGACCGACAGCTGTGATGGTCATTGATTTGACTGAGTACATTTAGAGTGTGTGCGACAGCAGAAAAGGCTCCCTTATGATCACGATGCCTCATCAGAAGATTTAAATAGCTACTAACCAAGTTACCGCTGCTCAGTTAAGTGCGTAAATCGTCCACCGCCCCTCTCTCAGATTATCGATCCTGCTGCTGCGTGACGCCGTGAGACTCGGGCCATTAAATTGAGAATTCAGGACGTGTTTATGTTACTTTAAAGGGGAAAATCCTGCTCAGTGGCTTCTGCACAACCCCTTAGAAAAAGTGGCAAACAAGCCAAAGGGGGGAGAATTAGGAAAACAATGGGAAAAGTTGAGTTCAGCGGAGTTAATGCACAGTAAGACCTTCGTGTCACCGGAAAACAGAAAGCTCTCAGCACGACTTATTCTGTTGCAGAAAAGGTCTGCCTCGCCCTATTGTGCCTCAACACTGCTGCTTTTTTCAGCCCCGGCGAATGACAGCTCATTCACAACAACTCCCTGAAAGAATGTAAACAGGGAGATATGTGACATTTTCAACCGTTTTACTGCATAATTACTTTCAGTTCAGTGCTCAAAGCCGCCGCCGCCGCATCTTTTGAGACTGTGCCATTTTATCTCCGGTTGCTTACATTTTGAAGTCCTGATGCGGTATCCGTATCACAAGCAGCATGTTTTAGCTGCACACAGGCAGATAAATGCCTCCCCGGCTCAACTGTGATTGTCAAAGCAATTTATGTTTTGGTGGGAGTCTACTCCTCCTCTTAAACAAGCCAGAGAACACAACAGTGAGTCTCCGTTTTAAGCAGATTCTGTCAGAAGTACACTCCTCGACACAGTACAATAGGTTAAAGAGTACAGTGGTGCTCGGGATCTTCCCTCCGTGCCTCCATTAGCATTTTCTTACACCGGATAGACAAATCTAAAAAGCTGCAGCTCGCAAAATACACAAATGCAATGTGTTGAAAAATGCACGACAAAAATGCATTCACTCTGATTAAACCTCATGCCAAATTTGAAGCATTGTGTCGAAGGCGTGATAAGGTTACAAGGAAGAAAACGATTTGAGTTTGAGGCCGGTGACTGCCATTAATTTCCTCCAGCCCTCGTGTGCTAAAGGTAAGTATTAAAGATAAGTGGCTTAGCCTGATTACCGTTTAATAACTAAGAGGTGTCATAATTAAATTTCCATCAATCACGCTACTCCGCCTCTAACAAATGTCTGAATCATCTGAATCATTATGCAAATTAATAAGTAATATTCTCTGAATAAATTGGGCTATTAACCAATGGTACATGCTCTATCTGGTTCAGCTCGGCGGGTTGCGCGCGCGCGTGCGTGTGTTTTAAAACACGCCCATGTGTGTCAAACGTGTGCCGTCGTAATTGCAGCGAGCACACACCTCGCTGTTTTTTTTTCTTTTCTACTCCCCCTTCAGGAACAGGCCCTCGCCGCCGTGCTCCCGGCTTGTTGCGCCGGCGAGCTGTGAATGTCAAACACGTGGAGAGAGGAATGCAGGCAAGGCAAATAATAGTGAGGAACATGGTCCTGTGCAACCTTTTCATTACCGGGAAGAAAGAAAGAAAAAAAAAGCAAAGCGAGGTACAAAAACAAAATAAAAGAAAAAAAGAGAAAGAAGAAGAATCAACTGAACAAAACACCTGCAGTCATTACAGCTGCAAAGTTAGGAGACACTTATTAGAGCTGGAGAAACTTTTGACGCCGCTGACTGCGGCTTCAGGAGCATGAAGGAAGGAAGAGAAGAGAGAGAAAATAGGGCACGAAAATATCAATATGAGATATGAACGATGGTGGGTTGCTCCCTCCCTTTAAAATGCTGGTGGCGGGGGCCACTCAATATTCATCGATTAGAGACGCTGCGTCGGCGGGAGAGAGAGCTGACGCGTAGTGCGAAGGCTCCTCGTCGACTTCCCTCTTGTTTTTCTAACCCTGCGAATTAGTTCTTTTTGTCTACAAGGCAATTTATTTCGGAGATAAAACAGCCTGTGGTTAATCCAGATCCCGGCAGCGCCTTTTTTGCCTTTGTTTTTGTTTTGATTTTTGTCTCTACTTATGCACGGGGTGTAAATTAAGGTAAACTCGCAGTCGGCCTGACCCCGATCGGTTCCGCGCTTCAGCTGAGGTGTGTTGAAAGACGAACGAGAGGGGTGCATGTTAAAGCTGTTCCCTACGCGCTGAAGGCACATCTCTCATTGCCTCGCGTTGCCTCTCTATTCTCCGCTTCAAGGGCCTCTTTAGTCCACTGAGTTGTTAATATAAAGCCGGCATATTTAACATCTAAAAATCTACATCGCACACAGCAGGTAGCCTCCGGAGAGGGATGGGATTTACCGTCGTCTCCCTTTGATTAGCGCTGGATGCTGGCGCCCTGACTGTGGCCACCAGCTAAGCTCCTCAGCTGCCTTCTCCTTCGGCAATCTGCCGCTCCGCTCCTCATGAAAGGCCCGCAAACAGCATACATGTGCCATAAGAACAAGAAGCGTGTCTGTTTGCGTTTCAAAGCTTTCACATAAAAGGGGGGAACTTTCACACCTTCCACCTGCGTCTCTCCCTCTCACTCACTCAGCATTATCCCTCCTGATTGCCGCCCGTGCCATCTGCTAGATTAATTGATCAAAAAGCCTCCGAATGCTCCTCCTGTGTTTGCCTGATTGAATTCGAGGACAGCCGACGAAGCCTCTTCTGGTTTTTTTTTTTTCACCCCCAGCTTCACGCACCCCCCTTTGTGCGCCACTTTCACACTCTCGCCTTTTTCTTTCCCTCCTCATTGTCGCGCTCCCTTTTATGCCCCCTCTCCGATTTAACACCTACACACTTGGTAATATCCAAGATAGTATATCACACAGGAGGGAAAAAAACAACATTTATGTGGCGAGGGGGGGGGGGAAAAACCCTCTATCTGAATCGTTGACAAGCTGACAACAACAACAGAGAAAATAAAAATGGAGCTGAAAGGACTGCAGGGGAAGTTTAAGATCTGAAACGTAAGACAAACCCTTTCAAGTGTCCATGAAGCATGTACAGGGAACCCCCCCGGCCAATCAAAAAATGCCAATAAAAGACCCTGAATCGAACGAGAGCTGGGACACCCGTGTGCTTGCGTATCGGCATGTGCATTTGAGCATACACTGCTTGTTTTTTATTGCAAATGTGCCTGCATGTGTGCGAGTGCAGCGGTCAGACTTTGTTAAACCGTTCTGCCGGATAACCCCGCTGTGAGCATCCATGGAGCACGAGGCTCCGCTATCAAACAGCAGCCTCGCGTCAAGTTGGCCCGAGAGCGAGCGCCATGCTGGGCCGGCCGGCTGGCTGAGCGAGCGAGCGAGCGAGCGCTGGACGAGTCCAATATTAAATATATATAAACAATAGATATATATTAAATAATAACGTACGTTTAGCTGACATTCTCCAGACCAAGGAGGCTGAGAGGGAGCGAGCAGGTGGTGATTTGGTGTCTCGTCCAAGGGAAGGACAAGTGGCTGTTGTGGAGGGTCAGACGTGCGACAGCGCTGCTCTCCACCACCCTGCCGTAATGTGTAACCTTGTCCATGTTCTCCTCTGAATGGAATTCCAACTCCCCTGCTGTGGTTCACTCTAACATCTCAGTATAACGTGTATGCGCTCTCTCTTTTTTTCAAAAAGTGTGAATACATGCCTGTCGCTCATGCTCTTTTTCACCAGTGCCCTGCATGGCATTCAAACTTTTCCAAACCGAGTACAGTTGTTGTTTTTTTCCTTCTCATAAGCTAGTTTTAAGCACGTCCACGGCGAGTGTGCGAAGCCAGATGCCATGTATCAGTATTTTTCACCGCTTTAAACTTGTGTTTTACTATTTTTTAAACTGATGGCAGAGACATCTATTTTTGGATGCAGAGTTTCAAAAGGAGAAATGGTGAGCCTTCATGTAGCCTATTACCAAAAGATCTGATATTCAGAGAGACAAACTTCCAGAGAAAACTCTCTGAGCCAACAAGTTAGTCAACGGCAACTTTATTTTTCTTGTGTTTAAAGGTGCACTGCGTAGTTTGGTGGAAGAAATTTTAATCGGAAGAGAAAAATCTTCATTAACTGATTTGTTTATGCATAAACAAACTTAACTTGTTTTTTTTTCACGACTGAATAAACTGAATAAACAAGCAAATTCACACTGTTTCACTTCCCTCTGAGAACACCTTGTTTATTCAGTTATGGGAAAAATAAATATTTCCGAGTTTGCATTGTTAGCCCATTAATACTGTAAACATTATAATTCTGAATTAGAATTTCTTCAACAAAACTACACAGTGCCCCTTTAATCCTCTGACTTCAACTGGTGTTTACAATGCGCGTCAAGAAATTTTAAAAAGGAATTAGTTCACAATAATTGCAGAAAATAACAGTCGTCTTGTTTTGTGTGCACATTTTCTGATGAGTGATTGCAGTCGGCGCTCACCTTGATGATAAACACGCCGTGTCCCTCGCGGCTGCTTCACAATAAACGCCTCCCTGTGTTTCACCAGTTGACCGCCTTTAATACGAAGCAGCAGATGTTCGGTTCGCATCGACATTAATGTGACACAGCTCTGAAACGCTGTAAAGAGAGCCAAAAGTAAACAGGGAGGCTGTTATGAATGGAATAAAATGGATGCAACATTTTTCTGTGAGGCTCTCATGCTTTGGTAGGCACTCCGGTAGTGGCGGGGAATGGCGGACCCCGCCCCTGCCGGTTAAAGATACAATATAGAGAGGTAATTACTGAATAGACTCAGGCAGCAGGTTTAAAATAAAGCATCATTTTGCGTAGCATCTATGTTTTTCTTCTGGTTTCAAACAGCCCACATCAAATTACTTGACCGTCACACAACAGTTACAACTTTCACAACTTTTGTTGAGTGTTTTTTAGCATGAGGTCTTAAATGTCACGCCGGCGTGGAGCGAAGAGTCAAGCAGATGATTGCACATTTATAGACATCGGTATGGACGCGGCGTGCAGTTCAGACACATGTAATTGGCCGACGTGTGAAAACATTCTTAAGTGCCACAGATGTTGGTCTGTCACAGTCGGGAACCACTCGAGGAAGTGTGGCTTAAGTGCTTTGTTCAGCCAGACGATAATTGGTGTGGTGTGGGAACAGTGCTTTTTTTTCAGGTGATGTCTCCTGTAAACTGGCTAAATCTTTTGCCATCTGTTTACCTTGTCAAACTAATTTGGGGAGCATAATATAGCAATTTGACTGAGAGTCTTGTCCTCCTGTTTGTCTTGGTTAACAGGTAGAGCGTTACACTTTAGAAGTTGTCTTATAACAGAAAAAGAAAAATCAAATGACAATTAAAGTCCACACTAGAGGACAGAGAACTTCCTATTATGACACATAAATCCTATTTTCAGGTTTTTCAGCTTAAGGCTAGCCCCGGTTTGTATCCACAAACTCAGGAGTAGTGGTGTTGGGATACATCAAAATTGTCCAAATGCGATATTTAATGCAAAAATTAAGTATTGATATAATGTTAAAGGTCTAATGTGTAATTCATACTCAGAATAAAGGGCCCCATTTCACCAGAGTTACCGCTAAATGCCGCTAACAGTAGCTGCCATTAGCTAGTTAGCTCAGGTAGCAGTGGAGTTAGCGGTCCGGACTCTGATCTTGGAGCACCGTGTGACTGTAGGTGCTGACAACGCTAGCATGGGAGCTTTGGACTGCGAAAGGGGCTAGCTGGTTAGCATGCTAACTCCAGTGGACATCCTAACGTCAAAGCTGTTATTTCTTCACATTCTGTCGACAGCATTGTATAAATAAACCAGCATCTTTTAGATAATTTCCGTTTCTTTTTCCATTCTTGCTTTGTCGTAGTCGGTGGTGGTAATGCACCTTCAACGCTGGTTGCCACCCACCAGAGAAAATGAAAAAGAACCACCTAGCTCGCTGCTAGCACAGTATGTAACTGCTGTTCGGGCCCCCTCTTCACTTTCATTATATCACAACTTTCTGTGTGCTGGTGGCCCACCACATACAGCTGGTGCCCTTTTTAACTTTTTCGCCCCTGGCCCTCAAACATCCTGAGTCCGCCACTGCAGAGTAATATCACTATTGGAAGTTTTTCCGTGTGATATCTTGACAGCCCGACACAGAGGGTTGTTAAATCACGCTTACAGCTGCACTCTAAGTATTTCCAGACTCCTCTTACCATTTAGATAAAAGTATTTTAAGTGTGTTGATATTAAAAAAGATTTCCAACCAGTTCATAAAATTGTAGCTGTATTTCATTATCCAGGTAGAAAGAAATCACACATGCTCCTGTTGTTTTGTAAAAGGCACACTAAATATTAACACATTAGTTTGACTGAAAACATGTAATATTGGAAAGAAAGATCAATACCAATAGATCTGATGAGGAGAGATGTCATTCTTGGATATTGTCTTTGTTTGCAGAGGTGCAACTTGTGCGACAAGCTAAAAAATCTTTTTAACGGTGCAGCAAACAGATGATTTTTTGAATCCAGGTGGTTAGAAGAGTCTCTGAGGATTCTGGAAACTCCTTCACAAGTGTTGATTAATGACCTTTCTTATTTTTTCAAAGATCGATGGGTATTTATTTTTCAGAAAATTGGATGCTTGGCTCTTTGAATCAAATGTAATGGCGGTATACGAGGGGACACACATAGAAGCACATGGTACAAACAAACTTTTTCAGATCCGGCGAAGAAGAAACATCAAGCCTTTGACTGGATTATTTGACGGCGATAAAACTTAAACAGGGCCGAGACAATCCAGCTCATTCATCATCAGAATTTGTCGATGACACCCCGTCTCTTCACCAACTTTTCTGCAAAACTTACTCGTTCCCACATTCTGCGTCGGGCTGTCGAACGTCATGGGAATAACGTATGCAAATTCTGATTTAGTTTGTTGTCTCCTTTCAAGCCTTGCCAATAAAA
Source organism: Pagrus major (assembly GCF_040436345.1). Lineage (NCBI taxonomy): Eukaryota > Metazoa > Chordata > Actinopteri > Spariformes > Sparidae > Pagrus > Pagrus major. The sequence goes on from NC_133224.1 coordinate 9,363,200, forward strand.
GTGCCATGTTTCTGACAGAACAAAAGCAAAATATGGGGCGTATCAAAGAGAAGCGCAAATGTATGCAGTCGGGGCGTCAATTTGCGACTGACACTCAACGCGCGGTCTTCAAAACTCATTTGTAGACGCGACTGTGAAGACGTTCTCTATCAAGCCGCTTTGACACTGCGGCTGAAGAGGGAGAAATACGGCCTTATCTACGCGAGCACGCCAGCCCGGCTCGACTGTGATCAGGAGAAACAAAGAAGATTGTAGAGGCTGAGGAAAAATAGTCTTGAAATAAGCCTGCAGGTTCGCTACCGATATTGATATAGCTACTGTAGAGCGAGCAAACACACACACACACACACACACACGGGAGGCTTAGAAACAGAATGAGGGTCGTCCAAAAAAAAAGGGGGAGAAGAGGCTAACTCTCAGAGATCAATAAGAAGTGTGTATTTGTGTACGTCTGTGTGCAATGAGAGACAGACGGAGGGAGAAAAATGCAATCAGTGTGCGTATGAGGTTTCTCCACGGCGAGGATTTGGGTCATTTGAAAGAATATGGCTGATTCAGCAACACTGCCGCCACCGCTGAACTTAATCTACTGAACAGTCCCGCAGGCGGAGACTGAGCGAGGAAGAGAGGGAAGGGAGGAAGTGAGCGAGGATGTCAAATGGGAAGGGAAAGGGAAGGGAGGAAGGGTAGATGAAACAAAAGGGAGGGAGGGGAGATAACGGCGATAGATGAAGACGGGAGAAAGGGGAAGAGAGATGGGGAGAGACAGAGGAGGCGAAAAGCGGTGGGTGAGAGATTTATCAGAGGAGACGGCGGGAGATGGAAAGAAAAGGAAGGAAGAGAAAGAGGGGAGTGGAGAGGAGAGGGGGAAAGAGATATGGGAGCCAAACAAGAGGGAGATAGAGAGAGCTCACCCGCTGTCTGTCGGCTGCCTGCCGCTGCTCACTCCTGGATTGTTCTCCCCATCAGATTAACGAGAAAAAGGGGTTGAGGAGTCTGCAACCACCACCATCACCCCCCTCCTCCTCACCCTCCTCCTCACCCTCCTCATCCTCTAAGGGGTGCTGTGCTGCTTATTTCATTATCTCCTGACATTAACCCCATTTATTCCTGTCTCGTTCGCTCCCCATCCAGCTCTTTGTCTTTGATTTAACACACGCAGAAACACTAATTGTTGTGATTTGAAAGCAGCGGCGGAAGAGGATCAGAGTCAACCCTCCCGTTCTGAGCCTCAGATCACATTTTTAAGTGTGAGGCCCCCCCCCCCCCCCCCGGTGTTCGGTGCTCATAAGCTGTGGTCCTGTGTTGCTATGAGACAGAATTTAAACATTTCAGCCACACGAGCATTCATAAAGATTTGTTAAGGGAAGAATCAATGGAATTGGAACTGATGATCCATCTACTGTAGGACCCTAACCACAGGCTGTTTAAAACACGGATGTAGTCTCCGCCATGTCACCCAGACGGGCCGTAATGTAGCTCGATGCAGTGGTAGCCATCTTGGCGGTGCCTGAGCTGACATGACTTGTGTCAGCTGGGCTAGCTAAACTTCTGGTCAAGCCGTCCACTAACTTGAATATGGATAAGAAGTTTTTTATTGTGAGGCTATTTGAGATTTTGATGTGACGTTCGGCGTGCTACAGGTGACGCTACATTTCCATGGTTTGGTCCATTGGCTTGACCTCTTGGGGTCTTGTTTTGGGCAAGTACTCTCCTTCCTCTGGCTGTAAGCAGTGCATTTAGGGTGTTTAAGTCGGTGATGGCCGTCTGAAGGGCAGGAGCAGAAGGAAAAAAACATTAAAAGGACACTAGCTGCATGTGGCGGGGCACCAGTGTGAAGAAAGTCATGATGCGTTTATGGTGACCCCTAAAAGGCAGCCTATATGGTACTGCATCATGTTTTCTCTATTTAGAGCACTTTATTATGTTTCATCTACCATAGTAGGATCCAAGAGGGAAACTTTTGCAGTGTTTCTTTTAAACAGAGGAACTAAGTTCAGTAGTTGTTTAATTTTCTCTCTGAGGGCACAAAGTACATGTCATTCATTCTGTGTGTCACTCAAGCACAGGTGTACAGGTGGCTTTCGACTATATCATCCTGGTTTGAAGCCTAACCTGTGTGATGATAGGCAGGTTTTATAAATACAATACTGACACAATCATCATAAGGCGTCTTCTGTTTATATGCAGCAGATGGATAATTAATTCCACTATTCAACAATAAATCTTTCTCTCCTCTTTTGCTATTTTTAATATTTATCATAATAGTCACTTCCATCACTTGAACCAAGACTGCTTCAACCTACATCAACCAGGCCAGAGTGCGACACACTTAATGACATTTATTGACCATAATCAACAAACAGGAACTGCCTACACAACTGGCTGTTTTAAAAGGTGCAATATGTAGTTTTAGGTTAAAACATAAATTAAACCTCGTTAAACAAATTCACAGGAATTATCACCAGAATGTGAAGAAATAAAAGTTTTAATGTTTTATTAAAGATTTCTATGTATTGTGTTGTCAATATCTACTAAAACTAGCAGCTAACAATTCTTTTTCCAAATACCAATCCGAGCTCCCGGTTTGGACTGCTAGCTGCATGGCTACCTGAGCTAACAAGCTAAAAGAAGCTACAGTTAGCAGCAGTTAGCAGTTACTATGTAGTTTCGGAGAATGGATTCAAATTCAGAATTGTAATAGTTACGATATAGATGAGAACATAAAACAAACTCAGAATTTTTTTTTTCATAACTGAATAAACAGGCTGTTCTCAGAGGAAAATAAGGTCCCAAGAACACTGTGTGAAGCTAGAAAAGTGGCAGGGTCCGCCACATATAAACAAAGTAAAACAGTATGAAACTGTGTTGTCCTTTAAGGTCAGTTTGTTTATTCAGTCTCTTCAGTCATGAAAAAAAAGAGTTTGTCAATGAAGATCGTTCTCCTTTGATTAAAATGTCTTCCCTAAAACTGCATAGTGCACCTTTAATTTAGAGAGAAACAGGCAAGCAGCATTAGAAAATACTGCTGACTGGCTTATTGGATCTTCACCATATTAAAGAATATATCCAAATAAATGGTAATAAGACAGACTGTGTTGCACTGCCATGTTTCTAAATGGGAACTGACTTGACGACTGCACGAATCTTGGCCAGATCCAATCACACCCATCTCAAAGAAGAAGAAAAAAAAACGTACGCATATGTATTCTTCAACAAATTGGATGGATATTTGCCATCTAGAACCCAGCTCATGAACACCAATATCCTCCCTCCATGTCTCTCTGTGCATTCAGTTCTGCCTCCTCGCCACTAGATGGCAGACATGCTATGTGCGGCCGCCGCCGTCTAACGCCCCTCTCCCTCAGCTGAGCCTAATGGCATGTGGCGGCTGGTGCCTGTGAGTAATGCCGCAGGAAAATGCGTTCCATAACCTATTGTTCTTATTGGAAAAGAGAGAGGGGAAGAAGAGGAGAGGGACAGGGACACAACAAACAAGAGAGGAAGACAGAGAGAGAGGGGGAGAAGGAGGGGAGGAAGAGCTAACGAGTGACACTAGGCGAGAGCTGTGGGTGAGGCTTGTGCGGTCCAATCTTCTGACAGGAGGGTGGGGAGGGTTACTGGGAGATACAGAGGCAGAAAATGGTCTGCTGATGTAGTCGGTGTATTTAACACTTGTGCAGACACAGACGGGCAACACAGCAACACAAACACAACACATGCTCAGCTCAGAGGCGCACACAACTTTGTCTCGTCGTTGTAATAAAACACATTCCTGATTTATGAACACACAGATGTGTTCACAGGAGAAGGCAGAACTGACTCTGAAAGCTACTTTGATTGGGCTCGAATCTACTTTAATGTAATTGTTACACTCGGCTCAACACACAAATCAATGCTCAGGTTAAGGCTTCTCTCCGATCGTTAATGAGCACCGGAGTGACTGAAAATGTTCGCGACACTAATTTTTCTAAATAACGTTATGTTACTGCTGGATTTTGGGGGACGATGCTGAGTAAGTTTCTTCTTTTTTTTTTTGCCTCCCTAATTTTCCCAAATAAAGTCTCCTGTGAAGCTAATGGGCTGCAATTAGCCCGAGTTAATGACAGAGAGCCACGAATATGTTTAACAAATATTAGAGACAAATAACCTTAAAAAGTACAAGCGAACACGAGGGGATCGGCTGCACGGGTAAATAAAGAAGTACTTGCCGTAATTAGGTTCCTGCTGATGAATTCTTTCCCATCAAGCTGAATTGGACCGCGGCCTGCAGGAAGCGGATCAATCAGCATGACGGCTGCATCGAAAAGATCTCTAACTACAGTCTCACACAGCAGCAGCAGCAGCAGGGAGTGCATGCACTTGAGTTTGTAAGATGTACAGTACACAGTGTGATGATGATGCAATTCCCGCAAGAACATTGTGTAAAAACTAGGAAGACATGCATGGATAACTACAAAAGTTAGAGTCTGCTGGCGTCTGTAGCCATATTTATGTGATCAAACCTCAACAGTTTAATAGTTTTAGTCTTTAAAAAACTTGGATTGTTACTTAATCCCGTCTTTTGTTTTCTTAAGTATCTGTCTGATAAATCTGATCTAAGCCAACTTGGTGCATTTCAGATCATCTCTATCGTTGAATAATCTAACGATACATCATATATGGAGGCCCAGTTCTGCCAGTTAAAGTTATAAAATCTTTTGAGATGAGATGAGATAATGACATAGAGTAAAAGTCATAATTATGGCATAGAAATGTCAATTACGACATCAAAAGTCATAATTGTGAAAAAAAAGTCAATATTATGAGATCAAAAGTAATAATCATGGGATTAAAAGGTCATAATGCGATAAAAGGCCAAAGTATGAGATAAAAAGTCAAAACAACAAGATAAAACATCATAATTATGATTGAAAAGTCGAAATTATGAGATAAAAAGCCAAAAATATTAAATTAAAAAGTCAATTATGGAATAATTTTTATTTAATTTCCTAAATATGGAGATAAAAAGTCCAAATAATGATATAAAACTCATTATTATGAGATTGAAACTCATAATTATGATTGAAAAGTCAAAATCTTTAGATAAAAAGATGAAAATATTAGGTAAAAAGACAATTTTGAGATAAAAAGTAATAATTATGAGAAAAAAAATCTAAATTATGAGATAAGAGTTCTTAACTATGACTTTTTAATCTCACGTTTATGACTTTCCATTGGAATATTTCTTTCATCACACTTCGTCAATACTTTTTGTTTCTTTAAGTGGCACAAATGGGCTTCCATACATGTACAACAGAAGCAGGTGTGGTTTTGATCTCATGCAAACTTACAGCACAAATATATGCAGCCAGCACCCAGACATCCACATCCACCTACACATATACACTATAACTTGTCAGCACTGCGGAGAAGCAGGGAGAGGGGTAGTCGTTTGTCAGTGCCACACCTAATAATGCAAAATACCCTCCCACCTTTCTCAAAATCTACCTCAGACCCCCCTCTGTGCCTTACTTACACATCCTCTCATCTCAGTTTCCTTTTGTTTTTTTATTCCCTAATGTTGGCTGAGATGAAAAGTAAAACACTTTAGTTTGCTTAAAAGAAAAAAAAGAGGGCATAGGCGGGGGTTCGGCTGGTGGTGTGACTCATGTGCCAGGCTTGATTTCTAGATCGTTATAGCCTCCCGAGAAGCTTCTGAATACAGCTTGTACAGCAGACGGAGAGGCAGGAAGCCTTCTCGTTGGAATTTACTTTTCCCTCATCTCCCCACCGCTGGCTGCATAGGGGCTTCCCATTAAAGTGCTTGTGACCTTTGGAAGAGAGGGGCAGGGGTTTGATTGGGCTTTTTTGTCAAATTGGGCACACAACGAGCACAGGCACAGTGAGGGCCCATTTACTGGCTGCAGCCACGCGGCATGTGAGGCGGAGAGCTGTGGTGCCCACACTGTTAGCGCCATGAGTAGGCAGCTGCAGCACTCGGGTATTTATATTTTAACATTTTCCAGACAGACAGTATCTGTTAACACATTACAGCAAAGACTGTTTGGTTAAAGCTCAAGTTTATAACTTTTCAGGCTTTCAAGATAGAGCAAAATGCATCTATGTGTGTCTGAAATTATGGTTGGGTGCGATAAAAATGTTAGCAAACATCGTTAACATTCACTAGGAGATGTGTTTGTGTCCATGTGGGCACTCCTTTTAGCTTTGTTTTGGTCTCCTCCAACTCTTAGGGGAATATCTGGCTAGTTTGGCTGTGGTGCACAGTTTTTTTTTTGCTGAAAAGAGCATTGAACCACAATTTGCGGATTAAAAGAAAAATGAGCTGAAAGAAACTAAAATGCTAGAAACCACTCCTTGAGGAAGGTTGTGATGTCACAACTACACAGTCACCACCCTTAGCTACGCCCTGGCACGGCAATGGTTGCCCAAACACTGACGGAGTTGTTCCGGAAAGTTCCTTCTCAGGCCTGTGAGAGCTGACCAATCAGAGCAGACTGGGCTTAAAGAGATGGGCACTAAAATGGAGCATTCAGAGAGGGTGAATAGAGGTGCTGCAGCGATGGACAGTATTCGAAAGATGGTGTGTTTTTTGAACATTAAAGCATTTATTTCAAGTACACACCCAAAAGTACTAACCTGAAAATTGAGCATAATATGAAATATATTAACTGAGTAGAGCAGCTTTAACAAAAGCAGGTTATTCCCATCTTTTAGTTGCAGGTAAAATCAGCTGGAGGCCACAAATAGATCGAAGATTCCTCAGAAAAACAGAGAAAAATCAACTGAAAAATTTAATTTAATTTTTGAGCAGTGTGGGACCATGGGAGTTGTTGTCTTAGTTGTTAAACCACCACCCCGCCACAGTCTGACGTTACTCTGGCGGAAATTATGTTCACGGGCGAGGTAATATATTAAAGTTTTGTTAATGTTACTTGCTGGCTAGTTTGCCGACTTCCTTCCTCAGCCTCTGATGCAACGTCTTTGCTGTTTCCCCACCAGTTACAGCAACTAGAGGGAGAAAAGGGGATATGACGCTATTAACAGGTGATGAAATTAAACAGTTACCGTGATTAAAATGACACATTTCTGTGGTTTGAACATTGTTGGAAACATTTCGGCTAATGTAAATGTAAATTTTAATGCAAAAATGTTCCATATAATGTCTTTGATATACTAACACATCAATAAAAATAAATAATAAAACAAGCTTGTCTAGCTATGTAAATTGTCCTGCAGTAGACAAATGTATCTGACAATCGTGGCACTGACATGCCATTGATGTGTAAAAATGCTACCGATAGCATCTAAAATGCACTTTGTCAAACCACTGGATTTATTCCCTCTCACTCTCTCTGAGTGCTTTAGCTATTTCCAAACGGCTTTCACCATTTATATGTGCATAATCTTTTGTCAAAGTCTCTTCTTTTCTCATTTTATCCTTCACTCACAAGACCTGTCATCCTGAAATCCACTTAAAGCAGTTTCTTGTCAAAGGAAATCAGACAAAACCGACATATGGAAAAGTAATCAACACTCACCCACTACGCATCCATCTGCCCTCTTTTCTTTGGTACCGCTCTTTTTTTTATTGCCCTCCCTCATTCTCTCTCAATCTCTCCCCTTCTCTTGTTACTTTGCATCTGTGGGAGTGTGTAACTGCCAGCCAGATGTGGACTCCCATTGTCGCCGTTGTCACATCTGCGCAGAAACAAATGCACAATCACCGTCGCTGTCTGTCTCCCTGAGCCGAGTTACATGATCGATACAATTCCCCTTTCCCGCATTTTCACGTGGGGCCACACGCGGCCGCCTGTAAAACACGCTCGCGCCTGTAAGTTTGTATGTATGTGCATCATATACATGTCAAAAGATGGAGCCGTGTTTATCTCCACCCTGCGCGTCGCTCCGTGACGTGAGCGCGATGATTTGTGGAGGGAAGCGGCGCGTTTGTTTGACAGATTCTAGTAAACATAATGGATCCATATATCAGGAGGAGCCTGAAATAGGGAGTATGAGGGCATGAGGGGGAGATAGTAGGAATATGAGTAAAAGTGTGTGACAAAAAGACGCGAGGAAGTGAAAAGGGAAAGATCTTAGAACTTGATGCAGCATTTGTGTCTAACTTAACCACCTCTCTGTTTGGGCTGCCATCACGTTACGTGTCTGGCATAGAAAGTCCTTCCCTGGTGTGCTATTCCCGCACTTCCTGCAACTCTGTCCTTTACTTTAAGTCCATTCAATTACATCCTAATCCAGTTTATCAAGACTGAAAGCAAGTAATGAAGGGATGAACACAAAATCCAGACGAGCGAACATGCAAATTTTCTCCTAAATGAAAAGGCTGTTCTGTTGTTTTTGCGTGTGCATGTAACTCCACCCGGCAGATGCTTTTAATCACCGCCTCAGCTGACGGTGTAGCCGTGACTGTGTTTAATAAATGAAGCGTCATGTCTCCTTCTAATGCGCGCGCGCACACACACACACACATGGAGGCGCATGTGTTAATCTGAAGCGACATTGACTTTAATAGCCACTTTAAATGTCTTTATTATTTTAAAGCACTTTATGAGTTGCCCCTGGCGTGTAGGAGTACAGTGCGAGGTTCTACTTGAATCATAGAAACAAAAGCTGGTGCTAGACTCGTCTACGGCTTCACCTTGTGTGCCGTTTTCAGGTTACATTATGAGCACGGATGAAGAGTTAAAGGATAATTATGGTTTAATACAAGTTGTGGAAGAGATTTAGTAGGATATTGTTCTCCCACAAAGTTGAGGGAGGTAGAATTTAAAAAGCAATGGTCAAAATTTCCATGACATGGTGCTACTGGCTTAAAAATACGTCAAATTTGCGAACAAAAGTAGCTAAATTTGTTTTGTTTCTTTTACCCACAGCAGATATTTTAGTTACAACAGCATTGAGCTAGCTAAGCAGTTTTGTGTTTATCTGTGTGGTGTTTACTCAGTTTGGGAAATCCTGCAATCTCTAGAGAGCAGTAACGTTAAGTAGGCTAGCTGGCTCAACGGGGACTAGCAATCGTCTCTGTTGCGAGGTTGTTACAAAGGGTCGGCCTACTTGCTGGAGTTGTACTTGTACTCACAGACTTAACTGCGCTGCGAGTACAATCTTGAGACATGGTGACATTTGATGGGGCAAGAAAGCTGACTCAATCTGAAAGAAAAACGAAGGTGAACAGTGAAATTACCCCAAATGTCCGTTGAAAAAACATCCATCGCTGATTACAGACAAACATTTTGGTTTAACTTTGACCTCCTGTACTTATCAAAGTTGTGTGTCTACACAGTATTCCTCTGTTGCTGACATTTAATGTGCTCTTACTGTCAAAAGGGAGTAAAGTTGAAGTGCTATGGCGACGTCTGAAGTGAGCCCAAGAAATACAGCGTGTCATAAAAACCTTCACTTCGAATCGAAAGGCGCTATCCTTTGGTCGTCTGTGTTCGACGTTGAAAAGATGTCTGAAATGACGCCTCAAAAACTTTCATTGTGAACAGTGTAAGGATGTCACTTGAACACCATAAGTGAATGTTAAAAAGACATTTAAATAGCTGTCACAGAAAACTTTCATTCTGGCTCCTCGTGGGTGTCTTTTCAATGTTTCGACGAACAAGTTCAATTGGCGTCTTTGGTACTGCTGTACTGCTCAGTTGAGAAACTTTTATGATTTAGTGTATCAATCCACACAAAGATTGAAACATGCATGTTTGCCTCTGAGGACAGTTGGTGCGAACTGAACGGACGACCATTTCAGCAGCGTTTTCACACGCCACCGACATCTCACTTGTCATGTGGCATGCTGTCAACAGTCGGAACGAGCACTCCGGGCTCCACAAAAAAGAAACAAACAAACCAAAAAAGCTTCCCCTTACAAAATAATTTGGAATTAAAGCTTTCATGTCCCAGAAAAATAGCTCCTGGCGTGGCTATATGGAGAACACCACAGAATCAACTCATTGTTATTCGCTCCGGATGCCTAAAGTGGAACTGCAAATGAACCCACGATGAAGACACTACAAACACATGAACACAGAGGTGTCCATACGTGCACGAACATACGCGCCATAAATGCACCAGGCCCCGAAGCCGCTTCCCATCACCACGTTTCCCGACGTCTCTGGGGCTTTTTGCGTCGTCCCCCTCTCTCTTCTTCTCTCCTCGAGCTGATGCGTTTAAAGACCTTTAAGTCGCCAGTAATGGGGGCGCACCACCAATCAATGAGAAGTCTATACACCGTGGAGAAGAGCCACACAAGGAGGAAGAGAGGGAGCAATTCAGAGTTGGTGATCTTAGGCTGCTGTAATGATAAACACAGGTAGTCTAACCCAGTTATGACCTTCCGTCTCATCAGCGTTTTGGATGCGGCTCATGTTTACTTTTAATGCATGACTGAAAAGCTGCAGATAAGACCATGTTGCTTACTTGAGCAGATTAGAGGTACACAACGCCTCCCCCCTTAGCGCACGGAGGTGTCGGCGAGGCGGTTAAATGCCTCGTACGGGTCACCAAAGTGTGAAGACACTTCCTTATCGTGATGCTTCCTTTAGACTTTCATTAGAAAACTCATAAATGGCACAATAAATTCACGTGTCTGAACCGGAGACAGAGGAAGATTACCTCCACTGCGCCACGAGCAAGTGGAGAGAAATCTCACAGACACATCCACACACTTATCAGCTTCGAAATGACACAATGCTGGTACCAGGGGGACTTAAATATTAATTCCCAGCCTGGTGAATATAAAAATAAATCCTTTTGCTAATCGTGCCGGGAGATGCTCGACGGCGGTAAAAAGGTTTTGTGTAAATTACTAAAAGATTAGTTCCTTTGCTGGTTTATCTACAGGTCCAAACCGCAGAGGTGCATTCCTCAAGCACCTAAAATTCCTCTTTAACTTCCACACAGAAATATAAGGATTTACCACGCGTGTGCGTGCGTGTGTGTTTGTGCATGTACCGTAAATGTCCCAGCGGCTCCCTTGAAATCCAGCGATTGTCTCTGGTGAAACAAGATAGTGGTGGCGCTTTGAAGGTGCAAAGCTGTGACGGGATGGTATTACCTGCGCGAGATATCGCAACGCGGGGAAGTTTCTCGGCCAGTCGGACGTTTGTCACATGTGACGAGGAGACGCTGTTTTGCCACGGGATTAGAGCGCATTAGCCAGGGTGGGTGCCAGTCAAAACACACCCAGTTGTATTTGCTTATTTATTTTTTAATCTTTGGCAGGAAATAAACATTTATGGGCGAGAAGGAGTTTAAGCCTCTCTCCCTGTCACCCCACAAACACTGATTACTGGCCCGTTTAGTGGACACTTTGCTTTGAAGAGATGAAAATAGTTGTGGCATATTTTTGTATCACACACTCAGCAAAAATGTTAAAGCACCTTAGCAGATTAGGCCTCCCTTGGATATGATAACACACTGAACAATGTGCTTAATATTGAAATAGCCAGGATGAGACATAAAAAAAAACCCACGAGTCTATCACCTTCCACGAGTGTCCAGCACAGGATATGAAATTTCCTCCTTTTATGCCAAGATTTGCTCCCTGTTGCACATAAAAGTTTACGAATTGCTTTTACGCCCGCCACACTCGAGTATATTGCCTCTGTTGTGCGCTCTGTGTGTAAAAGCTGAACACTGGCTTCTCGCATGAGTCACAGCTGATCAATTAAAAGCTTATTGATCTGTTACAGAGGCAGTGGGAGAGATAGCAGGCCGGGATGTGGGAATTACTCCGCCGTATAAAGCCTCTTCCCGATCCCACTTCCTCCACGTTAAATACACACTCGGAATTAATAGAAGATCTGGTTACGTCAGGGAGGAGGCCTTTAGACAATGCACGTGCTTTGTGCGCTGACGGGTGATGCTTTAGAAATGCATGGTCAAGGACGCAAGCAGGGCTGAAAGAGTGCTTTTCAGCTGGAGGCGACAGAGGAGCACCTCGTCGAAGCTCGTTCTCTGTGAAATGCGTGCATTTCTTTGCTGAGAATTCACCATGAAAGTGAAAGATTTCCTTGCTTACTGTTACTCAGTGTCATATAGATTAGTGATTTGTGCACAGACATGGAGTGTGCACACTTCTTATAGATGCCTCTTTTAGATACAGATAAAGCGCTTAGGCCTACACACCTTTCTTTCAACCTCTCCTTCCCCTTGATTTTTCTTCTTTGTCACTTTCTCACCCCTCGCAAGCACAAACAGAAACTCGCACAGATGCACACACACACACACACACACACCCCTGGAGCTTAATTTGCAATAGAAGACTACTTCATTTGAATGTCTTTGATGTAGCGTGGCTTTGCTCAAATGAAGTATCTGATCCCAATCCCCTGGACAGATCCACGTGGGCGTATCGGTGTAACCAACCACCACGAGCATCCCCGTCCTACTACCAGCTCCTTTTCTTTTGTTCCTCACCTACAATTCATACGCCATCAGCTCTGCATACCCATCACCCATCCATCCATTTATAATTTAATTCATTTACAGTTTTAACAAGCATGCTTACGTGCCTCGTCATCCGGGTAATTTATGGAGATGGGGTCTCGGGCTCGGTCCCCTGGTGGCCTCGCGGCCTTGACATGTTGCTCAGCTTGTCTTCGGCCTGCGTAGGCTTATGGAAGAGGGCGAATGTGAAAAGATAGACATTGTGTAGAGCCTTAAAGGACCACACTGGTGGTTTTTTTTGCAAGTTCTAGACCATTAAGCATGTTGTATAGTAATATAACGCATTATATACTTTTTCCATACGTCAACTTTTGTCAAACTTAGCTCCTGTCTCTTTAAGCCCCCCCCCCCCCCCCCCCCCCCCGAATACCCAGTCTGCTCTAACTGGTCAGCTCACACACGCCTGAGCCAGCACCGCTCACCATGTCTCCTGTTGGCTCTTTCCTGTTTGTAGCTTTTAGTTTTCTTTACTTCTACCGCGAACATAGACTTAAATTATGCAACTGTGATGCTAATGCTAATGAAATAGTGATGTTCCCTTAAGCTAGTTCTAGTGACGTTGATGTTAGCTAGCGTTAGGGATGTTAGTGTTAGCAATGTCAATGTTAGCCGGCACTTGAGACGATAGCGTTAGCTAGCTCACGTTAGCAACAACAAACTGGCAAAAACTTGAGGAGGTGCAGGTGATCATTCATTTCTTGTATCTTGGTTACTCTTGTATGCAGCGTGATGTTGCTTGTCTTTCTTGTAAGTATCTTAACGCACCAACGTAACTAACACGATTGACATTACTTACTTTGTACCCACATTTTGTGAGTCAGCTTGCACTTTAGTTTATTACAATACAAAAGTTGCCATGTTCAAAAATACATTAAATCATCCTCCTTTGTATTTCCTCGATAGTAACTAATAATACATTGACCGCCGAAATGGAAATGTCCGCGGTTTTTCATTTCTGATATCTGCTCGCCTTATATTTTGGACGCAAGGGGGAACAGATAAAGATTAAAAAAAAAATTAACCTTCCAACACCAAGTTCAATAGAAAAATGTCTTATCATGTTAATTAATCCCACATAGAGACTGAAAAGTAAGAACAATTGCATGAAAGCAATCTTGAAAACCCAGTTTATAAGCGTAAATAAAGACTATTATGCACTAAAGACACATCTGATACAAACATGTGCCTCCAAAACCAGAGCAAGACCCAGCTGCAGCCTAATAAGGGGATTAGAGCATGTGAAAGCTCAGGTTTGTCATTGACTGAACAGAAAAGGGGAGCTGAAAATGCACAGATTAAACAAACAAATGCGCTGGTATTTTCTAGGTGCTTGAGGTGCATACATTGCCGGAGTGGCACAGAGCGAGAGTAAATATACACATGCTCACACATCCAGTCTCGGCACCATCTTGTGCTATACTGGGGCTAATCCTGTGCGTACACCGACAGGCTTACAGATGCCCCCGTAGACTCAGGGTACACAGAGAGCCTTGCTGAAGTGCTCCATTCAGAGCATGAGCACGCTTGCAAAATGTGTTTAAATGACCAACATGTGCAAACAAGCTGGCAGCCAGCAGCCCCAGAAGTACTAATTATGATGATGATGATGATGATGATGAGGGAGTGGGCATGAGGCATATAAAAATGACATGTGTTGCGCAGCAATATTGATAGTACGCTCGTAAATAATTTGTTAGCGTCGTGTAAATAAATCATTGTATTTTATGTTACCACTGTGAGAGTGTGAACATAAAATAACTCATATTTGAAACAAGTGGTCATTCTTCAAAATCCTACTTAAGGCACCAGAATAACAATGATGATAAACTATTTGGCACACTGCTGGCGAATAATGGACACCGCCATTTTGCTTTAAAGGTGCAGTATGTGAGGATTTACCACCTGTAAAATTCCTTCTCCAAACAAACAGGTGCAAGAGTAACCGCTAATTGCTGCTAACTGTAGCTGCTGTTCGCTAGTTAGCTCAGTTAGCAGCGCAACTAGCGGTCTTAGCCTATTAGCTGACTCTGGGAGTACTGGGGAAGGTTTTCAGGCTCGGGCTGAAAATATGAGGACATTTAGCCTGACTCAGTCCTCTAAAGCTAATTGAGACATTTAACACAATCTTAATTGTTTCATCCATACAAAAAACTAAAATGTAAATTAAATGATGATGATGTTTTTTTTTTTTGGCGGGCTAATTTTAGCTAACTGTGCTAGCTCTAGCTCCATAGTTATACAGCTATGACAGTTGTGTCTTCTCACCTTACTTACGGCAATTAGAAAAATAAGCACATTTCCAAACCATTCTTCCTTTATCTTTCAAGATTATTGTAAAAGATTTTCCTCAGAGATCTTAAACAAAACAAACATGTGAATGGAGTATAAATTAAGCTAACTATGCTAGCTCTAGCTACATAGTTAGCGTAAAGCTATGGCAGTTGTATCGATCTTCTCATCTAACTCGAACTATTCGTCCAATTTTTTTAAGAATATTGTCAAAGATCTTCTTCAGAGATCTAAAATAAACTGTATATGTGAATGTGGCATGAAAAGGTCAAAATATCTCAGAGTAGAGATACTGTATCCTTGAGATGATCCACCTGGGTCCTTAATCAAAAGTAAAAAAACTCTGACCATCTGTGTGATTTCTACCTCAACTGTTGTCTATAATTGGGAAAAATCTCACCTCAAGTTTGTTCATTCTGCCACAACCTTGTTGACCTTCAACAGTGTGCACGAGGCGTCCTCTCTGAAGTGTTCATTCAGTGTGTTTGTGTTTGAAGTGTGGAGGGCGACATTGGTTGAGACTAAACTGGGGGAAAAGAGGGTCAGCATCAAGTAAGCCTTGAAAGGAGGGGATGGGTTGAAGTGCCTTATCATAAACGCTCCTTCTGTGCCTTGATTATTCCTCAGGGCCACTGATATTGAACCTGCGCTTTGACTTGAAATCGAACACGATTTACAGTAACATTGACTTAAGCATATCTTCTCTTTTTAGATGATGGAAAATGTTAAATCTCCAAAGAGGAGATCCACACTGCCTGTAAACAGAAAAGCACCGTCGCCACAGAAGCCTTT
This sequence comes from Pagrus major, assembly GCF_040436345.1. Taxonomy (NCBI): domain Eukaryota; kingdom Metazoa; phylum Chordata; class Actinopteri; order Spariformes; family Sparidae; genus Pagrus; species Pagrus major. Next base: position 9,378,749 of record NC_133224.1, read on the forward strand.
TCATGCGCTATAATTTGTTTATTCGCACACCTGATAGAGAAAAGCCGCCCTCTGGCTCTCCGTTCGGCAGAAGCAGGGATTTCTGGAGTTTAGTTCTGATGTTGTCTGGCCTTAGTTTGCCTGTTTACCTCTGAGGACAAAAGGGGCGGCTGATAATGTGGCAGCGGAGTCATGGCCGCTGGCTCTTTTTGATGAGGAGAAAGGTCTGTTTGACTAATTACCCTGGTGGTCAGACCACTTGTTTTTCCAATGCCACATTTTTCTGTCCTCTCTCTCTCACTCGGGTTATTTTTCTCCTCGGTTCCTGAGCACACGCGCTGAGCCATGACATCTGACGCTGATATTTGCATTTGAATTAGCACTCCGAATCACTATGTATTGATTAACTGCAATTACCTTTCTTTTCTTGTTTGTTTAAGGGTATTTTTTTTCTCTCTCCATTCGTGGAGTCATTTCTCATCCTGCCTGTTTTTCTCTTTATTTATTTTCTTAGAGTTTAGTCCAAACTGCAGCTCACCTTGGCCACAGGTCAGAGAGAAGGTGAGTAATGCACAAACCATTGTTTGACACGAAATCCATAATCTGCAAAGTGGATCAAATAATGCGTAAATGCATCAATCAGAAGGGAGTTATTGATGGATATCGTATTGGCCGGTGGCAGAGGGAGAGAACAAAATACTATATTTATATGAGAATAGTGTGATCACTCCCAAGAGTTGAAGACTGGGTATGTTCGAGGTCCTTTATCAATTGATAAGCAATCTGATCCAATTTTAAACACAATCTAAAAAAAAATCCTTAAACCTTACATGAACACGTTGAATGCTTGAAAAGTTGCACCTAAAATTTTCAGTGGGTGGCATCAGTGCTACTACTGGAAAAAGCTAATCTGGTGTCCTGTTTTGATTCTTACAGTATTTATGTACATATATACAAGCACCTTGTACACTTGTATGTACCGCCTAATCAGTGTACCGAATGGTTGGTGCGATAGGATCAGTCCCAGGTAAGAGCACACAAGAGAATTGGGGAAAGAAGCAGAAAAATGCTGGTGTTTTTCATCTTTCAGAGGACAGTATGGCCTAAAAATACCAATATTACACAATACTGTATTTCACATGCACAAAACACAACCACAGCAACATGAAGAGGCTGCATCACGTGGCACTGAAGCACCTCTCCACCACCGACGTCTTTATTATGCCCCAAATTGAAATGACCGCTGCTATTCTCCGGGCACGCAAACCCATCTTGGCCATGGCCTGGCCATTTTCAGGAGTTAGGTTCCATCTTGTGTCCTGATGAAGAGCTTTGTATGGACCACCTGCGCTCGGGGTCTGGACGAGCAAAAACTCTGATTGCAAGGTGGATGGAGCACACAGGCAGACGGTGGAAGATGCACCATGCCGGGGACTAAGTGGCACTTTAACAGGCGATGCATCCTGGGGGTCTGGCTGTCCACCTAGACTGCAGCCACGGCCGTGATGGAAGAGGCTGGTGAAGGACACGGAGAAGCAAACAGGAACAGGAAAGAGATGAAACGCTTCTGATGGCGATTAACTTTTCAAGTGTTTCTCTTTGAAACGCAGCGATTGCGCTTTAATTTCTGACCGAAGCGTCTTTGGATGGTTGTACGTGTGTTTATGTGTTGGGACAGATGGTGTTTGTGGGGGTGGTGAGTGATTAAGCGTGTATCAACCCAGTAAGGATAGTATAAGCTGGGAGAGCTGCAGGCGGCTCATCGTGATGTTTGCCCGCTAAACTGCTGACTTATGTCCCAGGGTTAAAAGAGACAATAGTTATCTACTGGTGAGTGGGAGGTACTGTTGTTTTCTCACCCTCTCTCTCTTTCTTTCTTTCTATATATTGAAAGGAAAACTCTAAAGATCCAAATCACCGCTCTGTTCATTTGTTATAGAGAAACGCAGCTGCACTGTGTATTGATTTGACATAAAAAAGTGGAACTCGGTGTGAGTAAATGATGACAGAAATGTTGAAATAGCTGGCTAAAGGAATGAAAAAGCAGCTGGCTGGAAGCACGCATTCATCCATTTCTCCTTTGTTAAAACACTTATCATGTTTTTTAGGCTACCTTGTGAACAAAGTGTGGAAATCATGTCTATTTCCACAGTTAAAATAGCTCGCTGAAGAGCTTAGACACAGTCTAAGTCAGGCCTGGTTGTTCACTCTATGCGGGACAGAAGAAATACGGTGCTTTTTTAAAAATTAAATACAATTAAATTTAAAAAAAGTTCACTGTACATGTTCAGGTGCAGCTTGCAAAATGCAAAATCCAGAAGACAAAGGTGATTTTTATCGAGAGCCGAAGTGAAATCACAAGTTGCAGGGTCCAAATCACATTTTAGTCACTACAGCATGCAGCCACGGACTCCTTTCTCAGCAGTACGTCTACATCAGGGTGCGAATTTCTTTTAACATCATCCAAACTCATCGTTTATTCAGTATTTCAGTGTTTAGGCGACATTTAAAAAGCATTTTTTAACTAGCAGATGTGAAGGGAAAAAGTTTAGCAGCCGACTTTAAAAGAGAGAGCCGCTGACATTTACAGATATGACCAAAAGCAAGTTACAATGACGTAAGTGGCTGGAAGATTTTGATTGGCGATGTATTTTTTCATCATTGTTGCCATTAATACTGAGTACTAATGTAATAATGTAGTAACGACTACTGAGTACTCATGGGTAGGAATGCCACCAGGCTGGTGTTGTTACCCCACTGCAAGACGGTCTCTAGTTAAACTTTGTGTAAACCTGAAAGCAGATTCTATAGAAAATTCTGATTTATCTCCAGGAACATGCTTCATTTTATGAGTGCCAGCATTTAGTAACAGAAGTTAGTGGAACAGAGGCTAGCCCGGACACATCGTCATCATGACTTTATCTTATAATGTGCATTAATGTAGCTTTGCTAGAAAACAAACTCCAGTTAGGGCTGCAACGGTATGAGATTTTCGTGGAAGGAACCATCTCAGAAATATCCCTGTTTCACAGTATAATGGTATACTGTATTACACAATTCTTATCATTATCATTATGATTTTGATGTATTTATATACTTTGATCTAAAACTTGACATATTATGTTTCAAAAACACTAATACCACAGAATTCAATACCATAGATAAGCAAATCTACATGATATGATAACCCCCAGCCTTTTACGGTATACCCAGAAAACTGTATATCGCTGCAACCTTAAAGGAGCACTACGTAGTTTTGGGGAAGAAACTTTAATCAGAAGAGAGAGGTGTTTTTTTTATGCCTAAACAAACTAAATAAACAAACTCTCTTTGTTTTCGTGACTGAATAAACAAACTGACCTTAAAGCACAACACAGTTTCACACTGTTTTACTTTGTTTATATGTGGCGGACCCTGCCACCTTTCAAGCTTCGAACAGTGTTCCTGGGACCTTATTTTCCTCTGGGTTTATTCAGTTACGGAAAAAATAAATATTTCTGAGTTTGTATTAGCTTATCAACATTGTTAATACACGATGTAAATAAAAAAAAGGCTGCACACTTACATCTGTGCTTTCCATTCGATTTTGTCTATAGACCTCATTATTAAGGGAGTACACGGGTCGAGTTATTTGCACTGTGAAAAACAAGGCGTACATAAATCAAAAAATCAATAATGGAACAGCGGTCTCTCAGCACATCTTAAATTTCCTACTGTAAAATCTACTTTTCTTACATTTGTTCCACTCATTCACAGAACTGGACCTCAGAGAACCTAGAATGTGGATGAACGGACCCAGACTAAAGGCCTCCGTGTGGCTAACCTCTGGGTTTTGGGGTCTGTGACCTGTGACCTGAATGATAAAGAACATTCCTTATGAATCTCAACACAGAGCTCAAACTGTGCCAAGGCCAGTACAGGACTGGCAGCGTGGGAGGCTCAGGGGGAACGCTGAAGCTTTAGTAAATTTCGATGAGGAGAAAAAAGAAACGCTAAAAAACAAGGAAGGAACTTCCTCGTGATGAAAAAAGTCATTGATTTAAATCATATTTCAATAACAATGCATCTCACACAGTTCTTTTCTCCAACAGAAGAAGGCAAAGTGGGAAATACTGTACTTTACATGACAAGTCAGATTACTTACAAGGGTTGTGATCTCTCACCTCGCTTGCCATTTTTATTTCAGCTACTGCATCTTCCGCCTCAGCAATCAAAGCTGTTCCATAATTAATCGGTCGAGGTTTGGGCTGTGTGGAAGAAGTCAAAAGTCAGCGCAGCATTGCACAGAGGTCGCTGGAGAATCCTCAAAGTTCAAATCCGTTTCCTGCCAACGCTGTGAACTTGTGTCAGCTGCAGGACTTTTTCACGGCCAGTGGTGTATCTGCCAAGATCAGAGGCGCACACGTTTGATGGAGTGAGCGCGATGAACACATCAGTAACGTCTTCATATCTGCATTACCATGTTTTTCTGTCTCGTTTTTGTTCCCAGGTCCGCTTCTTCGCTTTTCATCCCACATACATAGAGTCTCCTCAAAAAGAATTGTATCTGAGCGCTACATGACCACCGCTCAAAGAAAGATAATTACTGTCACTGACCGCAACTAAGTCGACATGCCTGCTGGCCCTCGCATGTGCGCGTATTCATCATGTTTGCGACTGAATGGAAATAAAGTTGCCCTGATGCCGTCGAACTGCGTTTGATGGCTCCAGGTACATTGTGAAAATCATCTGGTTTGTGTGGGCAATTTGCTCCAGAGCACATGAGTGGGAGTGAATTAAAGAAATGTCCAACCAATATTATAAGGCAGAGAGGAGAGAGACGGAGAGTGGATCGGCCTATGCATGAATACTGATGCCCGAGAAAGTAGATGTTGGAAGATAGGTTTGTGTAACCTGGGTGGATTAAAAAAAAAAAAGATCCAGCAGTGAGGTAGAAGGGAGGCGAAGAGGAAAGGAGCGGGGAGATTAAGTAATTATCCTTTCAAGCCTAATTTGAGGTGCTGTTTGAAATTAACCTATGCAAATGAAGTTGCTAAATCACATTGAGGACGGCGGTGACTCAGACTCTACAGGAGCAAGATTGGTTTTCACACCTTATCACAACACTATCAAACGCAAATTCGGAACAGTTGTAAAATGTTCGTGCAATTTACTGGGGGGGACGGTTTTCCACGCGAAGAGGTGATATTGCTCGTCGCTTTATTACTTTTTCTTCAGTTGAATCGAGAGAAAGGCGGTGTTCAAAAGGTGACCCCGAGGCGTTACCTGCAGAAGCAAAAGAAAGGCGGCTCATTGATGAAGATGAGGTAAAAAAAACAAGTGGGATGTGGAAAGGACTTATCTTTTTAACATAAATACAGTTCTTATTTAAGGATTACATTTATATCCAAGTGCCTCTACTTTTCTTGACACGGTTGTATCAAGCAAAGAAGGTCATAGCTACGACGGTGTTGTTTGCATTAAAGGTTAAATGTGTAGGATTTAGCTGCATCTAGCAGTGAACCCCCCCTCGCCTCACCCTTCCCCTATGTTGCCCGCAAAGGCCCTCTCTAAAGCCAGCCTCTGGTTTGTCCGTCCTGGGCTACCGTAGAAACACGGCAGTGCAACATGGTGGACTTCAACTTCAGGTTTACTCTCTCACAGCAAGTTTTATCTGTAGCTGCAGAGGTCAGCTGTTCTCAGCAGCCCACTGACGACTAGCCGGTGAACATAGTGGAGCTTTTAGAAGCTTTAAAAAAACAGAGATATTGTAAAAAACCTTTCTGCCTCATCTTTCAAATCAAAGGTAGGTAACGCTCCACCGAGATGAAGCTCGTCAGCTTGTCTGACTGACTGTTAACCCTGAAGAGCACGTTGAAAAATACTCATTCAGAACTACAGAAATCTTGACGTTCCACTGATATCGTGCATGTTCACAGACGGCAGCAGATCAGAGGATTCTCACACAACATCTCAGCACAATCCGTAAGCTGGCACGGGCCCACGACTGTGACCTTCCGTAACGACCTACAGCAGCGCAGCGTCCCCAGTGTGCGCCTGTGCGAGTACGAGGAAGAGAGGCGCGCGTGTTTAACTGGCGGAGATGAAATTAAAAGCGGTGATTTCCCTGTCGGCTGCTCCTTCTCAGCAGCTGCTCGCTTCTCTTTATGGTGAAGATGTCATTATTTAATTCGTAAAAGCGTTTTTTACCGTGCTCCCTCACCCCTCAGCGCACAGCCACTTGCCAACTCCTTCTGTTTACTCGCGCTTGCACTCGTTCTGATTTACTCTGGTTTGTTCCTTCTCTCTGTAAACACTTTCTGTTGGTCAAAAAGCAGATTCAGTTCATTCATCAGGAACAATCAAAGCTATGGGAATTGTCTCAGTGACATTTTACCCAGGAACTTAAAAGGTGCAATATCCTGTTGAATTCATACTCAAAACAAATAGTGGGCATCATTTCCCCAGAACGACTAACTGCCGCTAACTGTAGCCACTGTTAGCTAGTTAGCTCAGTTAGCCATGCAGTTAACAGTCCAGGCTGGCTGAGGGTTTGGAGTACCAAGGGAGTGTTGGTGTTTACACCGCTGGCAAAGGAGTTTTGGACTGGGATGAGCCTCGACTAGCTGGTTAGCATGCTAACTTCAGTAGATATCTCTGCAACAGAATACACCGACATCATAATGTTTTTAAGACATAAAAAAAACATCCGAAAACAAATTAACAAATATGATCAGACATTATGACATCTAGCATGCTAACATGCTATTCCCCACTCATCCTGTTCCAAAACTCATTGGCTAGTGGTGTAGACAGATAGATAGATAGATAGATAGATAGATAGATAGATAACTTTATTAGTGTAAACACCAACACTCCCCCATACTTGGAACTGCTAGCTGCACAGCTGACTGAGCTACCTAGCGTAACTTAGCAGCACTGAAATTAGCTGAGAAAGCTAGCCTCTGCCAATTCTTTTTCAAAATACCACTCCAAACTCCCAGTTTGGACCGCTAGCTGCATAGCTAACAGCAAGCTAACAGCAGCTACAGTTAGCAGTTACTACGGTGATACGCTGCCCCTACTTGTTTGGGGTATAACTTCGAGAGGTGGCCAATTTTTACATATTGCACCTTTAACGCATCACCAGGTGCGGTCCACATCCTCCTATTCTGCAGCAGACGGCACAAATCAATCAGCATTTATATACTTACTGTTGTAGGACTCTATACATCCATACCGCATGGCATAGCGCATGGCTGCAGCTTTAGAGAGGGATGAATGGACACTATGAACAGCTTGCTCGGGATCATCTTGCGATCTAAATGCAAATGTAGGAAGAGTGTGAAAGCACTGAGGAAGTTATTACCTACATGGCTGGCTTTGATGAACAGCTCACAGCGTTTGTGGCAAATACCAAAGCTGAGGATTGCATCCATGTGATTAAGATGATTAATTACTCTTTTAAATGTATTCCTTTTTTTTTTTTTTTTTTTTTTAACACCTCCTTCAACCTCAAGCAATCACTGGAGGTGTGTGCAGAACCCGTGGTGCTACTTGTTTGAAAGTGTGCTGTGAATTGGAGTGTGGCACAAGCTCGGGGAGCCCACATGTAATCAGTACAGATGTAGCGGAGTCAGAACCATGCACTGACTTAAGGCGGGGATGTATACAGGAGCTGGCGGTACGATTGACGTATGAATGTTGAATAGGATGAAACTCTGGCCTATTGAACAAATCTCATTAAAACGAAACATTAAATAATGGGAAATCTTAAAAAGTAACACGAAAAAAAGCGTGTTGCCTGGATGGAAAATGTGCAGTCAAGCCTCTCTTAACTCTCTCCATAGAAACGTTTGAACCGATACTCACTTATATGTAAAAAGCCACCAATTTGTGTCTCTACTTTTGCGATGATTCCCAAGGACATTTCCAGAGACGGTCCAAAAACATATGCTGATGTGACATCACTCGGTGACAAACCCACTTAAAGATAAACTCTTAAAAAAACACACTTTCAGAAATAAAAGTCACCTTTAGAGGGGGGGGGGGGGGGGGGGGAGATACTGAGTGAGTGAAATGAAAGCAATTTTTCTCCTTTTGAAATGTAAATGCGCAGCGATTTGCTGAATACCTTTGAAGAAATCATGTTATTAAGAATCAGGTGTCGCTATGCAGCCTCCATTGATATGGAGTTCATAATTTTTAAATGAAATATATTTCTTCCTCTTGCAATTTCTTCACCCCTTTCACTTCTTCCTAAGTGGAGAGCAAGGCTTTGTGTGAAAAGGTCATATGGCTTTCATGGAGCTCACACTTACCTGCTGACAGGCGAATGTCATCACTTTCCTTTAAACTTAGTAATGATTCTTTTTACAAGCCTACATGCACTGAAACATCCAAGTGTGGTGCTTTTTTTTTTAAAGCAGTATGCAAACTGAATGCATAGTTATCTATCAGTTTGAGAGCTTCAATCACGATGCAGAAATTGCACTATTTATTTGGGTGCTCAGATGATATCGCGAAATAATGTCAAGGACCCGAAGCAATATCTCTAGCAAAAAGATCTTTTATGCAGCAGTCATTGTCATCGTGGCTACAAGGCACTATTGACAAGAATACAAGGAATACAACAACAAGATTATCAATATCAAATGACTCAATACTTTCAGCCCTGAGAATGAGAAGTGGGGTGTTTCACATGGAAGTCTGTGTGTGAGATGAAACACTGCAGATTGATTCGAGACTGAGAGAGGATTGATCGCTCGTTCTTATCTTGTCGTTATTTCTAATAAACACTGTCATGAGAAATTTTTAATTGGGTCAAATTATGACATAAAGAATGAATGAAGGTCCAATTATACAGGCTAGTAACACTTTAAAGAATAAATTACCAAATGCCACAAATACGTCACTCGTCAGAGTATTAACTAGTTCACATTCTGGCTCAGTAGTCAATAACACGCACCCAGACTACACCCATCTTCAAACCCAAGCCTTCAGATTGATCTCAACTACACGCCTGAAAAATTGACTAATGATATCTTCCATGGTTGTGACCGTATCGCATTTACGAAATCTGTCCCCAGACCGACAGACGAATGGACATAGTGACATATACTAGTGTCTCCAGGCCAGGGGCGTAAAGTGGGTGTGGGGGGATATGCCCCTACTTCCGGTCCCCTTGCTCAGACAACGGCCATCTTTGAAGCTGTAAAGTTACCTGACTGCATCTCGCACAGTTGAGACGCTATCGTGGTGAAATCTGTACCAGCTGCACCAGAGCGGACATGAATGATTGGGATTGGGATACATTGATCTGCATCTAATAGTGCGTTCATGCGGTGTCAGAATAATCCGAAAAACAGTTTTCCAACTGGGAGAATTCACGACCCATCAAGTGGGAACAACAACTATACCGAAGTCGGAAGAACGACTTCCCAACTCAGCGAGACGCTAACATCACCATGATAAAAGGCTCATAATGATAAAAGGCTAATGTTTACCTAGTATAATGTTAACCACGTTCCCTTCCTTATATTAGCGCGCTATCATGCTATTGTCTGCTAACTAGCAGTCTAAAAGCCCAGCTACGGCTGATGGAATATGACATCTGCTGGTATTTTGTCATTAGTTGAAAGTATTTCACAACCTGATGATAGCACTGGTTGAAAGGTTTGTTATTCACCAGAGTTGTGAGAATTCATCCTGAGGGGGACATGAAATCTGTGCCAAAGTTTTTATCGCAATCCATCCAGTAGTTGTTAAAATATTTCGCTCACAACCACATATGTCGACCATGAATGTCTGCACAAAATTTCAGTAGTCGTTGAGATATTTTCAAGTCTTGAACAAAGCGGTGAATCCTCAGAGCCATGCTGCTATCGTGGCAAAAAGAAACAGAAAAAAGAAGACAACAACCTTTGATATATTTTGATTTTTTTCATATTTCAGGTTGTCACTTTCAAAACAGAAGACAACTTTTCAAGAGAAATACACTGAAGCTCTCGCATTCTGTAAAACTCTACGACAGCAACCGGTGTCAGCTCTCTCTTTCCCAGTCCAACTGTGTTCATATTCCCTCCGTGGAGCTGCATTTGTCATAAAAACTACTATGATTCCATCGAGATGAAACTAGAGCAGATTGGATGACTTATTCTGTTTGTTCACAGCAAAACAAGGTTTCAAAATTCACTTATCTGTGACTCAGGGGTGCTCAAGTGTTGTCTTTCTCTGGTCTGATGAATGAGGATATCACAGCGGTTGTTTGTTCAGCAGCGTCTCGGAAAAAAAGTGGCTATGAGCTCATGTCAGGAAAGACAGTTGTGAGGGAGCTTTGTGGTTTATTGGCCTTGGGATTCACATGCTGCTCTGGAACACTCTTTTGAGGCAATCGGGTTAGTTGTTGAACTGCGTTGAAATGCACCTTAAGTGTGACGTGGATAAGAGTATATCATGTTTAGTTCCTCAGAGTTGCTCTGCACTTAAAAATAAGCACATGCAAGGGCTGACATTTTGAGTATGCTTATGGTATAATAAACTTTTTTCTGTACATGTCCTGCCATTTACTTATAGCTCATTTCTACATGACACACAATTATGTTTTTTTTTCTGTCTCTCTCCATTGCTGATGGCCGACAGTCATCGAGTACTGAGCTGAAGTTTGTCGCAGCCCAATGCTAACGTTGCGTCTCCATGTTCTGTTTATATTTTCTCATTAAACCTGCCCAGTTAGGTGAACCCAAAGACGCTCAGTTACATTGGTGGCAATGGGGTTTTCTTTTCTGCGGATGACGTGAGTGTGTTTATCTCAATCGTACGTTTTTCTTAGCTTAGCTTCCTCAGTATAACTAGCTGGCTAACATTGTTTCAAGCTTCGGAGGCTAAATACAGCTAGGTTACAGACACGCGGTGTGGAGAGCATTATGCATATGTCTAACAGTTGTCATGTGTAATGTGGGTAACACTGGCGACTGTTCGTTTCAAGTTTAAGGTTATTAACAAAAAATATGACTATGGGCTTAAGTCGCTTGCAATAGTTCACTGTTATGCATACTTTTTACATGTTCCTTTACATCTAAAAAAAAAAATTGAAGATGTAGTGATAAGCAACATGAACACTGCTTAAAAGGGGCAATATGTACGAATTTAGTTAAAAACATTCAAGTTAACGTGCTAACCAGCTAGCCCCAGCCCCATACTGGTCTAAAGCTCCGGTGCTAGCAGTGTAAACACCAACACACATCTAGCTCCCAGTTCGGACTGATAGCTCAACAGCTAACTAGCTAATGGCGGAAACAGTTAGGCAGTTTGTGGTCACTCTTATAATATCCTGCTTTGTATTTGCTTTGAGTTTGAATGCAACACTATTCGTACTTATTGCACCTGTAATGGTAGGCTATTGTTGTTGAGCTGATAAAGCTGTGAATGTAGCTAACAAGCTTGCTAGCGTTCGCTAGCAAGCTTATTAGTACACTAGTAACACTAGTAACTTGGAGTACCATAGACGTCTTAGCCATGTTATCGATGTAAGTAGAAATGTTAATGTTAAATAAGTGATAAAAAAAATATTAATATAAAACTTACAGTCGAAATAATCATAATTTTAAATCTTAGGGAGTTCTACTGCCAGAATGCTAATGGCATTGGCAAATGGCAAATGTCAGCTGTGAAAAAGGCCCAGTGTGATACCTTTTCCCTGTTTGCCATCTCACACTTGCATTTGTGCATTTAGCCATAGCATAGCATATCTATTAAGACTAAATAGCCCCATAGAAAAGTGGAGCTTAAGGCCGCTGCATGGCTTCAAGCATGCTGAGATGTTTCAATGGGTTAAGTTGCTACCATACTTTGAAACATTGTTATATGAATGATACATTGTGACCTATAATTTATGCATGCTATGCTCCAGAATATAGGTTAAAACACCTTCACTTCCATTGGGGATCATTCAAATCTCGACATATACTATTTATAACACATACTAAGCACTTTAATTACTGCTGCCGCCACCCACATGCATTCACACACCTGCCAATCCGAGTAAATCAAGGCTCCCTTAAATCCCAGTTGGAGTCCCAGGTGTGTGCTTCAACCTCCCTAGAAGTCAACTTCACAAGTACAATTTAGTCTTACAATTCAGAGCTGTTTAAAAACTTGTCTCGACCGAGGCTCCTTGCTTTGCTGTGACCTCCATTCCAGCTTTTCCTTTCCACGCTCCCGCATGCAATCCATTTTTCATGCCGTCTCTGCATTGTTTCAGCTCATTTTATTGTGCTCCTCTGGAGAGGAGGTGTGTTGTTTTTTCAGTGGAAGCAGTGTGTGCTGTAGCCTGCTGAGCCCAGGCAGTTGGTTGGGCACACCATGTGCTTGCTGAGCACGACTGCCGTCTGGCATGGATGCTTGCAGTCATCAGTACCAGCGGCCGATTTGCTTCAGTGACTCTTTCAAACTTCTTCACTTCCTTGTCATTTGTTCCATACGTCTTTGCCAGCACTTGGAAATAATTAAGCGAAAGAAAGTCTACCAACAGTGTGTACTGAATGTGTTCCTTCGCAGCAGACGTCAAAATTAACACTAGAACAAACTTCCTGGCGGTACCTCAAAGTACCTCACCAGTCTGTAATCTTAAAAACATCCATGAAGTTTGTTCCCGCCGTCGCCCCACTGCAAGGCGATGAAATAAAAGCATTTCAACTCGTGAAAATCAAACATGTGGGCTTTATACCTGCGATTGAACATCAAGCTGAAAGGTATAAGGGAGCGTCTGCTTGGCTTTATCACTAATGGGCCCCAAACTGCAGCGCTTAGACTGAATATGAATGTACCCCCAGTGAATTATTAATGTTGTGGTGCGCTTCGTATTCTGCCTGGCACTTCCAGAGGTGATCCACCTCCCACGCGGATTGGGAGCTGTCACCCGTAATTGGAGAAATCACGACAGCACGGAGTTAAGTGCTCCACAGTCCCCGGGTGAAGAATCTGACGGTGCGAGCTGCAGCACCAAGAGGTGGGAACATTTTCCTATATGGTTTTTTTTTTTTCTTTTCCCAATATTTTAAGAGTATATATATATATAATATAAGAGTCTATTCCAATCTGCAGGTAGATTTAACTTAAGCTGACCAGAAAATCTTAATTTAGTAAAGGGTAACTCCACCAATTTTACACATTAAAGGTGCAATATGTAAGAATTGTAGTTTAAAATATTCCAAAAATAAGTTAAATTATCAAAAAAATGCGAGAAAATAACATTTTTGACGTTATGTCAAACACGTCTATGTATTGCGTTGCAGAGATATCTATTGAAGTTAGCATGCTAACCAGCTAGCCCCTAGTAACTGAGTTTACAAGGTAATCTGGTGATATGCTGCCCCCTATTTGTTTGGAGGTGGCCAAGCATGTAATCTCATAAATTGCCTCCACTGAGTGGAGTGGCTAAGTTGCATTATGGGTAATGTAGGCATCAGATTTTCAAAAGCTTCACTGGTCTAGCATTACACTGTTGGACTCATTATGGAAAGTTTAAGACTTTTTTTAATTCCACCCATTCTTCTTCCTTTTTAAAACCTGGTGCCTACATTCCCCACAATGCAACTTAGCCACTGAGTGACATCACTGGAGGCAGTTTATCAGATTACACGCAGCTTCCACTGGAGCCACAAAAGGTTTTGAAGTACTTTTTTTTTCACATATGCTGTCGTATGCCACAAGACCTGTAAGCACACTTTAATGTGTAAAATTGGTGGAGCTACCCTTTAAGAAGAAATTTCAGTTGCAGTTCTTGGAAGTCAGATGACAATGTTCAGTCAGTACTCACAGATCAAGATAAGCCACAATGACTTTCCTGACCTTTGACCCACAACATGACCCATGATTTCCCCGGAACGTATTCCATAAACCGCGTGAGATCAACCGCGTCTGATGGAAAAACACGGCGATATCGCAGAAGGCACCATTCATGAAGACTCTGCGGTACATTTTTCTGACAGAGTGACAACTCTGTGCAAAGCGTGTGGATCCAGGGTCCCGCAGAGTGCCCAGGGCACCATCAAACTGACAGCTCGTAGCACACATGGACCCCCGTGTCCCGAAGACAGAGGCAAAGTTGTTGGCACAGCGAGGAGTTTTGGTCCTCCTATTGCCCTTGAACAAAGAGACCTGTCACTTTTCATGACAGGAGCAAGATTGTAGTGCTTCATTCTGGACCGACCACAACATCTGTGATCCATGGTCGAACTCAGATTCATCTCAGCTTCACCAACCGTGGTTCTTGGAGGCCTCTCTGTCCGTCAAAGGAAACATCTGTAATTGGGGGAGACAGCGCTTATGCTGACAGAGGGTTCAGGCCAGTGCAGGTCATGTGTGAACTGGTGACAAGGTCAGAAGATGAAATCCAACTGGGGAGCGGAGGAGTGGCGCGGCTCTCGAAGCGACAAGTGAAGCTTGATGTGGCGAGGGTTGTCTAAATTTGATAAGAATCCTAAACTGGGGCACAGATTTCGCTCCGCCTCACAGGAGTACACACTTTTGTCAAGAGGAATCCTGTGCAGTCTGTTTTTAGCTCCACAATTGGAACTTAATCACTATAATCCATTCATTGGATTATGCCGCCACTGCTTCGTGATGAACCATCTGTGTGAGGAGGTGCCTCTGTGTTACATTTCAAGTTCACCTATCATCGCTTGTAAATCTGTTTCACCCATTTCAGCGGCATATTTACACCTACACATACGTTTGGCTTTAGCTGGACTTAAATCTCACGGATGCTCAAACTGTGAATCTATACGTTGGAGAAAACACACTGACCGAGAAGGCAAACAAAGCATTTAATTTCCTCCTTTAGGTGAACGAGAAAAGGCGCGATATTGGAGCAGATCTATGAGATAAGATGGTACGCCGTCTCTGAAATGCAAATTCAGTGGACATGAAAAGGAAATGAGAAAAAACAGAACGTGCCACCATGAGTACTGCCAGAAAAGCAATGAGAATATATACAGTACAACCATAGCAACAAATTAATGATGTGGGGAAAATATATGGAGGTTGGGCAAACTGCTTATAAATGTACACACAGTATGTTTGACTTAGTAGAGCACTACAGGGCTGTATATGTAGCATCTGGAAATAAAATCCATATATGAGGAAGCTGAGTGTCCTTTTGGTTGTTGTTGTGGGCAAAAGCAGCAAGGTCATATCCATGTGGAAATATATGGTATTCATTTTTCTTGTGTAGCATAAAGAGACTATGACTTGTATTATGTAGTGCAACCCATGTGTTGGAGAATGACAAATAAATGAACCCCAAAGCAATGTTATATACAAGTTAATATTGTATGTGGTATGTTGATATTTATTCTTGTGTGGTATAAAGGGACTGCATCATGCATTTCGTTGTGCAATGACAAATAAATGAACCCGATGTTGATACTGTTATTGTAAAAACAGTGTTGAAGGAGACCAGGCCCCCAGGATGAGCGCCAGGCTTTGAAGCCAGTTTACGTAGTGGCCAAACAGTGTAATTACATCGTCATGTGAAGAAAAAATACTTTTTCCCATAAGCTAACATCGAGGAGGAAGTGTTACTCCACCAATTTCACACATTAAAGGTGCTTTATGTAAGAATTTTAGTTTAAATAATAACTTAAATTATCAAAAGAATACGGTTTATGCTAAACAACCCCCGCAAAATGACTCATTTCACTGTCCAATAACATTTGGAAAGTCTAGAAGAGCCGCACAATTACAATTTTTTTTTATCCCCATTCAAGTTAGCCGGGCGTCCGTGCATAACACTATCAAACAGTAATGTTAGATAGGAAGTGGATGGATGCTAATGTTAGCTGTTGTCTAACAAGCTAATGGGTTTTTACTTTTAAAATGGCCGCCAGATTTTTATTATCCGCTGTCTGTTCAGTTGCTGATCAATCTGGAAGCAGTGAAATGATGACGATTTGTCAGAAGGTGACATCAGAGGAAAATGGCTAGCATCAAAGGCCTGCTAGCCTTCGTTGCTAGCCATAGATGACTTCTTGAGCAGCTGATCTTTAACACATAAAGTCAACGCTAACTGCTTCATTAGCACTCCACTTTGTTCATTTGCACCATTTTAATTTCTGCTACAAATTAACTCTGCTAAAAAGTGTGAACGGGGCTGTTATCACACATACAAGTGTAATATATAATAGTAAAATTAGCTTCCCCCTGTTTCCAGTCTTTGCATACCTGCCAACGCTCAATTTTCACTGGGATCTTTCTATTTTTACCCCTCTTTCCCACTGTGCCTCTGATTGGTAATTTCTCCCATTAATCTCCCAATTTCATTTCTGTGTGTGATGTGTGTCGTGGTACCTGGCAACCCAAACCGGAGGCAGAGGTGAGGCAAAAAAAAAGGAACCCTGCCTGAGGGAATGGATGAAACAGGTCCCAAGAAGAAGAAATATGCTTCCTAATTTTATTTAACTTGTTGCAAGCCCTTTTCTTTTATTGACTCACTTGCTCTTGCCTCCATTGTATCCTTTCTCTTGTTCCTTGTGAAGGTCTACCTGGCAAGGATGGCTCCTCAACACACAACATCTCTCACCATGTTTGCAGGTGAAGATATTTTTTATTTTAGATGTTAATTTTATTGAACATTTTGTATGTTTCTTTTAATCTTTTTTGTTGTGAGCTAAGAATTAAACACTAATAAAAAGTCATTTTACTTTCACATCCTTGTATTCATATTATTAATCTGCAGTTTAGGGTTAGGGGACAGCGGTAGGGGCAGTGAGGGTAGGCCATTTGCCAATACTCCAGAAAGTCTCCCTCTTCTTCCACAGCCTAATGTTGGTAAGTACATCTTTGTGCTAAGCTAACTTAGCTAACTGCTGCTGGTAGCTTCATTATTCCTATTAAAGTGGCATCAATTTTCTTCTATAACTCTTGAAAAGTAAGCAAAACAATCCCAAAAACAAATCCTTTAAAGGGGCACTACTTAGTTTTGGAGAAGAAATTCAAACTCAGAATTGTAATATTTACAATATTAATGAGGTAATAATACAAACTCAGAAATATACATTCTTTTTCCATAACTGAATAAACAAGCTGTTCTCAGAGGAAAACAAGGTCCCCAGAACACTGTTTGAAGCTAGAAGGGTTGCAGGGTCCTCCACATATAAACAAAGTAAAACAGTATGAAAGTGTGTTGTCCTTTAAGGTCAGTTTGTTTATTCAGTCATGAAAACAAAGAGAGTTTGTTTATTTAGTTTGTTTAAACATAAAAAAATCAGTCAATGAAGATCTGTCTCTTGTTTGTTGCTGCTTACTTTATCTGACCTTTTTTTTTAAAGGATAAGTTAAAGGTACAATATGTAAGAATTTTGACATTCTGTCTAAAACGTCTATGCATTGTGTTGATGAGATATCTATTGAGGTTAGCATGCTAACCAGCTAGCCCGGGTCCTTGCGATCCAAAGCTCCTGTGCTACTGGTGTAAACACCAACGCTTCACTGGTAGCTGCACGCTTCACTGAGCCAAGCTAGCTACAGTCATGGATGAACAAATAGAAGTAAAGCTATCTATGCTACATAATGCTGAAAAATATCTCAGTTAATATGAACTGAAAAAAGCAGCTGTAGTTTCTTTGAGATTTTGGTCCTTGATATTTGTTATGTGGAAGGACGTTCCCGACAACACAGTCACTGGAGACAATCATTGGTCAGAAAATGTAAACATACAAACAAACATACTGTGTCATGCAAACAGTACCTGTACATGACTACATGACATTTATAAGCACAACGGCAACCAAATACCTTTTTTTCCACAGTCTATTCCGTTCTTCACCAAGGGCACTAGAATACACAATAAGTCGCATTTACAACTTACAGCCTTGGTAAGAGGAGCATACGGGGAGCACTTGCATTATACCACATCTGTTTTACCTCGGGCTTTTCGGATGATGAGATACAGAATAATTCATTCCGATGTTGAATTTTTAATAAAAATGTATGAGCCGATATGTGAAATGGCTATTTCTTTTCAAAGATTATGTTTAAAAAAGGCCATAAAGTACTGTGTCCATATTTGAAGGGTCATGGTGGAGACTGGTGGTGTTGTGTGAAATCCTTGTACGTCCACTTTGGCGAATTCATCATCGCTGAAGAGTTTCCTTTTTTTTTTGATGCATTTAGAAGGAGATTGGAAATTATGTGGATTTCACATCTCTTCTAAACTCTGTTGGATAAGTGCCCATTTAGCCAAAAAAAACGGACGACGTTCTGCCAACCTGATATTCTTGGGATACAAAGTTTTGAAAGCAATAATCTGCAGCTGGCACGGATTCAAAAGTTAGGGCTGTTTTTTTGGATCCGTCTGCCTCAGGTCATACCACGTTTAAAATGCTTTATGGTGCAGTATAGAAGTTTCTGATTGGATTGCTATGTGCCTATGATTGCCTATAACGTGTTATAGCCAAGATAAATCTAGCTTATAGCATCCTTGTCATGGTGTCATAATGCACGGTGATATATCTTTGATATTTTCTGATGCAGTTATTGGTAATATATGCAAAGTCTTGCCAGTTTTATTGTGAAAAAACTCCACTTGAGGCTGTAAGATAAGTTTGCCCTTCATTGTATAGACGTTTATAGGCGTTGCAAGTACAAGTGTTGCCCTCGTGCCTCTCCTCCTCCTCCTCCTCCTCTCCTCTCTTCTCTAATAGATTCAAATGAATTCAGCCTCGCCAAGAGCAACTGACAGAGTTAAGTTATTTGTGCTGGGCCGACACCCCTGTTCCGCTCATCTCTATACAAATTCAATTTCAATTTGAAAAGGAGACTCACTGTTATTGCGCATTTGTCAAAACATCAACATTAGCCTAAATAGTCCGGTGGGGGAGGCTCGTGTGTGTGTAGCTTATGATGCTCGTTTCCCTGAAGAAAACCAGATCAAGTATTGTCAGTGTCTCCCACACACACCTTGGATTTAGAGTATTAATTCGTTCAAACTGTAGTGACAAGGAGGGCCTGAGTCTATATTTATGCCATTCTAGTCTCTTGTAGTGTAGGTGTGTATCAATTTTTGGCCAAGTGACAAACAATTCTCCTTAGCCCCCATTGTTAAAATATGTGAATCGCACGAGAGATAAACCCGACTCCTGTTCCTTCTATTCACGGGACAAAAGCAGGAACCGTCTTATAATAGGAATAACAATAAAAATGTAGCACATGCATAAAATTAAACCATTAAAAAGCATGAGAACAAACAATAATGAAAGCAGGAAGCTCGCAGTGTGGGAAGGACAGGAGGAAGGCTAGTAAGATGAGACTATAAGTGAAGAAAGTGAAGTGGTGGCAGCGAGGTCCCAGCCAGAGCCCGAGTGTCCCTCAGCTCAGGGTCAGCAGCACTGAAGGCTTCGATCATCCATGGAGCAGAACTTTGGGAGTGTGTGAAAGACACAAAGTGTTTAAGGAGGGGGTGTGTAGGGCTGCTAGAGGTTGCAGATTTCTTCTTCTTTTTTTTTCTTTTTTGGATCGAGTGCAAATAAAGATGCTGGATTTGCCCAGACGACTGTTTGTCAGCATTTTTAAGCTTTCTGGCAGCGTCAGATGAAGACAGACCTGATAGAGAAAGAAGAAGGTGAATACATAAAAGAGGGATGGTGGAGAGTGAAACATCAGCATCGGTTTTGATTCACCTATTGATCTTGGCAGACTGACACTCCCTCTTATCCTTGACAGTCTTTCTCTCTCCCACCTGAAATCCATTTTTCGCCCATGTCAGCAGAATGGGAGGAAAACATGGCTTTGGATTGATGATGACTCACCCCGAACTGATATGATATGATAGAAAGGATGTTTCTTCGTTGGTACGAGGTTAAATAAACTATTGAGTCGGTGGCTAATCTTTATTAGCATTCTGTAACAGCGTCAAAGTAGTGAAAGGAATAGTTTGGGGAAACAAGCTTAACTGTCTTGTTAATAGTTAGCTGAGAAGATTGATACCGATCTCGTGTTTGTGCGTTCTGCAGTTAGCCTAGCTTAGCATAAAGTAGGTTAAGTCAGTGCCAGGCTAACAAATGTGACACAACATTTAAATTTGCGATCTTTAAAAGTGAACCTGTATTTTGGAGTTTGGACAGAGCCAAGCTAGCATTCCCTGCCTGCTCCCAGTCTTTATGCTAAGCTAAGCTACTTTCCGCCTGGCCCTAGCTTAATAGTTAAAGTTGATTGTGAGACATTTTCAGAAGAAACACGGTTGTTTGCTTTTTTGACGATAGTAAGATGAGAATTAATGTGAAGCTGGATCTACAGCTGTATGGCTTAGCTTAGCTTCATAGATTTACCAACAGACAGCTCGGCTAGCTGTTTCCCCTGCTGTCAATCTTTATGCTACGCTAAGCTAATTTCCTCCTGGTCCTAGCTTCATAGTTAAAGCAATCGTTTGACATTTTGAGAGACCCACTTATTTGCTTTCTTGACGGTAGTACAATGGGAAAATTAACACCACTGTCACATCTGCTTGGTAATAGTGTTGCTGGCACCAACAGCTGATTAGCTTAGCTTAGCATAAAGACTGGAAACACAGTGCACATTAAAAAATGTGCCATTGTCACAGTAACTTCTATATAAATCTGATAATTTTGAAACTGGGACTCCCGGTTTAAGTGATGTCACGTTTGCGTCAATCCATTTGCAAAATCTCAGGAAGGATTTCCATCCGTCCCAATCTGCCACTGGTGCACAGGAGTGGACCTCATCCGGTGACTCTTACTGTAAAAACACTTATGGAGCACCTATGGGAACCCTTAATATGCTTAAGATCGCCCCGAGATGCCAAAAATGCATTTAAAGTCTGACTCATGACTGTTGTCGCACTACATTCTTTATACTCATACACTATTTCCTGTTCACCCTGCCTATCCCCCACCTTGCGCCGGTTAACAAGGCGGCACACAAGGCTTAAAAATAATCATCACAATAATTCCCTTCAGGCTGATCGTTTGATTGGTGCTTGTCCTGTGTGGCTTTCAGATATCCTGGACATCAATGTGGAAATGATTGCTCAAAATGGCAGGGGTGATTTTGCTCTTTGTCCCTGCTACTGACACAGGGAATTTCAAAATAATGCGCCGAAGAATACACAGAGTTTTTGCTCAGTTAAACTGATTAATAATCTTGCTCTTTTACAATTGGAGATTTGACAGCAGATAATTGTTTTTTATCGTATGAAATACAATTTTCAAGTCGTGCAGGTCAAGTCCAATGTAAACGGATTGTGCACAGATAGAGATTGAACTGGTTAAATCCTTATCAAGTGGGATTCAAAATCCTGGAGCCAGTAGTGCGGCTTCTACAGTCAGCACTGTGTAATTAGCTGCATACTCTATACGCTGTACAGTATGTGTAATGACATGTATGTACGCTCAAAGTGAAATGTACATTATGGTCTGGTGGTTACAAGGGTGAGACTGCCCTACATCAGCTGCTAATAGTACTCTGGGTAACAACACTGCTGTGCGATATTGCTGAGCCAAAGCTAATGGTTGGGTAGTCTCCTTAATAGGGAATAACTTTTGCTATTTTCCGTCCTTCGTTTCCAGGATGCACTATATTGCTACCCCATCCCTCTGAATCTGAAACACTCATTAGGATAGCATATATCTACACGTTGACACCTGAAGGTAGCTTGTTCAAAGTGCTTTCATTCTTCTTCTGTTGGGCTATTAATGATCCAAACTTTCTGCTAGAAACTCTAGAAACTCACTAATTAGGATGCACAAGTGATTTATGTATTATTCCTCATTATTAAATTGAAATCTGAAAACCCTAAGCCAAAATATTGTAAAGTTTTAACTTTTCATCCACAGTGTGACAAAAAAAACGCTGAACTAAAGTGGCTGATAATGAGTTATGGTATGTAAAGAAAGCGGCTGGAGACTGTGTAGGTGGATGTTACATGTCACCTCAATGTTCATATATCGCTGCACTGAGTAAGCACATCAGCTCATATCGATTTCTTCAGTTTTTTTCTATACAGGCCTGTGTGGAAAGATTCCTGACCATTAGGTATCCATTCCTACCCATAAGAGATCGGTTACAGGTGGAACCGTTATATCCACAAGGGTAGAAGTATTGGTCATTAACTGTTATTTCTCCTCCTTGAAAGTTTATTTGATTAAGTTATCTTGAAAACAAATGCCGAGATTGCCAAGTTGCTAGCCTCGATCTTCATGAGCGCATGATGCGTTGACCAATCAGCCGCTCTCAGTATCTGAGGATTTGCGTCCTGTCACCATGTAAAGCGCTCACTACGGTTAAGTGACAGGACGAGCTGGAAGTCCCAGCGTCACGTGGGCTAGGAATACGGTGGATTCCTTTCAATCTTGTTTCGATATTATGTAATATTCTTCATTTCCCAGTGAAACCGCAAGCCGAATCACTGTCAAGCCAACCTGACAGGTATATTTACACCAAAGTATCTCCAACCTTTCTGTCTAATCTGATGGTAGAAAATGTAGAAATCAACCGTAAACATCTTTGGCACAGAGATAATTGTTACATTTATGTCAATCTGCCTTAAATATAAATGTCAAAGAAATATCTCCACAGTATTTATTTCACTAAGCTCTGACTCTCACAATCAAAAATAAAGATTTGTTATTAACCTCCACTCTTGGGATAAAATGGGGAGGAATAGATTTTTAGGGCAAATTGTTATTAGCTCCTCAGGTGAAGAAAAGTTAATCAAATCAGAAGATTATAACATCTGGCTGAGTTCAGGAATCCACAAACAGCTACTTAGATTGAATGACACCCGGGACAAAACCCTCATTATGGTTACTTACAATAGCAGATCTCCTGTTTCCTGATGTCCACAAATGTACCACCCATTTTTTTTTTTTAATCCAAGAAAAGACTCACATTTGAAATATATCTAAAAGTGCACATTCCCCACTTTAAGCAATTCAAAACGGGCCTGTAGTTAATGAAAAAAAACCCACATCACCTCCATCAGCTTAAAAAAGCGTGAAAACATGAAACAATAAAGCGAACCTTGATTAAAAAATGGAAATGGTAGCAAACAGAGTTCTTGACGCTTCCCCCTTGAGAACTGTTTTAATTAAAAGGCATGCAAACACTGAACATGTTTTATTATTGTGGGTCTGTTTAAGGGGGGGAAAGGGATGGTGTAATTTAATTCCCGGATCAATAAGTCGTTGGAATCATTCTAAAACAGATATTTCCCCCCGGAGGTGTACATTAAGAGCGTAAGCTGTGATTTAGTGTCGGGGTCCCGTTGTTTGTTGCACCCTGAGTTCCTCTCTCCTCACCTTTCAGCATCGATTTTCATCCCCACCTCTCTGGATCTTTTTCTCCAAATAACTAACTCCCTCTGTGCTTCAAAGGACTTAGATTTCCCGTTTGTTCTTTGTACGTTTCCTGTACGTGCGTCTCAGAGTTTTCATGTTCTCCTCGATGTGTGTCCCCGCGCGTACGAGGTTGCAAACAGCAGAGATCGTCTTCAATAGCGCACCGTATTAATATTCGCCCGAGCCGAACAAATTCCTCGAGCCAAGTCTTTAATCGTTAAAAAAAAAAAAGACTTTCATACATCACACAGCGTGATGCAGCTGTGAGAATTTATTTGAATTTATTTGTGAGTAAAAGAGAGCACGGAAAATCAACAATATTTCCTTCAACAGCTGGTGTAGATTAATCTCCATCCTCGCAAGACTGGGGAAAGCGTAAAGTTGCTAAATCAAAGTCTTGCAGGTGCAAAATTGAATCTTAAATGTAAATTGATTTGGAGATCAAACATGCTCCAGCCCCTCTATCATTTTAATCAGGCAAAGTCGAGACACTGGCAGAGTAGAGAGGTGCTTGAAATTCTGAATTCACCAAATGCCTCTTCCAACCTTGATTAAGGGTGTGTGTGTGTGTGTGTGTGTGGCTGTGGGTAGGGGCTCAGCTGCCGGTGTCACACTCTTAAGACAGGTTTGAGAGCGCGGTGACTGTCGATTCCTGCATGTTCTGAGGTAATTTCAGTCATCGGATGCCTCGGGGAGGTCAGAAAAGTTAAGTGTGGTGTATTGTTGTGGGTAATTGTTTGAATCAGTCGAGCAGGTTGAAATGATGGAGGAAGTACGCTGACCTGCTGACACTCTTTACAGATGATTTCAGAGGGGAGGCGGCGCAGAAGCAAATATGGATTAAACAAATCGGTTTGGATCTTACAAGCAAATGATTAACTAAATGGGAATTTAAGCAGTGCTGATTAAATGTCACGATTTATTTTCAATCATTTTTTTGCAGATGAGTGCCCAGTATTAGAAACAAAATATATTCAAAAAGCTGGAATGATCTAAATTGGTCATAAAAATCCAATGAAGTCAAAAAAATGCTTGGGTAAATTCAGTCTTTATTCCGACTCAAGTGCGTTCATGAGCTTTTAGGTTGTAATGTGGAAACAAAAATGGACGCTGCAAAGAAAATGTGTTGTGATTTATTTGCTCAGAGCATTAAAAACATGTTGATAGCTTGAGACTTTATGTGATTTTGTCTCAAATCTATTGCCGCACTAACGCTTGCTAGCTAACGTTATTGTTGCTAATGCCAGCTAATGTTAACATTGCTGATACTAGCTAGCTATCTAGCTAATAGCGGTGCTTTACAGTTTGCTGGGCGCTTTCTGTTGTCATACGTTTTTTTCCCCCCAAGGACTGGCAACTACTGAGACTTGTTCGCTGATGTAACAAGGATACCACATGATGCCGACGACGTTATACTATTGATTGACAAACCTTGCTAGAAGCTGACAAACGTTTTGAGAATTATTAATTAATAATCATAATAATGTTTTTAAGGAAAATAGATTGATTCTGCTTCTTTCTACAGGCTCTGTAGATGTATTATTTTTGAAAAATGATTTGTCAACATACAAATGTTATCAGTATGACCTTTAAATTTCAACATTAAGTATTCAGTTGCTTACAAGATTCAAATCTTTTTTGGCCATTATTTGCTTCATGCAAAACCTGGCCCTGATGCAAAGATGCGAACCAACGCTGTTCAGCTGATACCCAGGATCAAACTGTAACGTTTGGGCTGTGATATATACAGGAATGGACTTCACACAGTTGTTCCTGAAAGGCTGCAGAGCTCCTTTGGTCTTCTGTGAATGTCTCATCTTCTGCTGCAAATCTCCTTTGCCCCTCTCATGTACTCTCACCCCTTGTGCATTCTCGCTTCTTTCACTTTTCTTCTGCCTTTCTCCACACTGTGCACGTCGGCTCTGTTCTTGCTCGGCTCATTATGAGGGCCTGAGTGGGAGAACAGGGTAGGTGAATTGAAGGTGTGAGGACACTGGAGCGCGGCCTCTCATCCATGATCCGCCCAGCTAATTACCCAAGTGCGGCCAGCGTCACTACCCCCCGCCTCTTACCCAAGAACAGATTAAACACTTGGGAATGACCTGCCCTAGATTTTATGCTACATTGAACTCTTAACAAATTAGAGGAGGGTCATCCACGGACAGCTAATTGCAAGAAGCATATGGTATATTAACTCATAATCAAGATTAAATCACACATTTTAGACTTAGATTGGCATTTGGCCTCCATCATCTTATCTTAGTTATTGGCATCACTCTAATTTTTTTGGTATGAATCACAACTTAAATCATAGTGGAGGAGCATACTTAAATACTGAAACTGAGTATTATGTAATTTAGCTTTTAGGCCAATGACAGGCTTGTCAAAGGCTAATGACAATGAGATAGTAATTTGAAAGGAGAAAGGAAATCCATCTAATAAACTGTCATCCGACACCCTTGTCATCTTCCATTCGACAAAACAACCAGGAATGAATTAATCATATGTTTAGAATCTCTTATGATTCTCTCTGATTTGGCTAATCGTCTCACAAAGACGATTTTTAAAGAGACTGTTGACAAAATGAATAGATGAGCAATTATGGGTTTCATGGGAATGGCAGATGGAGGCAGAATCAAAGTGACTGTAAACTGCAAGGGCTCAGCAGAATTTATGAGGAGGGGGGAAAAAAACAATGCAAATATGCCAGACTAGTAGAGAGAGTCTGTTTCAAGTCTTCTGTCGCACAGAAGAAAACAATGGATTCATTGTGTGAAACATGGACTGTTAGATTTAAGTGTTTTTTTGTAGGAACGCCAAAAGTAAACCATAGCAACTGCACAAACTACGTTATGTTATGTTAACTAGACCTTTGGTACATGTTGTATTGAATCATGTTCTTAAGTTATCCCAAATTCTTACAACAATGTTCAAACCCAGAGAAATCCTTCATTTAATTCGAGGCAATGGTACATTTCACTTGGTGACCTGTCACCAAAACTTCCAGGGAATCATCAGATGGTACATGAGGAGGTAGGTCGGCCACAACAAACGTTTCTGCAAACCACGGATATGTTGAAAATTTCTTTCGGTTCAATATTCAACTTTATCTTGTGACAGGTTGACAGGTTTAGACACACAAAAAAACAATTGTTCCAAGGTCTCCTTGAAAATATCCAGTGACGCCACACGTACAAATGTTGAAACACAGGCTCAAACTGCGGTCACTGGCTTGGCAGCCATGTTTTGACTGAAAATACCTGCTTTGGTCACCACAAATATGACTGCAGATGTCCTGACTTCTGGTCAAACATATACATTTTTTATCACCACAAACACGACTTGAAATTGTCCCGAGGTCTGTAACCCTAACCCTAATCTCCAGTTAATTTAGAGACCCCATAGTGGCAGAAATGACATACTGTGCTTTTAACTTGGTAAACTATAGTCTAATTAGGTTCTGTGGAAATAAATACTTGGTGGCTGAGAGGTTCCACTTTCACCAGATAACATTGATTTCCACCCTTTCCAGTTATCAATAGCCAAAGCAAAGACCTCACTTGACAGAGCGCTGCTTGACCCTCCTGAAACATCTACACTTAAACAGTCTCACAATTCTGCACCTGACCTCTTTCTGCAAAACACAATTCTCATTCTCAAAAGGCCTCACCATTCACACTGGCCTTTAAGTGGCCTTTCACTCCTTTCTCAGTTCCCTTTAGAGAACAGTCTGGAATAGGCCCGACCAGGAGGCGAGGAAACGCAGACGTCTGTTTGAGTTTGTCTTTTCGGGAGGTGTCTCAGCGCAGAGAGTTGGTGTTGTGCGTGATGCTACAGGAATCGGAAGAGGTGAGGGACGAGGTCGACACTCCAGAATGAAGTGAGAGAAAGACGAGCGGGAGGATGAAGATCCCCTGCCAATAAACCTGACATTTCTCCTCTCTGTGCTCCAATATCTCACCAATAACAATTAGCCCGGTAATTGTTTGGCTAATTATGATTAAATATCTGGTGTGGTGCCAGCAGAGCACTCTCCACTGCAGCTTGTGCATCCTCACTTTCTAATAGTGCAAATGTCAAGAGGAGACACGGCGTCGGTTTTAGGCAAACGCACTCGAATGAACGTGTGTTGGTTTAGCGTGTTTTTACGCATGTAAACACAGATAAACCCCGCACCATCATCCACACGCTCTCTTCTGACCTTAATTTATAACCACAGCTTTAATTTTTATTAGCCTCATCAACGGGACGGGTGGATAAAGACAGCAGAAGAAGAAGAAGGCATTTTAAGTAGGGCAGACCTGAAAAATTTGACTATAAAACCCTTGTTGCCAAAAACATTTGCTTTGTTAAGCACACTTGGAGACATACATTGACAAATCTGCATCTTTATTCATCATTTATACTTGAATTAATCATCATCATCAGTTCATATAGCTGTCAGCCATTGAAACAAATCAATAGCTTTAGCTCAGCCAATTGACAGAAAACTGCTTCTTTCTTCATTGTATATATTCAATATCTTTGTATTTTGAACTGTTAACTGGACAAGATAACTTCAGACGCTTTGGGATGACAAGAGTTAGATGAGAAGATTGACACCACTCTCATATATTTCGCTTAGCTTAGCATAGCTTAGCACAAAGACTGGAAGCAGAAGGAAACAGCTGGCCTGTCTCAGTCCTAGAGTAACAAAATCCGCCTTCATTGCACCTTCAAGACTCACTGATTGTTGTGTCCGTTTAATCTTTTCATCCTTTGACTGTATAATAAGTGGACGGGGCGTCAAAGCCTAAAAAGTGAGACGGATGTGGAAGTGCCTTAAATAAGTGCAATAAATGTTGGGATACGATGGCTGACTGAGGATGCAACATTGCATCCTACGTGGCAAGTGTTAGGGAACACAAAGGCTGCATTTGAAGAAGCCTTAGAAATTGGACGGCCTTGTCGCTCTGCTGTGACGCATTCGGTCCTTTTTTCGAAGGATGAGACCCTCGAATTGAGACACAGCTAAGGTCACTTCTGGCTCCAGCAAAACTAAATTGCGATGGACATAATGCCAAACTCAAGGCTTCTGAAGCGTAGTCCACAAACCAATGGGTGACATCTAAGTTGCTCTGTCCACTGTTTGTTATATCCTCCCGTGCACGCAAATAAGCGTATTTCTCAAAATGTCAGACTATTTCTTTAAAACAAAATATCAAAAGACGGTGGCAATGAAAAGTTGTATTCTTCTGTAAACAAAGCTGGAACACGGAGATTTCAAAGCACCTGCCCTTTGATAAACACACAGTAACCCCAGATGAACTGATTCACATTCACCGTATCACCTCTCGCTGCCTCCGCTGGCGATTCAAAAGGGACAGGTGAACATGCTATTGCTGCTTCACTAGGTCCTAACCTGCGGCTCCAGCTGTGACGATATTGCTGCTGTTCCAGTCTGAGTGTTACCTCCTCTCCCCTCCCTCCCTCCCTCTCCTCCCTCCCTTCCTCCTCGCTCTGGGCCGCTCTTTACTCCGCTCCTGTGGCGGAACCGTCAGGTCCTTGTTGCTCGGCAACCGCTGTCTTAAGATTTTCCCAGTGGAGTTTTGAAGGTAATAAAACAATGCCCCAAGACAAACAGCGACTGGAACCGGAAAGGCCTCGGGGAGCGAAAAGAGAGAGGGAGGCAGAATGTGAGAAATGGAAAGATAGTTCATCCCAAACTCTTTTTTTTTTGGGCTTTAAATTAAGAATAAACGTTATTAATAGCAGCGAACTCTGGCTCCGATTTAGTTAAGATAAGCAGAGGGAAAATCTATGAAATTCATTCTGCGCGTGCTACAGTTACACCTCCTGTTACTTAAATTGAAATCTTATCTCATGATGACTGCGCATCCAAGCTGAGAAACAGCTGTCTTTCTCAAGGTTACTGAGCCCCAAGGTTATGCAAACATATGGTAATGTTTTGCCTCAATCTCCGCCTATTGATACATAACCGTACTCACATCGATTGCAGTTATAGAACGCCTGCACTAGAGTTTTGACTGACATCTGTCAGTGGGTTTTTCTCTATTATCACGAGCGACCTTGCAGAGGATGGTCAGCCTCGTATTCACCTATGGGATGACTCTCTTTCCATTTGGTTTGTCAGGCAGATTTGATTGGAAGTTTTTTTCTCTCTCGCTCTTCCTTTCTCCACCAGACTCCCTGTGAAATTAATGCAACACAAACAAAACATTTGGAGACAGATTCTCTGGCACGCTGAATTATGGCGAGGCATGAGGGAGATGAAAACTTTTTGTTCTACTTCATTCGCTGTTTTCCTTCCTCCCCGTCCAAGCCCTTGTCGGAGATGGAACATCAAAGGCGAGCTCTTACCAATACAAGCAATAAACTACTCCCACTACGTTCGGCTGGAATTGAGCAGTTTCTCCCTATAGCGCGCTCTTTATGAGTGACACAAGACAGCTCAAACAGCTGCTCTCCCTTCCCGTATTTTCAACAATAAAAAGTGTCACCGATTCCCAAAGTTTCAGACGTAAAAATCAGGGTGAAACCGAAAAAGGCGGGAGCGAAGAGAGAGATTCTCCTGACACCAGGCGACAGCGAAACACTACACCAAAGTAATCATCAGACATGGCATTCAAAGAGGTCTACAGAGCCCCCCCACACAGCCAGCATCCCCTCCCATTTGATTCATTATTTAATTGTATCGCTTCAATCTGTGCAGTTGCGGTTAGGCTGTCATCTGCTTTGCCGGGCGGAATTGGAGACGAGAGAGACGGTGAGAGAGACGGAGAGAGAGACGGAGAGAGAGACGTCGGGCACCGCTAATCAAAATGCAAATATCTGTCTCCCCATTGGGGTATTAGTGCATCTTGGAGGGTGAATCTCGAGGCTCTAAATTGAAAGATGATGAATGTGCGGGGTCCTTTTTTATTTATTTATTTGTTGTTTTTTTTTTGCTTGCAATGTGAAGTGAAATTAAAAAGTCGTGAAAAAATAAATAAATAAAAATGTAAATAAATAAATAAAGGTAAATAGGAAAGGGTGGAGGTGGTGGTGGTGGTGGTGAGGGCGATGATAGGAGTCTGACAAGGTGCAGCAGAAACGTGTCAAAGGCGGCGGCGGCTCACACACACCAGGTAAAGACTTGATTACAGGGTACAATGACAAACGGACTACTCGCCCACTTGGTATCCGGCTGTCAATCACAGGAACGCACTCGAGGAACATGACAGCCTTTGACCGTCAAAGTGTATCTGCCTATCTGGCAGAGTGTGCAATCAGCGTATGAATTTTTCAAGCTCAGGCCTCGGTGTTGCATTTTGTAAGAGGAGACAGATTCATTAAGCTGCGGATCGTGCTGAATGTGTTCTCGGGAGTCTTTTATTTATTTGCTTTTGTTTTAAGAGAAACAGTCGAAACATCTGTGGAAATAAACTGGCTTTGAATTCGCCTCCCAGCAGCTCCCCGTCCCATCGTTTTGCAGTGTTCTTGCCCCCCAGAACAATCCAGCAGACTTCTTACACATGCACTGCTGCCAAATTCTCCAAGTTTAGATGATAAGTTTGTGTGTTTTCCAAGTCTATTATCATATAAAACTCACTTATTTCCTTGTATGTTGAACAAGTCATGGGTCGCTTTTATTATCCGCTCCTCTCCACACTGGCTGTACAAAATGATAAAGCATCTCTTTGTGTTGCAGCAGAGGGGCTTCCTGGTAGTTGCAAAACACTGGCAATAAACCTACACAGGACAGCAAAGATACAAAAGTCTCATATTTGCTTTGGGTGAACTTCAGGATGGATTTGGAGTTTTCCTACCTTACTCTGTGAAGGCATTGCTTGGCGGCCGGAAGAAAAAAGCAACGTATAACTCTTAATGTATGGCATGTGAGTGCTTTTGAAAGACAGACTTGAAGAAATCAGAACTGGTCCCTTAAGGCACAGCACTACAGGTGAATGGGGGTAAAATTTTAAGCTAATTGATAAGTGCATTAAACCTCCCCAGATGATTTATGTTATGTTTAAATATGTAAATGAGGCACCAAAATCTGAACATTGACTAGAATCAGGCTAAAAACTCTTGATTCATTCTGTTGAAATATTAGAGTCAAAGGTTTTCACTGAGGGAATTTTGGATATCTCTTTGTACCACTCCATAAATCAGAAAATACTGTCACAGGCCTTAAAAGAATGAAGCATAAAATGGTATATAAATCAGGCTATGAATCATACAGTATATAAAGAAGCCCCTCTGTAACTAAAAGCTTGAACATGAATAAAACAGGAAAGTTTGGTGTTTGTAAGTGCTACTGAAGTGGAAAAAACACCTAATTTTGAGAAAATGGCCTTTAAAGCAACATTGTATAGAAATTGGCATTTTGTGCCATTTGGCGCCCCCCACAGTTTCTGAGTGCAACACCACTGTTGTAAACACAAATCCCAGGTCTGTGACAGTTTGTCAGATGTAATGTAGGTGCTAACTACAAACAAAACTCATTACGTCATAAGAGTGTTATGTGTTGAAAACTTTAGTTACTGTACATTGTACCAGCTACACGATTTTGAAGCTGTTATTTTAAGGTAGAAAAGTCACATAAGGTTGCTTTAGGTAAAAGTTTCAATACAGCAACATTAAAATGTTCCATTACAAGTCAAAGTGCTGCATTAAAAATCTTGCAGAAGTAAAAAAAATAGATAATAAAATAATAAAAGTCACATAAAAATGACCAGAAGAGTACAAGTACCTCAAAAACTGTACTTAATTACTTTCCACCGATGAAAATAAACAAGCCAAGGTAGTAAACTGAATATGTACTGCAGTAAATGTACTTTATAAACATTAATGCAGCAGTAATATAAATCCAAAAACATCATGTGTATAATAGTGAGACACTGACAGAGATATTCATTTTCACTTAAGTTTCTGAATGCATGACTTTGACTTGCAGTGGAGTATTTTCACAGCACCTAAATAAATGATCTGAATACTTCCACCTCCTCCTATCTGTACAAGCAAGCAAAACAGCATGTTCCTACAAACTGCTCATGCATCACATGTAATCTTGCACGAGGACGTATCTCGCTGTCAGTCAGTCGACGCGACACGACGCCGGCGCTGTGTTGGTGATTTGCTCCGGGGGTTTTTTTCCGCCGATGACGGAGCTGTGTTGTTCCCCACGAAATCAGAAGTCCCAGACTGAGATAACGCAGGCAGATGTGGCGAGGGAGAGGAGAACCTGACGGGAAAGAGAAGCAGGCAGCAGCAGCCAGACAGATTTGGTGGAGAATTCCTGATGCTTTTGTTTCTGTTTATGAAGCAACGCACATACAGACATCAAAACATGCCATGGAGACACAAAAAGTAGTATCACTGCATATATTTCTCTGATGAGGACAACCTGAACAGTCTATTTAACTTAAGAAGTCCTTCCTAAATAAACAAATGAAAACTTCATCCTTCAGTTTAGCATAAAAACACTAAAACAAAATCACCAAATTGGGAGATACATGGTTTACACTGGATAAGAAGGGTGTGCCCAATTGTAATCTGATAGGATATGCGTAACTAAAGATGTCCAACAGATGTAGTGGAGCAAAAAGTCTAATAAATGCCTCTGAGATGTAGTGGAGTAGAATATAAAACTGCATTAAATTGAAATACTCAAGTCAAGTAAAAGTACCCAGAATGTATACTTATAGTTGGCACTGTATCCTAAGCATTTGCCCCCATGTGTGAAAAAACACAGCGAAAGTTCGCTGTAGGGTGTCCTCTAGTGGAGAAAACATGATAAAGTGCCCTCTAGGGTGCCGTTCCAGCTCACTATAAATGTATCACAACTTTCTATGTACTGGTGCCCTCCTTTTTGTTTCTGCCCCTGCCCCTTAAAAACATCTGAGTCTGCCACTGGTGAGGAGGTAGGACAGACAGTTGGGTGTATAGTGCTGCTCATGTACCTTTGTTATAGTCCGACTCTAGTGTTTCTGCAGCAACAGCTTTCTAAATGTTCTGCAATGCGAGATGCAGCCAGCGTTCGTTGTCTAAACCCGAGCGTTCAGCCCATCGGCTCTGTCTCTGATTTAAAATGCGCCCTCTGTAGTGCATAAAAAAAAAGAAAAAGAAGACTTTCACCTGCTGATTGTAACTTTAGAAAGTCCTCTCTTTATTAGCACCCTTTATTATCATTCCTGCAGTCGATCGGCGGCTCTTTAGGCCGGGCTAATCTTATGAAGTGTCTTTTACCGCTCTAATGGAGAAATCTTCAAAAATCTGGAGCACCAATTAAACAAGCCGCCGTCCTCTGCTGCGGGATGGAAACCCTTCAGATGGTGACGATCTTTATTCTCGCCCTCTTTTTTCCTCCGTCTTTATCTTTTCGGGGGCCGTTCGCCGTGGGCGCTCTCTTGACCGTCAGTAATGTATCCACACTTCACATTTAAATCACAGCGGGGGAGCTCCGTCACTGAAATCCAACTCTTGCAATGAATATCTTCTTAATTTAGGGCCAAATTTCTTGAGACGCTTGAATTTTTTTGTCAAGTGCCACTGATTAAGTTCGGTTAATCAGCACGCTGAAATGCATTGTGCAGCGGATCAAACTACTCAATGAGTTCATTTCCATGTCCCCGTCATTTCTCTTGCATGCAGTGGTGTTGCTGCAGCATTTGGACGACAAAATGCTGGATCAAAGGGGTGCAAAGAGGAGGGATTCTGGCACATTAACATGTCAGATGGCGGTGCCTCTTCCCCTCCTGTCCTGTCACCGAGCTGCTACAGGAGGGTCATTAGAGGCAGAAACATATGCCATTCAGCATGCATGGTCTGCTGTCCAATTAGTGGCCTTGAAGCACCCGTCTGAAGCCAAGCATAGAGAGTGGCAAGTCATCTCCTCCGCATTGTGTACCCGCATGTTCGAGCAGCTACAGTTGTAAGTTTCCAGACTTGCAATCGCAGTTTGAATATAGAGTGAGGAGAAAGAGAGACTTCCCCGCCATCTCGGTACAGGAGCGTACAGGAACACACAGCCGACTCGGCGCGCGTTTTCATAAATCTTTTAAACTCCTGTCAAGTCACACCAATATTCCCCTCACAAAGAAAGTGTGTCGCCTCTCCGAGACGCAGAAAATCTTGAAAGAAAATATCTTTTTCGAGCTATTTATTTACTTCTCTCCCCACCCCCGCCCTCTCGCCCACACAATCCTGGCAGTTTTCATCTGCCTCATAGGTGCTGATATCCAGGATTCTAGGATGTCTGACTTTTTTATTTGCTGTCAGAGGAGAAAGCCAAGGACGAGGCTTAGCTAGTCACAGCAATATCCATCGCTCACAAACAAACCGTCGCGCACTACGGCAACAACAGATACATGGAAATCCTGAGCAATTGGTGTTTCAACAGGTCAACCCTACCAGGAGACGTGTGGAGAAAGGAGAATGAAGGCAAACAGGAAGTGTGAAGTGAATTAACCATACGTATTAAGGATGGAGTGAACCAGCAGGGTCGTAACAAGCAGGAAATCCATGCTGAGGAATAAAAACTTGTTCTGTTTGCCAAGGTGCAATCTCAGGTTATGAATAATAAAAAGAAAAAATCAGCCACTGTGGTAATGAGTCCAGGTCAGCTCAGATCATCGCTGACGTGCTTTGGTATAGGTGTTTAAGTGGTATGGTAATTTCAGAGGAAGCGAAAAGACTTTTTCTTCCCTCCGTCTCTTTGCGACTGGTTACGAGAGGCTTTGAAGTGGAAAAACCCGCACAATCTCCAACTAACCACGGCAACGTCAGCCATGGTTCAACCTCAAACGACAGGAAATTAGAGTTAGTCATAGATGTATTTATACGTAATTACATCAACCTGATTTAAACCTGAGCTGACAGTTAGGGCCTTCTCACGGCTGATAGGAATCACTGATTAAGTTAGAGATTACACAGGATGGAAGTTTATTGATCCTTTAAAGGTAAATCACATTTCATCCTCATGGCCATGTCATCCTGTATGTCAGGTAGTAATTAACTTAATATACATAAACATTATACAAGGAAGACTAAATGATATGTTTCCTAAGTAATAAAAGAAAGGTATAAGGTGACATTGTTTTAGAGCAGGGGTGCCCAAACTTTTTCCCTTTGAGGGCCAAAACTGAAACCTAAGGGTGCCCAGTTTCCAGTTTTGACCATGTGGGTACACCTCAAAAAGCATAATAAAGCATAACCTGAAGAAATAACAGTTTTGATGCTATGTCTGTATTAAGTTAGCATGCTAAACAGCTAGTCCCGCTCCAAAGCTACTATGCCAGCTGTGTGAACGCCAACACTCCCCTGGTTTCTCCCACTCCCACCCTGGACTGCTGACTGCACGGCTAACTGAGCTAACTACCTAACAGCAGCTACATTAAGCAGTGAGTGGTTAATCTAGTGATATTCTGCCCCCTAGTGTGAATTTGACAGGTAGATTCGTACATATTGCACCTTTATAGTAAAAGTTACTCCTGGAAACTTTCCAAGAAATAGAAAATAAAGTTGCACTGATGCTTTCACCCTTATATAAGATGAAACAGGGTCTTCAAATTAGTTCTAGATTATAGTAATTACCAAAGTGGCTTTGTGTGTAGGTGTGAAATTTCTTTTGCAAAGCACATGTTCTCTTGGAAAAGCTGAAGTGGAACACATGTGAGAGAAGATACCCTTTACGCCCTACTATTTAAAACCTTTAATTAAAAGATCCAACACTGAGGTCCTTGTTGAGTCCTCGGCTTTGGTAGTGGAAATATAAACAGTAGTAGCTGAAGGAAGCAGGGGTTCTGTTTGGGAGCACTTGAGCTCAGTTTGGCCACCAATGACCTCAGAGGAGCCAAGGACTAGTGGTCCAACACCCTGGGAAAGATGGATTCCACTGCTCGGAATGGGCCCGGATTATCTCTCTGGCACAGGAGCCGGAAGAAAGGGAGCGACCGAACATCTCTGGGTGGTGAAAAATGAGCAAGCGAGATACTATTTCCCCTTTAATTCACAAGGGGTGGCCTGGCTCTGCCCGCGATAAGACACAAGTGATCAACATCCTGTGAGTCGGCAGTGACTTGGCCTCCTAGAGGCTTCCCCTCCCTTCTCCCTCGCTGATATGTAGGACGTATTTTTGCTTCCTTCCAACAGGTACAGTGTGCAGAGAATGGAAGCGGAGGAGGAGGGAGACAGAGAGGAATCATGTGGAAGCTGTAGGCGCAGAGCTACCATATACTGCAGAGCCCAGATCTGGATTTATGATCATGGGAAGTGGAGAGTGCTCCATTGGGCCTGGGGGGACTGTTGAGATACTTTTAGGCCCTTTTTCCTCATCTCTTGTCTTGTTTCCACATTCTTTGTATTGCACGTTGCATTTCTCCAAGGACAAAGTACCCCTCCGACTATAACTCTTTCTCAAGCCTTTAACTTCCTCCTCCGTCCTTATTCAAGTGCTGCAAATCAATCAATAAATC
The DNA here is from genome assembly GCF_040436345.1 of Pagrus major. Classification (NCBI taxonomy): domain Eukaryota; kingdom Metazoa; phylum Chordata; class Actinopteri; order Spariformes; family Sparidae; genus Pagrus; species Pagrus major. Next base: position 9,415,518 of record NC_133224.1, read on the forward strand.
TACATGCCTGGTGAAATATGAGTCAGGATTTACAGATTTGAGGTGCTTTCACACCCGGCCAACTCAGTCTCAGAGTGATATTTGAGCCTCAAGTCAGCAGCTTTTCCTGCATTTGTGAATTATTCAAACAAACCAAGTGAAAAGGATGTGATTTGCTTCATTTACTATGGAGTTTTAGGGGAGAAATTTTAATCAGAGGAGTGATGATTGTTTATGCCTAAACAAACTGACCTTAAAGGACAACACAGTTTACTTTGTATATATGTGGCGGACCCTGCCACCTTTCTAGCTCCAAACAGTGTTCTGGGACCTTATTTTCCTCTGAGAACAGCTTGTTTATTCAGTTATGGAAAAAATAAATATTTCTGAGTTTGCATTATTGCCTCATTAATATCGTAAACATTTAAACTCTAATTTTGAATCTCTGCTCTAAAAAAACTACATAGTGCCCCTTTAAAACATTGCTAACACCAAGCACTTGCAGTTCTGTGGCTCTGTTTGCTCCAGAAAATACTGCATGAAGTAATAAAAGGCAATCAATTGACACAATATCCCTAATTTTAAGTATTGTATTCAATCCTCCATATGCTAAATTTAGCAACCTCTCAGGATATAACTCCAAAGATGCTGAATAATGCCTCACATTCTCTCTTCTGGGTGTTGAAAAGCTACCTTAATTAGACGGATTCAGCCCCGTAACAAGTTTGATCAAATTAAGCATCAGCGCGTTTATCTTATGACACCGAAATCAGCTTCTTGTCACATTAAAGAGTCGCGTTCTGAAGAATGCCGGGAGCGTGAACAAAGGGATCCCATCAGAGATAGAAAAGATCGGCTTTAAAAGGAAGATTAATGAAGAGAACTGAGTTTGTTTACTCGTTGTCGTCTTCCCTTTTTTTTTTTTTTGTTGTTCTTAAAGACGACTGCGCTCGGTTTGGTTAAGAAGGTGCAAACATCCAGAGCGAGCTGTGTGGTAGAAAGAAAGCTGTGAAGAAAAAAGACCAAACACGTCTTTAAGAAGCTATTTTCAAATGCCAACATGAAAGCATGAGCAAAGCAAAACAATTAAGAGAGGGAAAAAGTAGCTCTCTTATCTGAATCCTCTATCACACAGGTGATACAAGTTGTAATGGAAGTTCCCCTTCCTGTCGTACACTCTCCCCAGAGCTGGCTCCGCTGCTGCTTTATCTCACCTTGGTCAGGACAAACGTGAGTGATTGCTGTCTGGGCTATTTCAGGAGGCGGCAGGTTGACACCGAGACTCGCTTCCACAGCTCGCATCGTCGCCTTTCGCAGCAAGCTCCACCCTCCTCCCCGCGTGCCCACGGTTGTCACAACCAATGAAAGCGTTGTTCTCTCAAACCAAGAGAGCCGTGATTAAATCTCCACCTCTGAAATACCACAGTTTGGGGCTGGCATCTACTCAATATGGGCTTTTAATTACATTCCTCTAATTTATTCACCTCAAAATGATAATTGTTCACCTTGACATAATTCAACTATATGTGATGCATTGCTGCAGATCGGTCTAATTGCTTTTACCAAGCGGGATGGGAAAAAAAAAACTAATTTCCACACAAACAAAAGAAAACAAAGAGCTGGGACTTTTCAAACTACTTGACCGAAATGCACCAATTTAAATGAACCCCTCAGAAGTGCTAATTAATTGCCTCCAATGACCAGTTTCTACATTAACTCAGACACATTGCTTACGTAAACTGTGTTTAATGTAGCACCGTGTTACACAGCAGTAACTGTAAGTTTCTTCCTGTTGGATCAGGCTGAGTTTGTTAAAGCAAGTCGAAGACGTTTTTCTCTGGCGCTACGTGAGGTCGACATTTGCGGTTTTAAAGACAAATCTTGTGAGCTACCGGATGGATTCAAACTAAATGAGTGTAATAACTTGATGACCCTCTGACTTTCCATCCAGTGCTATTATGACTTTCAATTTTCCAGTACTTGCGAAACTAATGTTTTCTAACTAGCGCGTTAGCATGCTAATGTGCTAAACTATGACGGCGAATACGGTAAACTTTAAAGAACCCACCACATGTTTGTGCATTGCACCAGCTTACATACACATTTTTCAGTTCAGCATCTTTCAGTATGTTATTTGAAAGTGTATATGGGTGAAGCTAAGGTAGGTTGACAATCAAGATAGATAGGTTGGACAATCGTGTTTAAGTTACGGCTGAAAATGACATCATTAATGCACAAATTTCACATATCTCCTCAATGCAAATCAACTGCTACACACCAAAAATGGTTCTACGGAGCTGTGCCATTGAAATATCTTCAATCTTTACCTAAACATCAGCACTTTTACATGGTCATGTGACCATGTTAGCATGCTATTGCTGTTAGCGTGGCAGTAGACTTTAAGGCTGCATGTATGCTTCTTCAGAACTGCTTGTCGGATGGTTAAGTAGCTCCGGAAACCCCGTCACCTGACAACTCTCTGGTGTCAGATTAAAATTGTCCCTTTTGTAGGAGCCTTTATGTAACTTTCGCCGACACTTTAATCCACTTCATGTCATGACTGGGGTGGTGAGAGAGTAGCCAGAGTTTGAAGTTCTCTCCCAGGATCTCTTTTTACAGTCTGTACTCGACTGTTTCTATTACTACAACTAGAGTATGGATACCTGACCCGAACCTGGGCCGGGTTCGGACAAAAAAATTTAAAGATGATATCTGGGTTTGGTCTGGGTTTGGGCATGGCAATGTACATGGTGCGTTCAAGGTCTTATAGTGAAAATATAGTGTAAGAATAAATAAATAACTGACCTACTGGCTGTGTTGGGGCTTTATGTCCTGATAAGCGCTGGGGTGCCGGGAACGACTGTCAAGTTCTGGTCGGACTGGGTTACATCTTTTTCGGACCGTGTCCCTAGTAAACCAAACTTGATGCATTGCTTTATCGCCAGAACATAAGCTGTCCTTAGACTGAGCACGTAGCCTACAGCAAATCTACTACTGTCAACTTTTCTTTGTATTGTCTCATTAAATGGAGGTGTACATGTTTCTTCTGTGCCAGGAGAAGCAAAAAATATCTGCTTGATTCTGAGTTTTTGAAGTGGGCCTCCCATGCTGCTGTAGTTAATACAAAAGGGTAAACAGTGATTATATTAATCAGTACTTTGTGGCCTGTAAACAAAGATTTTTATGAATCTTATTATTGGTCTGTTTGTGTGTTCATTTGAATAAATTATCTGATGTTTGTCCTCCAGCAAATCAGTTTAAATTGTCTATTCCTGCTCGGACACAAGAAAACAATCACAAAAATAAATTAAATGCACCTTTTTCCTTTTAAAAGATAATCTTCATAGTCCTCGATCGTCAACCCTTATCTAAGAAATAATAACGTCATGACATTTAAGCTATCAGCAAAGCATTTTTCCTCATACTTTGTCGTCTTTTCGGCGATGTGTCGATGCATCTCATCTGATTACTTTGTAATGAAGCCCACTGTTCATATGATACATTCCCATTCAATGGAATTAAGGTGGATCAGCTATGGTGCATTTCCCAATGACTTTCCATCTCCCGTGGCAGTCCTGACATTTTGATTGTCTTATTTGTTTGGCACTCTTTGCCTTCTCTTTGAAGGTCACTCCTAAATTACTTTGAGGCATGCAAATCACCAAATCCACAGTCCACCTTTAACGCTGGATGAGGGGGACGGGGCAGAGCGATCGGGCCGGGCATGCACGAACACATCCGGAGTGAGCGTAACAGCGTGATCTTGAGGTTCGTCGTACATTTTTTTCTACCTATCTAGCAATTACCTGGCAGTCTCTCACATTGTCACCCAACTAACCCAACCCACCCCATAGGAAAATTGACTGTCACACTCCACGGGGATGTCAGAGGTGAGCTGCCGAACAGTCTCCCAGGCGCCGGCAGTCATGTCTTGCACAATGACACCTCAATGACACTAATGCTGAGACTGAGGAATTTCTTGCAGAGGGTGCCCTTCAATTTGCCAGTCAAAAAGTCATACTCATACAGGCCTTTTATTACTCTGGTTCCTCCTGTGATTTGTAATAACGTCAAAGGTCGCCTGTGTTTTTTTCCACCACACATCGCTTGCCGTATTTTGCCAAACAGAGGTAATATGATTGTGTGAGTCAGCACTTAAGTAGTTTAGTAGAGTCCCCCCCCCCCCTCCTCTACCTCCTCCTCGTCAAGAATTATGAAGGCTGTAGTGGAAATTATTAATGAGAGCTTTAATAGATTTTTGGCTGCAAATTCAAGAGGCTCATCTAGCTACTCAGCATTTAGAGGAAGATCAAATCACTAAGTCTGTACATTTTTGTTAAATACCGACTACGTCCATGCTGTGTGAATGTGCTGCAAGAAACACAGGCAAGGCAGTATAAATACATGGTTAATGTCCACCAGTAATTAGGAATAAACTCACTTTTGTGTGTATGTGCCCTGTAGTACAGTGGACATGTTCATAAATCCGCCCGCGACCCCTGGAACGACGTCCGATTTGGAAAATTCGGAACGTCAAGATCCAAAAGCTGACATTCTCTGACAAATCAGGAAGTGGTGCGCCAATTCTAAGTATGACGCCGTAGTTGGCCTTCGTCATTTCTGAAGTGTAGTAGTATAAAAAGGAAGTCCACATCAGGAAATGGACAGGGTGGTTGAATAGGTCACACCCCTAGGGAGCCCCTAGAGAGCAGGGTTTAAATCCTGCGCGTGACCAAGTGTCGAGGTTGACTTGTTTTTACACGGTATAAGGTAACAAATGTAAATCACTGTGTCTAAACCTAAACAAACAACGACCATTTCACGTTAAAAACAGTCCAAAAGTCATAAAATGTCATAATATGTGGAATCTTTGTCAGCAAGCTTTATTTTTAAAGGTCCTATTTGTAAGAAAGTTGATTTTTGAGTCTGATTCCCAACTTACAAATACTGACACTTTGGGATTGTAGGTCGGGTTGGCTGCCAAAGCCTCAGTATTCGATTCGACGAGTTGGAAATGAGACTCAAAAATCAACTTTGTTAAACTTTATTCTGCTTCTTTGGAACTGTGGCTGCATTTCTTGTTGCCTACTCTAACCCTACTGCAACCCTACTTTATTTCCATAACCACAATCTCCCCTAACATCAAACCAAACTTCAACCACATTCACACATTCACACACTGATACCATGCAAGGTACCACCTGCCCATCAGGAGCAATTTGGGGTTCAGTATCTTGCTCGAGGATGCTCACTCTACCTCCTGAGATACAGCTGCCCCCAGGAAATCAGTGTCTGTAGTATCTGATACTGAACTCCAAATTGCTCCTGATGTAAATCCACCATGACTATATGGTTGTTGCCATCCACAGTAAAGAAATGTTGGTGTTCGTGGCATCAGTATCGATGTTCTCATCAGGGAACAGGTTAGCAGGAAGGAAAAACCACAGTCACTCGACTGATCGGTCGCATAAAAGTCCAGCAGAGAAAGTTATTCTGTGTTTATCTGGCAACCTTCCTGACAGAGGATAAAACGATTACGATGATAGCTTTACAGACTTATAAAATCCTTACTCGAGTCTCGTCAGACTTATGAATCATAGATCTATTAGGCAAACAGGCCGTTCTGGATTGTATACTTGCACCAGCACCTGGGCTGTTCTGGGTCTGAACGCCCTGTTATTGCCAGATACAAAGTACGAGACTGCTTCCGACTAATCAATATACAATCAACTGTTCACTGTGTTATAAAAACACCGCGTTCAACATATTAATGTGTCCCTATCTCTTCACAAATGCAACAGCACACATGCCTCAGGAGCATATGAGCTCTCCCACTCCAAGCTAAATAACAGTCTGGGTGAGCGCTGACCCTTCTGGATGTAAAGAGCCTGTCATTGTTTCACATATTCTCCACATCCATCCTTTTAGTAATATGCCTCCTCTTGCCAGCGTATATTTGAATATTTCATTCAAGACAGATGGAATCCTAATCTTAGCTCCAAGCTGTGGCGTTTTGTCACCGATCCATTTTCCAATCAGGCAGTCTCCATCAACTCCTCCATTTTTCCTCCCTCGCCGCTCTGTTTTGTCCTCCCTCTGGCTCTGCCACCCATCGATCACTCACTCAACTTTCTTTTTGCCCTCTTTCTTTCCCGGTGACATACTTTGCTGAGGTGCGTCAGTTTGAGACGCTTGTATATTTAATTTCCACCAACATATATTATGCTGAGCCTAAAGAGCATGAATTAATTTCAGACCTTGACATAAAATTGACTCCAGGGAGTGGGAGGAGAATGACAAGTCATGTTGTTGATTGCGTTGCTGTTAAAAGGATTTTCTGGCCGTACATCACAGTACAAGTTAAGTGTAAGTACACTTTATTACTTGTATTTGAATGCATACGAGACAAAAGAAAGAAAAAAAAGGGCTGTAGAAATTACAGTGCACGGGATAATTGCTCATCATTGCTGGGCTGCAGAGCAGGACGATTGGATTTTACTACAGTGGTTTCACAGTTGCATGTGTTAAGTAGTAGTCTTACCCACAATCCCTGGCTGCATAATAGTAAGTCCCTATTGAATTATTAATGTGGGAGGACCTAGACAAGCAGTGAGTAACATGCATGATGAGTAGATATGAACACATTACAAATACTTACATGTGGAATCCTTAAGATTTCAGTCCAGGTTGATTTTTTTGTGACATCATTATCGCTGGTTATCAACAAGCCCAGTATCATGGCAGTTTGTGAAAGAAGGAAGAAATCCGAAGGTAGCTCCCAAAACGACAGGAGGAACTAGACTGAAACTGCTGTTCGTTTCTGTAGCTACCTTTCGCTGTTGCAACTAGCTAACAGTAGCAAGCAGCTGAGTTAGCTGTTGAGCTAAATGGCCCTATTATAAGTGTGCAACCCCAACCTTGGTTGATGGGATACAACGTGGCTCAGTCAGAGACTGACAGATGCCAGCTTGAAGACAAGCGATACAGTATGGAGGCGATTTACGATTGCTCTGATCATCATGAAAAATATTGCCTTTCTTGACATTTTGTAAGTTTTTTTTTTATTTGTTAGACATTTCCCGGCTGAAACTGCGGAGGCCATTTCACCTCTTACGATACAAAGTTGTATTAAAAGACAGCTAGTTAGCATGCTAACTTCAGTAGACATCTCTGCAACTAAGTACATAGGAATTGACATCAACATCAACACTGTTGTATCTTCACACCCTGTTGATAAAGTAAGTTCATTATTTTTCTGGCCATATCTGACATATTTCCACTTTAAATAAAATGTTGTCAGTGTTGCAGAACTGAGTTTTATTAACTTAAAACGAAAATCACAAGCTTTTCCTCAGGTTAACCAAATATAAAGTGAAAATTTAATTTAAAACTAATCCGCCGGCAAAGAAAGGCTGAAAAGAACTGTTGTTTTTTTGTCGACTCAGTTTTGATGAACAATCACAGCAGGTGCTCTCCGCTGTGTCACTACATTACATCACATAGTGTTTCGCCAGGTGAATGTCTTCAGTGTACAAGTGAGTGAGTAAACAGGCTGATATTAACAAGATTAAATTATGAAACATAATGCTAGATAACTTGCATGCATCGATTCCTGCAGGCGGCAATTTGCAACCAGACAGTGAGTGGCAGACCCCGCCACTGACAATGATAACTCAGAAATAATGCAGACTATAAACAGCATCATAAGGTTTCATACCATCTAAATCTCAAGGATTGGATTGGAAGGTTCTACTAATGTGTTATTGTGCATGTACGACCAACCTGCTGACAAATCAATACGCAGACAACAAACAGGCAACCAGGTCCACTCATGATTAGTTAACGTTTTGTGCACAATCATTCAGATATCAACCACAGAAAGAGAAAAATAACAATTGTATTAATGCAATTGAATCTCGGTTGTGGTGACTCATTCAGATCTCGACCCTTGGCAGATGCTTCCCATTTGGATCGAGTGTGCGGAAAGTTTTGCCAATTACATTTTTCCCTTTTTTTTTTGCGGTGAAAATCAAACTTTTCTCATCAATCCTTATCACCCACTCACCCGTAATAGATAAGGGTTTGTTTACCTAACTCTCAAATGGTTCATCTCCCTGATGAGTGTTTTTTACTCGCTACAATTAATTATCACTGCTAAATTTACGGAGGAGAGCGGCATCCAGACAATTACAGCTTTCATTTGCTAATTGAACAATGGTCCATCTATCTCTCTGATGGGTTGGACCCTGTTCTGATGTGAGGTTTGTCACCTTGACAAAGATCTCAGTGGCACAGAGCATCAGAACGAGCTCAGGAGAGATTTTGTGCAAGTGTGATTTCTATTATTTAACACACGTCCGACAAACGTGAATCAGATGCAACTTACTGCATTTTAATTTGGTGGTTTGCTGGTTTGAAGTTTGCAAACGGTGGCACTGTATGGAAGTATGTAGCGATGCATCCGAGTGTGTGTTGCGTACGCCTGTGCGTGCTTGTGTGTCCCTCTAGGTTGTCAGATCTTGTTAATTGCTGCCTTCCTGCTGCTTTAAAAAGTTGTGACTAGCTCACCCACCGACTGTCACTCCGCTTTCATTATTTACAGATTCAAATGAGAGAAAAATGTTCATGTCGGCATTAATGACTCTCCGCGAGAGAGGGAGAAGAAAGACTAAACTAATTAAGGCAAGTGACTCACCTCACCATTACAGAGAATTTAGTGGGGATATTGCTGTGTACTTCCACTGCCACTTCGACATCCCTCCTCCGTTTAATTACCGCACATGTTAAAAAAGTTTCTCCACTTCTAACAAACAACGGCGAGGGATGGGAGGCGGCTGGAGCCGTCGACCGATCCAGTTGTTTTACAAATTGTGAGTTTCTGGAGATGTCAGATTATAAATTTATCATCAATGATTACTGTTGATCTGTGGACCCACCTTCAAAAGGACAATCGGGACAGGACGCAACATTACTTCTTAATATAATTTCCATGAATTATTTCCTCCATTGCCAAATAAAGCGTCCTCGCCACAGGCGCGGTGCGCTCTTGTAAGGATGACCCTCAACAGCAGCTCTAGTGAATCATAGACAGTTACTAATTGACAGCTCAGGCCTTCTTCCTGCTATGTGTGTCCTCAAGTTTTATAAAAACAGCTCACTGGAAATGTGAAACACTGAGAATGATGTTTTTTTTTATTCATTTCACCTTGAGCACAAATAAATCAAAGAATAATCAAGGATTAAGAGTTTCTAAAATAATATCAGCCAGTGTTGAAGTTATTTTTGCTCGTTTAGCAGGTAAGATAATGGATAATATATAAATGTAGTCGTTTTCCATCAGTATTAAAAGGCAAAGTCCACTGATTTCATACATCTAAGGCCCAATACATCCCTTGTCCTCACCACTTAGCGCTACCCCTACGTTTTGCGCGTTTCACGCCTCGGGGTAGGATGAAGTGTTCAAACAGAGGTTTTTTAACGGCACACTTCAAACCAAAAGTCATGAGAACTCGTAGCTAACAAGCTAGCTAGCACTACATTATTTTTATTACTTACTTGAGCATGACGGTCCCATATTTTGATAGATTATACTGTTACATTCCCCCCATTTGATGGCATATATGACCTGAAATTCGACTTAAGTCCAGCAGCAAGCTGGCAGACTGACAACGGAGAATGGGTTGCCAGTGTTAGCCTTTAAAGCACCACTAGTGGCCATGTAATGAAGTGCTACTCTTTTTCTTTATTTGATGATAGCGTGACCTTATGGACGAATCCAGACTTCCATGCTCTTTGACCACTACTACAGTAAGTCAAAGTTGAAACAGGAAGTTGGTCTTTAAACTTCGGTTGATGTTCATTGATTGTTTGGTATATATAATGGCAGAAAATCATGAAAAATGGCCATTGCCTTCTCTCAGAAGGCTGACACATTAAAAAGTTTCTTCTGACCTGATCATAACTGAGAAAACTGTCAAATATCCACATCTGGAACAGAAATATATACATTTGACCAACATTTTTAGCAAATTTGTTCGCAATCAATGTTCTGCTGATTGTCTAATCAATTAAATAATCACTCCAGCAATAGTTCCCTTTAAATATTGGCAGAGGAGGAGCCAGACTTGGTCGGACGTCTAAACCGTGCACATTAGAGTATTTATAGTATCTATTAATGGAGAGTGCGTAAAGAATGAATGGCCTGTGAATGACAGATACCCAAGCTCATGAAAAAAAATGGAGAGGGGGATTTAGATGAAATGGCAATGCAGACCCGGCAAGACTGATCTCCTCTTTCAGTGGAGGCGACTCCAACAGAAGTACCTGCTAAGCAAATTTATTTCACTCCAGTTTAATGCTCCCAGCCTCTCTCTCTCTCTCTCGCTCACTTCCTTGGCGCCCTTTCACAATACTTCCAAGACGAGCACTACCCCCCCCCTTAAATCACATCCCGTTATTTGCAAGCCCAACACTTTTTTAAAGGGGAGCTTTTAAGAAATTAATCTGGATGTTGAAAAACACTACTGCTAATACCTCCGCAGACACTGAGAAAGCAATCCTGACTATTGAGTGGGTGGTAAATTGCCAATTAGAGGGCTAACATTGTACTGCGAGGCCTGTATACATTTAAGGGGGCTTTCCTGTGTTGTAAGACTACCTGTCAGTCAAACAGCACCTGGGGCAATTTTGTATTTCATTAAGTCATAATTAATGAAGATAGGTATTATTCTCGTCCATAGGGACAAAGAGGCCGGGCTTTTATTATGAAACCATATTTCCAAAGGAAGAGTTGGGCAGGTATATGAAAACAGCCTGTAATTATGAACTCTCTGTTCATGCCACATTTGATAATCTGGGTGACAAGTGAATATGTGTGTTGTTAGGAAGTGTGTGGTTACAACTAGTGTTATATTGTGTGCTTGTGTGTTTGTGGTAGAAGCTTCAAGGGACACTGGTGGGAAATGAAAGTCCTAACAAGCTTGCAGCTGGGGCAGCGAGGCCAGCAGACGGGGCCACTGGGGTTAAACTGGGCACAATCAACACCAATCTGTATCACAGGTGTCTCCTGTTATGTCTTTATGGATGGAAGAGTGGTATCCATAGGGCATTGTTGCTATGGTGGAATGATTTCCACATGTTGAAAATCTAATCTACATGTGGCAAAAAGCCACATATGTATGTAATTCACATGTGGAAAATGGAAATCACTCATCATCAATCACTATTTCACATGTGAAAAAGCAAATGTAATGTGGTTTCATGTCCGATGTTTCCACATGTGGAAATTTTAATTCCCATGTGTAAAAACCAAATATAAATGTATGTAATTCACACGTGAAAATGTAAATTTCAGAGCTGAAATTCTGAATTTATGTGAACAAAGCAACAACAAAAAAAACTTGCAATAATGTCCAATTCACATGTGACATTATTTCCTATTCACGTATTTAAATTTGATTTCACGTGAAGATAGCCAAATGTCGCATGTGGAAATTTTCATTCGTATATTAATAAAAAAGGTTAATCACCTGTGACAATGTCCAGTTCACATCAGAGATTATTTTATTTTACAACATTAAAATTTTAGTTCACATGCGAAAAATACTCAATCATATATTAATGTTGCAATTTACATGTGAAAACTACACAGCAAACACTGGATGATGTTGCTAATGCTAGCTAGCAAAGTTTAGCTAACATTGCTAATGCTCACGTTTGATTGATTTGCTTCGTCACATGCGACTGTGGCTATTTTCACAAAAATTGAAAACGCGTGAATAGGAAATAATGTCACATGTGAATTGCTAGCTAGAAAACTTTAGCTAGCATTAGCATCAGCACATTTTCTTTTCACAAGTTAAAATTTTAGTTTGTATGTGAAAAATAGCCGATCACATGTGACAATATTCAAGTCTCATGAATCTAAAGTCTCACTTACTAAATGAATAAATTACATGCATAAGAATAAAGTGCTAATTCTTTGATTGTACTGTCATCATCATTTACAAATAAGGTATATGTGCACGCCACTGTATGTCAATGTGTCTATGCATATGTTTATGTGTGTCCACAGTCGGTGGGTGGTAGAGATGTGTACGCGTCAAAATCTCAGCCTGTTTAATTCACACCCTTTAAATTACATGCAAACTGTCACATTCTGGGTCTTTGGTTTTAATCAGGAAACAGCGATAGCCTTCAAATTAGCATATGTGAAAGAAGACACATGGCTACGGGGTCTTACGTCCCATTTTCTTGCCTGAACATGATATTCATTTGTGATTTGACAATGCAGATTGGGAACATGGCATTCCCTGTGTGATGAGTTGATGCAATCATTGTAACAGAAGTGGTCATTTCCAGAAGAACATTTTTATTTATTGAATTGTATAAGACAGTGACAGACTATAACCAATCTCACCAGCATATACATTTTCATATATGTATTGAAATGTACTGTGTGTTTTGAAATGCATATCATACTTACATGGTTTTAAAATGCAAGAAGAATGTATATTAAGTAAATGATCTGATGTTTAAACAACATTTAGAAAAGCGTCGAACAAAAGACATTATTAACTGTCATTATGGGAATTTGAGATTTTAGGATTCAGTATTTCTTGGAGTGGGACCCACACCATCTCTTTTAAATCTGTCAGTTAGCTCCAGAAATGCTGTCCATGAGCATGTGGGTGAGTAGAACATGACTGCATTTTAATTTTTGGGTGACATTATCCTTGAATATGCATGAACATATGTGAGGAACATGCACTGGACACAGCCAGGAACATGGGACACTGTGTGGCGGACATGCAGATACATCTCCCTTTAATTCTGGAAGCCCGAGCACGTTTCCAACTCGTGAAGAACTTTCTAAACTCTGAGGGAAAGTTTCAGTTTTCTAACTCGGCGAAGTAGCTTGAATTTACTGTAAATTCTCAGTTTGAATTGGCTGAAATCGCTGTTGTATTTTCTAAATACCGTTTTATACGAGAGTTTAAACAAAACACCATATTCGGCCTCGTGTCCATATTGGAAGAATGTAATTCTCATTTAATCTGTGCACACAAACTTCAGTCCATGCTGCTCTGGCTACATCTTTATAAGAATATTACATACGTACACACGAGCATATGCAAACGTTCAAACTCACATTGGCAGACGCGCATAATGATGCCTCTTTATCTGGACAGCTTAGCAGCTCTGTGGACATTGTGTTCGCTCTTCAGCAAATAAAGGTTTATTTATGCTCTGTGTTGCCTGAGTGAACATACTGGATACAGTATATTCTCACCAATAACATTCTATCACAGTGACTGTGAATGACTGCGGCACACTGGAGTGCATCTGAAAATCCTTTTGAAATCACATTCCCTTTATCTACCTGACAGTATATTAGGAACACTGTAAACTTCCTCGTGACATCGGGCCAGATAAGATTTCATTCACGGTTATATTGAATAATGTTGCCGTAGTTATTCTCACCGAACTCCCCTTCCCTCGTCTCTCACGGCAAATCTTAAAAATACAAACACAAATAAAACAAAGCTTATAAGATGTATAGAAATCTACAGCGGAGTTAGAGCTTTCCCAGGGAAAGAAACAGGCGCTACACAAGTTAATCAAGGTTTACATGTTTACCCTCCGGCTTTCTCTCGCACACAAAGCCTTATATTTGCGGGGGGGGGAGGGCAAAATGTTCAGAACTTCTGTCAAGGTTGTGAGCATTTTCCTCAACATTTGAAAGGTATGACCCGAGGTGATATTTTCCTCACAACTGCGATAGAAGAAGACAACAAGAGAAATGTGTAGGAGGGGTTTGGTGGAAAAGCAGGAGATGTAAGTGCATTGTTGTCACTCGCTGGCAGAAGAAAAAAAAAAAATGAAATGAAAAATTCAGAGCTCAGTTTGACAAGTCAGATGTTGGTGGCAGCGCTGCAAATCTCAGCTCCAGTGTTTCACGACGACCTAAGTGGTTGCTTCCAGTTTTTAAAGAGCCGGCGTGGTCTGTTGGGTGAAGACGGCAAAGTACGTGTCAAGGTTTCTAAAATGGCACGTGTCAAAGAAATACTGCTGATACTAGATTGCTTAAATAGAAAAAAAAAAAAAAGAAGAACTTTCTATATTTCTCAAAAACATGAATACAGCTGTCTGACCCCAAATTGCTATGTGGCTTTTCCTGTTTTGACCATACAAACGAGAAATGAGAATAATAGCTGGAGAAGGCCGGTGACTTTCTGACACTTTTTCAGCACAAAAGTCAGAGACGTGGCCAATTCATCACTCGTACTTCACTGTATTGAGGTATGTTTCTGACCCTGGTGAGATAAAGTCGATAAGATGAAAAACATTTAATTACCAATGCACTTCACATGTTTGTTAAGCGGTGCGCCCCTTCCCCTAGTGAACTGCATGTATAATATCCTTCTTGGTAATAAGTACTGTATGCATTTCTGATAATTAACATTAGGTATTTATCTACAGTAATGAAAATTAGATGGCAATAAGAAATGCATAGCCAGCCAGCCAGTTTTGACCATGCATCAATGTTTCCCTGGACCAGTGATGCACCATGCTTGCTATGTTTGTCAGCTCCATCTACCGTATTTAAACATTGAGACCTGATATAAATATGAGCAGAATGAAGATAACAATATTTTTAACTAATATAAAAAGCTAATTTAATGTATTATGTGTTGCCTACAAAGCCAAAACAGGTTAAGGCCAAAATCTTGACTTCTTGGCATTGCTTACCCCATTAAAAAGAGGATTTCATTGAAATGTATGTTTTCTGTGAAAATAACAGGAAATTATCCCAGAAAGGCAACTAAGTAACTGACATTTTCAACTTAAAGCTGACTGGTCAGCTAGCTTAAGCTACATCTAAATTAACTTTGGCGCTACTTTTGACAAATATCCATTTGAGTTCAGTTTATTTTTCCACACTGTCAATGAGACAGAAGCTAAATCAAACCCAACAAGGAAATGAAACACAGCTTATTACAAGCAAACTAGCTTAACAGTGTAGCAGTTGTAGCTCTTGTGATGTGGTAGCAGCATGGCCGATCAAAAACACAAGTAACTATAATATTAGACAGGCAAACAGTAATGCCACGCTAACCTCAATCCTGCTCGGTAGCACAGGCCTCTGGTTAACATGCAGTCAAAGGGACGGCCGTGAATGTAACGTGATGCCACAACAGACGGAGCCACTGTTAACATCCACTTCAGTATTGTGTGCAGATCACTAAGAGGGCGGATGTTTCGTGTGGACTTTATTTTCACCACTTCTTTTAAATCACACCAGACATCCGGAAAGAGACAGAGAGACATCTCATTTGTATTACAAACACATTTCTTGTTTCGGTACGAATACCACACTTTCCTGTCACATTACATCAGGTCATGTGAGACAAAGCAATCCAATAAAATTTATCAGCATCTTCTGGGGCAAAAATCATCAAGCCTTTCATGCTGTCAGTTCACTGTGTGCTGGATCTTTGTCCTGGAGTCAGTCTGTGAGGGTGAGTGCAAGTGCAGAAAGAAAAGAGGCTCCTCCTGAAAGGAGGTATTCAGACGTGTTTTGTTTGTCAGTGAAGTATATCCAGAGGGCTGGAAGTTTGTCAAAAGAATTAAAAAGTATGAAAAGAAATGAGACTCAACGCTTCATGCTAAACAGCTTGCCCCAGATACAGGAATCTGTATGCATGTGAGCACGTTTGTGTGGCCAGTGAGTAAAATCTAAAGACCAAATGTGATGTTTGACTGAGATCGTACAGACAAGGCTTCATTTATTTGAGCAGAAGCAGATGTCAGGTCAAGATAACGAAAGACTGATCACAAACCAGGTTGTGTTTCTCTAGTTCTGCCACACTCAAGAGAAAACGACTAGGAATTAGCATTCGAATCAGATCAAATGAATAAGGTTTAAAGGTGCAATATGTAAGAAATGACATCCTGTTGAACTCATACTCAAAACAAACAGGGGGCAGCATATCACCAGAACAACTAACTGCTGCTAACTGTAGCTAGTGTTAGCTAGTGAGCTCTGTTAGCCGTGCAGCTAGCAGTCCAGGAGCGTTGGTGTTTACACCGTTAGCACAAGAACTTTGGACCAGGATGGGCTGGTGTTAGCTTGTTATTATTATGTCAGAATGTAAGAACTGGTAACCTGTTGAATTCATACTCGAAACAAACCAGAGCAACTAACTGGTGCTAACTGTAGCTACTGTTAGCTAGTTAGCTCAATTAATCATGCAGTTAGTAGTCCAGGCTGAGGGCCAGCTAACTGGTAAGCATGCTAACTAAAATTTAAATCTCTGCAGCACAATACATATATGTCATAATGTCAAAAGTGTTATATCTTCACATCCTGTTGATCATTTTAATATTTGAATGTTTGCAACTAGAATTCTTACATACTGCACCTTTAAAGAAAAGCCCATTATGGCTATACTTAAAGGTGTAATATGTAAGGATTGACATCCTGTTGAATTCATACTCAAAAACAAATAGGGGGGCACCAGAACCAGAGATGGCCGAGCGGGCACTGGATCAGGCTGAGCAGCCTTCCAGTTTTTGATGTTTCAACCTAAAATTCTTACATACTGCACCTTTAAAGTAGAGACAGAAATACACTGCTTAACATGTTTTACATGTATTTCGAGTCTTGCCACTCTTCAGCGTCGCTCGTTCCTCCCTCCTGTCCTCCCCTGCCTGTTGGATGTGGTTGCCATGACAACACCCATTACCTCTTGATTGGAGATCTAATGTAATCTAGACTATGAGCGGTGCCATTTATCTGCTGTTAACACAGCGGTCGCAGCATTAGCGGCAGTCAGAGTCGGACAGCCATGAAGGGAGAATGATACAGAGTCATTAGAGCGGGGATTATACTGTAATGGTGAAGAGAAAGAGTGTATGTGTGTGTGTGTGTGTGTGTGAGTGTGTGCTTATGTGTGTAGCATTTAAGGTCACACCTGGTGTCTGCATGTACATGTGTGTTGACGTGTGCAGGACAGATCTCTAGCGTGGTGCGACTCAGTGGCCGGTGCTGAATATCACACCGCATATTCTAGTGCCAACTGAGCTTGCAGCACACAGACACAAAGATAAGCTCTCTCCGGCTTCGTCTCTGCTCTAGCTTCAGATCCCCACAATGAACTGGGACAGGATTACATCAAATAAAATTGGGAGCTTGCTGTTAACAAATCTGCTGCAATGCCGCACGCTCTGGATTCCTGTCAGTCGGACCCCGAGAAAGACGAGTTCCCGCGCACACCAGCTGCCATTTTGTCGAATTCAAGCAAAGATGTGATATTGATTTGAGGGGCAGCGCGTAAATACCTTTAGATTTCTTAATGAAACAACAAGGAAAGTCCCCGTTGTCATTGCTAACAATCTGATGGGCCGTGTAAGACGCAGGCCGGGCTACTCCAATTAGTTTGAGGGACAGTATAAAGGGATCGCTGCATGGTAAATCACAGCCTTTTTCTCATTTCCTCTCTTTGTGTTGCCCCCCCCCCCGCCCAAAAAAAAATGTGTCACGTCGAATCAATTCTGCCACCACTGTCCTCGATATGCAACAAATAAAAAGTGACTGACATCAAATTATTTCCAAGCTGATAGATGTTACTGTAGCTTTGTCAGTGTTGTCACCTCTTTGGAGAGATCTTTCTAGTTTAGAATAATTGAAAGAGTAACTGAGTTTACAGACGAGTCAAGAATTGGTGGAAAAGTTGGCACAGGCAGGATTGCCTGCTTTCTTTTTTCTTCTTTTATCGCCGTCATTTCACTCTCTCTCATTCAGGAGGAAAATAATGATATTGGCCTGCCATGGGCAAAAATAAATAAATAAAAATATAAAAAGAAAGGAAATGAGCATTGTGCAACGTATAATATGACTTCAAAGTCGTGACACTGACAAGACAACAAAGACACACAGATCGAGGTACTACACACCTGAGGTTTGAGTATTCGTCATTAAAGAAGAAAAATGAAAAACAAACAAAAAAAAGGCATTGTGGAAGGACAGCGACAGCATGAGATGTTGACTATTTTCTGTTATATTGCCCTGGATTCCCCTGAGTCGGCTGCCAAAGACTTGTTTTATAAAGAATATGAGTGAGGCCTTTTTTCTAGGGCAGTCCTCGGAGTCCATCTAGATTGCATTTAAACAGAGAGGACAAAGTTCACGCTGTACGACACATATACTGTCAAGATATAATGCTGCAGTCAGGGGCCAAGGAGTTGTTGTATAACAGTGTGGTTCAGGCCAAATAGCTCTGATTCTGATATTTCTACATGACATAAACCACTACAGATAACACACGTGAAACTAGCTACTGTATAAAAAGCTGTAAAAACTGTAAATACGTCATTATAAAACAATGTTTAATGAAGTTTGCACTCAAACTCTTTCATCATGGAGTGTTTCAACCACTCATCCACCACTTTAAGCTATTTCAACTGTTAAGTCACTACTTCCTGTTAAGAGTCAGACAGCCCGTCGCCACAGCAACGCAACCGTGCGATGTTCACAACTCCTTAGTTTAAGTGGGTAATTATGCCCCATACTGTTGGAAAGGTTAGATTCTTGGGATTCGATTTACACAAACCATTAAGATTGACAGCAGGTACAATCAACAATAAACCAGTGCCGCAGACAAACAAACAATAGCTTCCAAAGTTTTGGGAACTCACCCATGAAACGTCTTTGTCTCGTTACCTTCCCAAAGGTCGAGTCAATCCAGTCTAGTACATATAATAGTAGTACATCTAGAAATTGCGACAAACTGCTGTAGGACATACATATGAATTTCAGCCACATGTCAGTATCAACATGGCCACTGCAGTCTGAGCTTTTGATTTACACCTCATTTGACCCAATGTGAACTTCTATGCCCTGACTGAAGCCTGCAACAGCCAACGAGCGTCCGCATAGAGGAAGGAAACCCACTCTCTCTTCCCTCCCAAGGGAGGCGACCCACTGGATGATTGATGCATTGTGTAGTCAATTAAATTTAAAAAAATGGCAATATATAATTTTAAAGAGTTTGGGTTGTTGCTGATTGTATAGGTTGTTTTTCCACTGAAGCCTATATACGCAAAGTTAAAAATAACTAGATGTTTAATGTATGTGTTTATGCTTCTCTAACTCTCAAGCAGGTTTTTTCGGGGGGTCACTAAATGTCCTTTTCTTGCGCGGTGCCTGGATATTTCCATTGCAAATCGTGTAAAGTTTTTCTTTTCAGTGATATTGTTATCAATTCTAATCTTGAACCATGTAGGGCAATACGATGTGGTCCCATTGTGTTTTCCAGCTAATAGAGCCAGTTATAGGTCATCTGCAAGCACATTTTTATCTATTTTCATTTTTTGGCAACAATAAAACTCTTACATTTCCTATTAGTCAATGCCAGAGGCACTTAGAGCTATTCTGACTGTTGGAGAAATGACTTACCAAAATCTCCACTGGTTACAAAAAAAGTCCAGTTGAATGAAAACAACCCTACTTCTCGCTTGATTGACCACATCAGTAAACTGTTTCCTAATGAGTTTTATGTATACCAGCCTATTTAATATTCAGTCTATAGTGTCAATTGTCCTTTTCAACCTTTTGTCCAATAGTTTTAGACCTCTCTGCTAGCTTGGGGGCTATTTTTCATACACTCTCACTTACAGTGTTTAAGTGATACAGCTGACTCAATAGGTCGATATATATATTTCATAGAATAGTATTCTGCTTCCTCAAATAAGATGAGCTACTCTATAATCCCTCCACGTACCCCCTGACAACTGCAGAAGTACCTCCTGGGGTATGAGTTGGTAGTGAATCACTACCTTAGACCACACTTCACACTAGACAGAGTTGCAAATAGAGTAGTTTCCTCTCTCTCCTGCACTTGCAAACAACCACTACACAAACATTTACGCGGCACGCAGAAGTGTTCACACTCTCAGCACCCCCCCGCACCCCCCAACATGCCCCCCAAACAGATCCGTGACACTGTGTATCGTGTGTGTGTGTGTGCGCGTCGCTTCATTAAGCATGTATCCAATCAGTCACAAACACAGCAGCTCGGCACGTCGCTCCGCAGTTTACTCCCGGCCTATAACCCGGCTGTCAGTCAAACGGCTGGAGTTCATTAGAGACACTGAGAGCCGCTGACAACTCCCCATGGATCTGACCTGTGTATACAAACGCAGGTGATCTGACCCTCTAGGAGGATATCACCACGTAAACAAAGATATTGTGTCGCTTGAGAGGAGGAGGGGTGGAAAAAATGAGCCAAACCACTCAGATCCATAAAAACAGCCTGTGGGATGCTCAAGGTCTGCACAGCGAGGCAAGCGGGGGAAAATTGAAGAGAAAACAATGCTTTTTTTCTGTTTCTGCTCGCAGGTTGTTAGGAATTAATAAAACAGCGGCACTTAAATTGAGCCTGGTGGCCAGTTAGCTGGACAACACAAGTACCAAAATGCATGGCTAAAGAGACATTTAGATCCAAAGAGATCCCACTTAGCTGCGTAGAGGTTACTCTCAAGCCATAAATATATCATCTTGTACACAGATGTTTGATACACTGCAGGACAACGATGTGATTTCTTTGCATACAGAAGCTGTCTTGGACTCAATAAAGCAAACAAACGAGCGATTGCACAAGGGTCCTTTGCATACCAATCTCTTCATTGTATCCGACTGAGTCGCTCTGGAGACTTGCCCCCAAGAAGAGGTTTTATCGTCTGTAAACACAAGTTAAGGAGAATCTGTTGTGTGGCGAAGAAAGTCCTAACTCTCCATCCTGTTAATAAGATTAGAACGTGAAATATTCATTGGAAACGGCTTAATAATGAATGTCGGGGTATTAAAAATTGAATTGATTCAAATTCCAGCCATTAATTTTTAAAGCTACATTATTAAGAGTGCACCAACAAGCCATTTCACTGATGTAGTGTTGTAGCGCGGAAACTTAAGTCCCACCTACCGCTCATCCATTCATTTCCCCGCACGCTCAACAAAAGTCTTTAGGAAAGACTAACGGGCCGGTTTGACAGCAAGGTGAAGTAAAGCGCCCCCCCCACCCCTCCTCCCTCCCTCCATTTAGCATTAGCACTCACACCTCCCTGTAAACTGATTGCTGACAGGAGGCGAAAAACGGGGCCAGGGTCAATAATTTAAGGGAACTTGAGGCTAATTTTAATCTATTACCCCACTATGTGCATACAGTGTGTCAAAGGTAAGGCCGGAGAGGGATCCGTCATGTGATTCATACTCCGGGGAGAGAATTAGTTTCATGACACATCATAATTTAATACATTTTAAGGAACTCAGCATGACTTTGCCAGGCTGATGGAGGGAGAGGAGGAGGGAGAGATGAAGAACGAGAGGGATATTAAATTATGGAACACCTTAACAGAGCAATCTGTCTTAGAGAGACATGATTGCCTTACCGCTGTGGATTGATGATAATCTGTTTGTAAGGGGCCTTGTAAAGGCTACAAGGGCTGTAATGTGTGGAGGCTCAGAGCTCTGGTCAGTGGATGGATCATCTGTGTTCAACATTTAAAAATAAACCTGAAAATTCAGCACCAGTGTATAATGAGGTGGGATATAGTACGTAAGGGGCTTATAAGGTAATGGTCACCCACGGTTGGGGAGGGTTCCTTTAAAAATGTACTCTGATACAGTCACCAATCACCTGTTTTTTTCCTTTCCGTGCTTTATATATGTTCCTGTGCATGTAAAAGATCTTCAAAGTTATAAAAGGTCAACAGAAGCTCCTCTCTCCCACTGGACACACTGCTCCTCAAACGCCTCGTCAGCAATCCCGCCTTTAATTCCGTGATTTTGTGACATCACACTACGTCACCATGTCACATGTTTGCATAATTCAAATCTAGCAGCTAGTTTGGCACGTACAAATTAGTTTAGCGAAGCTGCTCTGTTGTTGTTAGTGCTGCTGGCTCAGGCATGTGCGCGCTGACCAATCAGAGCAGACTGGGTAATCGGGAGGGGGGGCCCTTAAGGAGACAGGAGCGTTTGCGGGTTAGGGTTACTGAATGTTTAATTATCATTAATAAAACAAACAGTTAGAAGCTTTAAATCAGTGTGTATTCATCACTAAAAATCTTTTGGTTGCCAAGTTGTGAGCAAAACTCTTGAGTTTTGATAAAAATGTAATTAACACTTATTTAACGTTAACAGTAAGGTTAATTAGTCATCGATTAGTCTTTTACTGATGTGCCACAGGGTTTTTTGACAATATTTTGTTCTTATTCATGGCTTATTACTGATTAACAAAGCATTAATAGATTATTAATTATCATGAATAAACAGTAGTTACACATTATAAACCATTCATAAAGTGTTGTTATGTTAAACTTTTTCGTACATGCTTGAAAACAAACTAAAAGTTACTTGAGTCACAAATCCTGGCAAGCGAGTGCAGCATGTCTCACCGAAAGTATACTTAAAGTTACACTCTGACAGGTAAGGTCAAGCATCCTTTTCCAGTTCCTCTTATTTCCCTCAGTCTTTTTATTTACCGCAGTCACACAGGCTTTGTCTTGCCTGTGTTCATGCCTTGCAGCTTGGGCTGGAGTGGGGAATAGTAAACTAGCCTATCGCTGCCAGGGCTTACTTCAGAGAGCAGGAAGGCTTTGGCTGTCATAGGTTCTCAGGATCAGAGCTGAGAGCGGGGACACTTCATTTGCCGGTGCTGAGGAGGAGAAGAAGGTGGAGGAGCAGGGGGAGGAGGAGAGGAGGGGAGAGGTGTATGTGCCAGGGTCAAGTGCTGTGGAAAAAGCCAGGCAGTTATCCAATAGAGCTTTGCTCTCCTCTCTGCTCTCTGTTAGTGTCTTATGCAGCCCACTCTGTCCCGAGGCTTTCTCGGATTTGCCCGTTCTGTTGTGGCAAGGGCATCCCGGATCAGCATTTGAAAGGTATTATAACTGGGGGAACTGGAGCTGGTCTGTTAAACCTGCAATGCATCAGCAATTCATGAGGTGTAAGAGGCCCATCTGAGGAAGCAAAGCATGTGGATCAGATGCCTTTATGCGACTTTCTTGTGGAAATGAACAGATATCACTGCTTTCGAAAGCGGAATATCGAGTGGCGTCGGGAACGTCTGGGGGGAAAAAAAAAATATGATTGTGACAAATTAAAAGGCATCTCGTCTCTCGCGCACAACTTGATTGCTTGCGCTTTCTCCCACGCTTCCTCATTTCAAAAACAGAAGGGAGGGTGCAATCATATTGTGCCGAACAGATGCTGTAATCGGAGAAACGTTTTACACTTTGAGGTAATGTGTTATCGAGCTGAGAAACTGCACGCTCGTTGTTGTGTGATGTGAAAATAACTGGCACGGGGAAAAGTGAAGCCTCTTGACTTTCTTTGTTTGAATCCCTGAGTAGATACCGAGGGGGGTAAGTGGATCCACACACTCTACGTCCAACCACACACCTGCCATGGCTGCCCCTAGTGGAAGTGAGCGGCGTCGCAGCATTATCTTGAAACTGACAAGCAAATCCTCAACAACAGCATCCGCACCCGAGCTATTCGTCAGTTCCCACTTTCCATACTGACTGGCTTGACCCGTGCACACACAGATCTGGGCCTGGGAAAAAAAAAAAAAAAGTGCAGGATAAAGAAGAGAGAGGAGATCAGAAGAGGAGACGGGGCAGAGAGGAGGAGGACAGAAAGTATTATCAGTGGGAAGGACGGTAGGGGGGAAGGGGATAACATATAACACCTCGCTGAGCCATAGAGAGGAAGAGGATGTGGTCATCTGACAAACCTGAAGCCCACCCACCTGCCACCTACAAGCCAGGCTGACATTACCAGCGTCAGGTGCCGAATGCAGATAAAATTTGTCTTTGGTGGATAAGATGCATCAAAGTCAAAGACACCTGTAACTTTTTGAGGTATTAACATTTGACTCGCCTGTACTTTGGGTTGCGCCTGTGCAAGTTTATTCTTACCAGCTACTGTAAAAATCTACCTGACCGCGAGCAGATCACACCGAAGGAAAACGAATCTCCGACTCTCGCCTGTCTCTGACGCAGGAGCATGTAAACGTCAAATTCCCTGCCGCCTTGATGGCCATTAGGCAAATGCGAGTTGAGACATTGTTCCCATGTGGTGACTGACTTAATGATTAATTACAGACTCCAGCCAGTCTATAACTGAGTTTAAAATTAAAATCTAAATTTGCTCTTGTCACTGCACTTAATGTTCAACACAGTACACGCCGTTGTATAAAAACGGCTTTTGAACATTGAGCATTTTCTTATTAATGATTTCTTGGTTTGTGTAATCAGGCATATTTAGGTGACTTGTGTGTATGAGTGAGTACAATTTGGTGCATTAAAATATGTTTTATTCGATATTGGATTAAGCTTAATTGAATTAAAGGGGACTGTTGGGCCTTGGCGGAGGTATACGTTCTACTGAGTGCCATTCTAGTTGACAATGACTTCATGTTTAGCATTTTCTGGTCAGACGTGACTTAGATTATTCCTGGTCATCTCCCTTGTGGGTGCCCATGCCATACAGGGTACATGTCTAACTCTTTGTAACTCGCAGTAAAAAAGCTAATAAGTTATTTTCCCCCAAATTTCGAACTACTTTAAACAAAAAATGTATTTCTCGGAAGATAAATTTGAATTCTTCTCACGCATTCCAGGAATGTGTTCCCTTTAATTAGCTTCGGAAAGAAATGGGAATTTTTTTTTAATGTAGGATCGTAGTTTTCAGTGAGCGACAGCAATGATTGAAAAGTGAAGCTCACATTATAAATGTGCTCCTGACGTACATCCAACAATAGTTTATAGTTGTAATCCCTAAGATTTTCATTAAATAACGCTAGTTTTTACAGTATTTACGGCCCACATTTTTTCATTTATTACCATTAATCATATCAACATCCTGCACTTACCTTTAGATGTAAAATTTAAAGGTGCACTATGCAGCTTTTGGGAAGAAATTTTAATCGGAAAACAAAAATCTTCAACAACAAACTGAACGATCAAACTGTCTTCGTCTTCATGCCTGAATGAATAAACTGACCTTAAAGGACAACACAGTTTCATACTGTGTTTACTTTGTTTATATGTGGCGGACCCTGCCACCTTTCTAGCTTCAAACAGTGTTCTGGGGACCTTATTGTCCTCTGAGAACAGCTTGTTTATTCACGTATGGGTTTTGTTTTGTCACCTTATCAATAATGTGAATATTACCTTTTTGAGTTTCTGAATTTCCTCTCCAAAACTACATAGTGCAACTTTAATATTGTTAGTGGCGGGGTCCGCCATTTCCTATGAGATTCACAGAAAACAATGCACCATGCAATCTAGCATTACTGTTTTATGTGAAATAGCTTTTTCAAAAATGCATTTACAAAACAAACAAAACAAAAAAAGCAACAGATACTTATTGCTGATGGAGGAAATGGACTTTCCATCATGTAGTCAATAAGATGTAAACCATCCACTGGAGGAGAAATCAATAATAAAAAAAAACAAGAACCAGAACGTCTTGCTTGACACTGAGCTGTGTAGACAACCTTGAAAAAAACAGGCACTTCAGCTTCAGGTGAAATAATATTATGAATTTATTCTTCGAGCATTAAGGCACATAATTAGTTTTCTTTACTTTGTTGGTTTCTCCAGCTCGTACGCTGTGTGCATGGATGCATCAAGTGATTTTACTTGCGCCATTCCTCTCTTGGAATTGGACAGCTGACACTTCCCACCTTTTAGCAGAGAGCAGCTTATTAACCTACTCAGAAAGTCCCATTAGTTTTCTTCTGGTTGTTTTTCTTTCTTTTTAGCATAATTACTTGGAGACATTTTCTTGATTAAAGCTCCGTCTGAGACGGAAAAGAGGGGAAAAATAAAAACTGCCAAGAACTTAGCTCACTTAGCTTTATTTTTTCTTAAAAAAAAAAAAAAAAGGAAGGAAAGCTCGCTTCTTCTGAAATCAATGTTAATCTCTGGAACATTTTTTAAATCAAAGTGGGCCGTGCTCCTGATAAAAATGACTAATGCGTGTCTTTCTCAGAGTGTCTTTCTGTGGAGAGTAATAGTCGCACAGCATGTTGTGACAAAGTCCAAATGAACAACAGAAGCGGTTGTTTAAGAGCGCCGTTCGACGTGGATGTTGTGCTGTTGAAAAGGCTTCCGTTATCTGCAAAACTCTGCAGGTAGATGAAACGGCTCGGGGGGGCAGAGAGGCTTCCTGTGCGTTAACGCTGATGCTTTTATCACACGGGGAAATAAGAGCAGCGCTTGCAGAAACATGCAATATGAGTGTGCATTAGGGCAGGTGCAGGAGAAATCAGGCGTGCACTTAAATGATCAAGGGATGGTCGGCTGCTGATTTACAGACAAATTAGTTTTAGATCTTTGCGGATTTTAGCTCAGGAGGACGTAACGTAAATATACTTTACACCTAATCACCCATGAAAGGATTCAACATGCTGAAAACAGGAACATCTGATCTGTTTGAAGCTGTAGCATCAGTTACATCAGTAAATGCCATATGCATGTATTTATTTTTCCATACACACTTAATGTATTTCAATTCTGTAAACACCTGGGTGATTACTTTTTATTGATAGTGGCGGAGTCGCATCAAACAGGGTGGCAACGTCTGCTGAATGAGGTTTTAAGGCCCCGGGGCTAGCTGATTAGCACGCTAACTTTAGCAGATATCGCTTCGACACAGTACATCGACATCAATACTGTTATTTCATCACACGCCGTTAAGATTTGCGTTAATTTTTGGATTGCTTTGAACTAAAAATCTTACATATTGCTCCTTTAATGCAAACTGAACATTTCCTGCTGCTCGTGCTTCACAACTAGGCATACAAACGGTGACTTTCGTTGTGAGGCTCTCACAGGAAACACAATGTGCTTGTCACCAATTAGCAAAAAGAAAAGAAAAAAAAACTCATTTTCTTTTTTTCAGCTCTTGGTATGATGACAAAACACCAAATATTCCTTGGCTTCTTAACTAAAACAACATAAGTTTGTTATGAACGTGACTTACTCTTCAAATTTTTTGACAAAATAAGTGCTCAAGGACTTTTCTGCTAATTAAGCCTTGCATTTTTTAGTTTGGTAACATTGTGTTGCTCTTATTCCAAATAAACTTTGCTGCACGTTGGCTGGAGGAGGATTTTCCAATTTCTCTGGCACCTCAGCGCGGTTATTTTCTCCAAAATCCCAGTTTGAAAAGCATTGTTCTCACCTCTCCAAATGAACCGAGCTGCACGTTGTTCCAGCTAATGCTGCAGAGTTTGGATGAAAATGCTGTAAACACACTTGGTGAGCGTGTGCCCAAGGTGTGGACATATGGTGGCCCCCCTCTGAAATGACACGATGACTCGCCTTTCCGTCGCAAAGCAAGCGTGAACATCTGGCGGATGACTTCAGGGGGCTTGGAAACATTGGTGGCTCTGTGGGGAGGCCATCTTTGCACTGGTCGTCCATTCGTCGCAAAAAAAAAAAAAAATGGGATGATTTCAGATGTTTGCTGCGTTTAGACGGTGAGGCTGTAAATAATCATTTGTTTTTTATCCGCTCTGTGCCACCGCACATGAATGCAAAAGTTCATAATAAACACGAGTGATGCAGAAAGGGCAAGAAATAGGCTCCGCTAATGGTTATGAAGCTGCGAATATGAGCCTGAATGCGTTTCATGCCTCCTCACTAACAAGCACATCATTTTCAAAAGTGCACAATGGTGTCAAGTCGCCTGGGATGATCCCCCCTTCAACGAGTGCCGGGATTACTGTAAGCTGATTTTCCATAATTTACCCTCACCAAGTGGAAAAGCACAATCCGGATTCGCCTTTTAACTCCCTCTCCTTATCTTGTTCCCCTCACGTCATTGTTGTCCTAAGAACAAATATGAGTTATGTCTGCGAGCCGCCAGCTGCAAATGGGTTAGTTTTGAAGTTGGCAAATTTGCATTGTAGGTCAAATCCATGTATTAGGGATGCGGTTGATGCTCTAATAGCATGCAGCGTTTTGTCTTCCTTTTTTGTTGGTCTTGGCTTTTTAGGAATGACATACTGTAACTGTACAGCATTTCCATATTTTCACCCCTCCCTGTTTAATGTCTCCAAGAGGACAGCCTGCGATCCCTATTATTTTCTTGCTGAGTGGATATTCCTCTGAATCCAGACCCATCTCACACATGCGCTAATAAGACAGGTGACACCGCCGTTTTTTCGGGGGCTTGTGTGATGAAAACGGAGCAGCAATTCCACACATTCACAAACAACCTCCTGCAGACAGTGCCGTCCCGAAAAAGACAATACTTTCTGTAAATGCTGAGCTCCACATTGTTCCAGCTATTAGGCTACTAACACTTTGTCTGAAGGACAATAACATGGTGTCAGAAAAGGAAAAAGTTCTTCAGTGGCTCTGTTGGCTCCATATTATGGTCCAACAGCGGAGAGGTATCCGAAACCTGATGAGACTGCTGGTTGTTTACTTTCCACCATGAGAGGACAGTGATGACATTTTCAGCCGTGCTACCAAATACCTGCAAAACATTTCCATTAGCTTCAAATGTGCATTGTGTTTGGTCCTAATTAGCAAATGTTAGCATGCTGACACGCTAAACCAAGATGGTGAGCATTGTAAACAATAGACAATCAATTCAAATCAGCATGTTAGCATGCTTATGTTAGCATGTATCGAGCACCACTGAAGCTAAGCACAGCCTCACAGACCTGCTAGTTTGGCTGAGTCTCTTGTTCTTGTTTCTTTGTTGAGCACAGTTGAAGATACAATATCTCTGTGCACACCTGATGTTCATTTATCTCTTTTTATGTGCGACAGAGAGTCAAACAACACTCAGTGCTTTACAAGGTAACCATATTTGCTGCTAACTGAGGACACGTTAAATCATCGAATTCTGGCAGAAAGTTTGACATGATATTCTCTCCCAAACACAGACAGAAAATAAATTGGCATGAAGACCAGCCAGGCCCCAGAGCAAATAGTGGAGGTTGGCTGACGGTGTAGTCTGCATCACCTTCCAGCATTTGTTATTGTTCCTTATTACTGCCCATATTTTTCATCGGCCCCCTCCAAGCTGTCTCCAGCTCTCTTTTCTTCCCCCACAATGCCGTGTTAGGCATTGTTATGCGAATGTCTGGATCAAGCCAGTTCTGACTGAATGACAGACGGTACGGGTTGATCAAGGCTCGTCTTAGCTTTGGTTCGTTTCCCAGATTGCACTGAAAAGGTGCGGATGAATCAATGCGCCGCTAAATCATGCATGGATGAAAGATATTTTGTAATAAATTTATGAAGCCGTGAGTGCTGAGAAAACATTTCCAGGCAAATTGGCCCCGTGCTTTTCAGCTTTGTTCAATTTACCATCATCCTGGACTCTATTGACCAGTGAGGCTTAGGTTCACCTCCTGTATTTTTCATCCAGGAAGGCTTACTTTTGTCTGCCTTGCACCTTTTCTTACCACTGTATTAGCTTAGCTGCTTTAGCTGTGTCAGCTGTACGCCACTGCCTTCCTTCGCATTCACATTAGTCTAATTTCAACCAGTGGAAACACACTAACAGTAGAATTCAGTCGAGGCGACCGATCAGCCAATTACACCCACGTCCTTAGGAGGACGCTGTTGGTCCGATGCAATCTTTACTGACCATGGAGTGATGAAGTGGGGAAATAAGCCGTCATACATTTGCAGTGCCAGCAGTTATTCTAGCATTAGATCAATCTCTGAATGATTGCTTTGTTTTAGAGTGAAACAAAAGGCATCTCTTTCCATTTTATCTCTCCTGGGTGCAGTCGAAGGGCTGGTTCAGAGTGCACGCTGCAGCAGCAGGGAGATGTTGGGAAGTTGAGGGAAGTTTTTCTTTTTGCTGAAAGGTATTCAAATTATTTTTGGGAGAGCTGTCAAGGTTATCTTTTTTCTCATGTCAGATTTTATTTATTTGTTATGAATAAATTAAAAGATCAACTTGTTCCCTCAAACATTTCTGTTTCATGTGTGCCACGGGCCAGAAAAAAGCCCTATGCTGATTTTTCTGGCCACTCGGGAGCAGCCGAAACAAGTTGTGAACACAGCACTGACATTGACACAAGTTCATATCGGGAAACCTGTCGGCAATCAGTTGACCAAGAATGATAATGATATCTAAAAACATATCGTTTTAGAAGAAATGCTGTGACTGAAGTAAATGGTGGAGTCCACACCACAGTGGATCACTTTCAGAGCCAGATAGAAACACTGGCAGCCAATCAAAATCCATACAGAGCCATCACTTAGCTTGATTTTGGGGACATTTTTCTGCAAAATAATGCTGCAGGAGAGTCGATAATATTGGTTTATAACTGTAGCTGACATTTTGAAACAGTTTTTAGATAGACTACTTTAATATCTCAGTCGTCAGTGGCTGGCTCAAAATGTTTTAGGGGCTGGAAATGAAATAAAAAGGGCACCAGTTGAATGTGGTGGGGCACCAGCTCACAGAGAGCTGTGATTAGAGGGCTCCTCACCACATTTTGTCCAGTGGAAGGGCACCCTATCGGCACTTTATTATGTTTTATCTACCATAAGGGCATCCAAGAAGCAGTTACTAAATCCTGAAATAAAGTACATTAGGCTGCATTAAAAAAAAGTAATTTCACCTTATAAATTACGCCAATTGGTTGCTGGCACTGATTGGGTCCCTAAGTTGGTTTTGTCTTCACTGATGTGCTCTTTGGCGATTGGCAGGATAATTAATTAATTCATAACAGAGTGTCTCTTTTAGCTCTGTTTTTGGTCTCTACCAACTGCTGAGGGAAATATTGACTCCGAACTCTTTCGTTCGAACTCTTTAAAAGTGCAATATGTAAGAATTTTCCACTGTTGAATTTACTGTATACTCCAAAGTAACTGCTAACTGGAGCTGCCATTAGCTTCTTAGCTCAGTTAGCCACGCAGCTAGTCTGACACTGAAGGAGTCCTGAGTCTTGAGGTTTACACTGCCAGCACAGGAGCTTTGGACAGCTGGGAAAAATACGTTTTCAGGCCCAGGGCTAGCTGGTTAGCATGCTAACTTCATTAGATATTCCTGCAACGAAGTACATCATGTCAAAGACATGATGTCAACACTGTTATTTCTTCACATTCTGCTGATAAATTGAGTTAATATTTTGATGTTTTAAACTAATATTCTTACATATTGCACCTTTAAGCAAATAAGGTAACATTTCACATCGTCATTTATACATTGTTACTATAAAAATATTGATTATAGCTGCTTTTTTTTTTATAGCTGCACATTTTCTGAGTCTTTTTTAATTGCTTAAGGGCAGCGTGAAAAGGCCCAATCAAAGACCCATTGACATAATGTCACCCCAGTCTCTTACTGTATTATACCCTGAATATAACTTCAACTTCCACTTGACTGCCACAAGGTTACAAACAAACAAACAACAACAGGGCAGTGCATACATCAATTAAAGCTGTAACAGGACAGCTTTGCTCCGATGCCATTAATTGCCAGTAAAGTCTGGGGGAGAGCATGTAA
Organism: Pagrus major; assembly: GCF_040436345.1. Classification (NCBI taxonomy): domain Eukaryota; kingdom Metazoa; phylum Chordata; class Actinopteri; order Spariformes; family Sparidae; genus Pagrus; species Pagrus major. The sequence goes on from NC_133224.1 coordinate 9,447,052, forward strand.
TTGGCATTTAACGCTATTGATAGCAGCATGTGTTGGTATTTAGCTGTCGGGCCACAGAAGGGCCATGTGGAGTCAAAAATTGCCGGGGTGGTGGAGAGCCAAATCCTGCAGGAGCTGAGGCATGGCTCAGTGTGATTAGACAGGGTTCTCATCTCGGTGCCAAGCGGAGAGGACACCAAGGTCAGACGTGTCTTACCAAATGAACAGGCCCTGGACGGGGCTGCTGTGTACAGATGTATGTGCTAATGTAAATACAATCACAGACAAAGGCTCCACACTCAGACTGTCAAGTAGGTCTGGCAGGGTGCTTTTTTTTAATCTTATCTGTGAAGAATTGGTTGATTATTTGTTTCCTGGCAGTCATTGGTCGTTTTTAGCCATAGCTCGCCTTAGCCATCATCAAACACAGGTACGACTTTGAGCATTTTAGCCTATCAGAGGCCTTGGGCACAATTACTGCCAGACAGGAGGGGGGACTGAGCGATGACTGACTTTCCAGAATGACCTCTCAACAAATTCAAAATTTTCCCAACTGGATAGAAACACTGAATTCCTAATGAAATAAAAGCAAAGAGTGAAAAACAGCCTACTTCCTCTCTCTGCAATAAGTGTCACAAAGCGGAGAGACCAAGAGCTTGGAAGTTGATTTGCTGCCAGGGCACTTTTGGGGAAATCAATACAGAAAAATGTAAACGACCCATTTCCCCCCCCAAACTGCCACTGATGTGAATGTATATTTATGTGAAAGTCATATGTAATTTGATTTTTAAAGTCCAATATATTGTATTGTTAAGGTCACGTCAGGACTGAGGACCCGAGGGAGATTACAAGCTGGGTGCATTTTTTATGTGCATACACAAGTGCTGCGTTGAAGTCAGAAGGCCTGAGCCCAGTAAATTAAATCTAAAGCGATCTTTAGAAATGATGAGAGCTGGAGATACAGTGGGCAGCCACATGCCAAGGCCCTGAAAGAGAAATAAGACCACAAATGTGAGCATCATCATTTTTTTCCCCTCCTCACATGATGCTACAGTCGGAAGGCGGTTGGCACGCCTTTCCTCCGCTGTTGCTTTGACTTCATTCCATTTATTTTCCATCTATCTGTAAATGCCTCCAGCGCTTTCCGTCTGGATCAGAAACTGTCTGTCCATTTTCTTTGTTACAACACTGAGATTACCGTGCGGCGTGTGCCGAGCCTCGCAAATCGGAAGGGGGTTCGACTTTTTCCAAGTGCTTTAGAGACGTATTTTGGCTTTTCAGGAAAAGCGCCACGCTGGGCGCTCCCCAAAAACACAGCAGGTGGCTGCTGGCTTGAAAAGGCTGGAGCATTCAGTCCCTTTCTCACTCTATTACTTATGCCAATATTAAGCTGCCCATGTCACTGCTCCAACAGGTTTGTAGTTGGTGGTTAATGCACCTGTTGGAAGCGGAACAAGTGTTTAATGGCAGAGGAGGAGGAACATATTGACAGAACACATGGGGAGAAAAAAGATACAAGATTAAGAGTTTAACATGCTAACAGCTCTGTTTGGCTAATGTCAGCATGCTAACAAGCTCACAGTGACAATGCTAACTACATGATGTTTATCAGGGTTAGGTGGTAACAGATTACGTGGAATATGTCTTTCATTAATATGAATATGTTGAGTATGTTCCACTGTACGTCCAACTAAGTCACTCCTCTCAGGTTGCCAGGTTTGTTAAAGGTGACTTAATGGCAACGTTTTTAATTTTTTTTCATTTTATTTACACTCAAATGGAAGATGAACATTTGATGAAGAGTTCCTCTTGCTTTACAAGAGCGAAGTCCGTTATGTGACCTATACAAAAAAAGCATCCTACATGTTGTAGAACAAGATTAGCTTGTTAGCATGCTGACATTTGCGAATTAGCATGAGCAAAAAGTACAGACGGATGGGAATGTCATTCATTTTGTAGGAAGTGCAGGTATAAAGTACTGAACAATATTAGTTCTGAATTGATGGGAGCTTTAATGTCTGCACCAAATTTTATGGCAATCATTCCAACAGCTGTAAGACATTTGGCTCAGGTAAAAATCTTCCTAACTCCTTCTGCCATCCACGTGTCAGCCCCATGATCCTCCATTACATGGTAAATTTACAACCCAACAAGACTGGAATCACTCACATCCTCCATTTTCACCTTTTCTATTACTCATCATTCTTTATTTTTCTCCCTATCTGGTCCCTTTCCCTCTTTTCTTAGTCATTACTCATCAGCCACCCTTGTTACAAACATGCGTCACCCAACACCACCCAAAGTCAGCCTCCCAGTTCAATGTGAGACTGTTGTACTGTAGCCTCCTTGTCTTACTGTCCGAATGCCAACTGCCCTTCTGTCATGTCATAATTCACCAAATGTAAGATGTCCACCTTAAGTCACGACCACACTGATGGACCAATCGACCAACAGTCGAAAAACTGCTGCTACTATGTTGAGAAATGCTGAATAAATGGATACGTTTAGCTTTTTTTTTTAACCACCCACCTAAAATACAAAGCTTCAAATCACTTCCTCCTTTAGTTGAGCAAGTAGTTATATTGCCGGTGTTACAAGACACAATTTTACTTTTGTAATCCTGCCCACTAAGTCTATGGAATCTCCAGCTCTCGAGAATGTGAGAGGTTGTACAAAAATCTAAAATCAAAGCAGAAGTAAATTCGGAGAGATGAAAGAGAAGCGGCAGAGAGCCCTGCCTGATGAGTGTGTGCCGAGTTTCTCTCCTTGTCTTTTCTTCTCTCTCGCTCGCACTATTTTCCCTGAAAAGAGAAGCAAAAGAAAAAAAATTGTCATGATGTGATTTTCTTGCCACCTATGAAAGTATAAAGCGAAAACTTCCCAAAGACTTTCCCAGTAAATGTGGCGAGCGAAGCGGGGCTCATGCAGAGACATGATCAATGGCTGCAGAGATGGCAGGCGTCACAGAGCGCCTAATTGAAATGAGGCTCGCTGGAAAAAATCTGCCGGGGGGGGGGGTCACCGTTTTGTGCTTGCTGTGCCCACTCGAGCCTTCGCCCATCACCTGAGAGCACCTGGGAACACCACATTGGAAATTTCTGACAAAACAGAGCTGGTGAAGTTTTAAATATTTCACTATCTGCGTCACACGCAGCAATCCTCGGTTGTCACGACAATGTCCTCTCTTGCCCTCTCCCCCTTTAAACCTCCAGATTACAGCCGAGTTCTCTGAGCTCCCCTTCGTCTCCTCCAGTTCATCTTCTCAGTGTGGCGCTCTCGGTAGGAGAATCAGGGCTGCAATCGTTAACCGTTTATTTGCCTTTGAAGGCTGCGGCTGCAGTTTAAAGGAGACATGTAATGCTCATTTTCAGGTTTCATAGTTTTAATTGGGTTATTAGGAGAACAGGTTTGCATGCGTTTGTGCGCGGGTTAGGGGTGGGTTAGGGTTAGGGTGCCGAGTTTGTATTATTACCTCATTAATATACAGTGCCCCTTTACCTTTCAACACCTTTTACCTGCAGAAGAACACACACTGAAGGAAAAGAAAAAAACAAAAAAGCATAATAGGTGTTCTTCTAATCTGAGCTTGGATGAATTCTCATCCTTAAACGTTAAATCCTTTTTATTATAACTCGCAAAACCTGAACGAACAGCTGGATTCATAAAAGTCTGAATTGTTGCGTCTCGTTCGGTCCCTAAACTCAAAGACGCTCCATCAGAATTGATTCATTTCTTCTTTCCTGTTGTGATGTGTTTACTTCAGGCTTATGTGCACTGCATTGTGCCTTTGTTTCACTCCTTCCCATCTTGCATTTCGCGCCAGTTTCTCAGGGACCTATGTTCAGTACATTGTGTTCCCCGACTAGTCATGGTTTTAGGTAGAAAACACAGAGACGCCTTGTCACAGATGGCACATTTGTGCTGATAGCTGCAACCCCTGTGGTCTGCAGTCATGGTTTGCAGTTGCAGGGGAAGTGATTGTGTGGTGTATGAATAAAAGCTCCTCCTAATCTTCCATCCAATCTGCAGAAAATCAAGATCAGAGTCACTGAACCAAATCTTTGTTTTCTCTGCTCCCCTCAGTGCTCCTGAGGAGCGGAGCTGTCAGCGACGAACACAGAGACGGGGTGAAAAAGAGAGAAGCGAGGGAGGGAGAGGAACACCGAGGGAGAGGCATGCAGTGAAAGTATTGGGAAGAAAGTGGAAGAGGGAGAAGATGGACGCAGAGCCACACTGTGAGTGCTGTCTGAGGATGTCTGTGAAGCCAGAGAAATGACCGGGGAGGAGGCTCTCAGAGAGCGGTGAGAGAAATGAGCAGGAGGTAAGCAGGGAGGATAAGGAGGAGAATTAAGAGAAGCCTCTGCAGCCAGATGGTGCCACTAGGCAGGAAATGGTGTCATCTGTGCTCTGCTGCGCTTTTGCTGTGATTAAAAAAACGAGGCAAAGATGCATATGCAGACATGATAAACAATGTGCGTTAAGCAGCAAATCCGATGCTGAGGCCGGTGCCAAAAATTAGCTGACGACCAGGAAATGAAACAAATGAGCCAGAAAGGCAAAATTAAAACGCTCATCCTGGACACGAGCAGCCCAGCTGAGAGGCAGAACTAAACTTTTTTGCATCAGTAAGGTACGTTGTGAATGAGTCATTACGTGAACACGTTTCCTGGCCTGCTGACTGTAAATAAAATGGCAGCTATGTCACGACAAGAGAGGTTATGTGGAGCCGGTGAGTAACCTTGACTTTGATGTTGTCCCCACAATACAATTAGAAGGTGTTGCAAGGCTGGGATTTGATTTATCCCATATCGTATTACCTATTTACAGCTACAGCATGCAACTTTTTGCCTGGAGGTAAGAAGTGTTTTACTATATCCACCTTCCGTTGCCTTAGTTGGCCAATACTCTGCCCAAACAGCTGTCACTCAGTTTGATGAGTTCTCTGTTTTTAAACAGCATCTGAAGTAGTCTCAGGCGGCGTAGCTGGCATCTATAGACAGAGAGACTGGTGAGGAAAAAGAGTGGCTGTTATCTAGCGTTTCTTTTGTATGTTGTTGTTGTGGCTGTGACCTTTATTCACTTGATCCCTAGGTTTAGACTTATTCACACAGGGATCAGTGATAATGTAATAATTAGGGCTGCAACTAATGATTATGTTCGTCGATGATTAATCTGCTAATTATTTTCCCGATTAATACATTAGTTGTTTGGTCAGCCCGTCCTCACCAGAAGAACGACCGTATGGGTGGACTGTCGAAAGCAGCTTTGACGCGTGTTGTCAGACAGTGACCTCTAGTGGCTGCAGTAATTACTAGTAGCCTTAACCTAACAAGTAGTTTTAGTGCTTAAACCTAACAAGTAGTAAAACTACTTGTTAGGTTGTGCCTAAACCTTACCAAACTGTTTTGGGGCCTTAACCTAACAAGTAGTTTTAGTGCTTAGAGCTAGTTTTAGTGCCTAAACCTAACAAGTAGTTTTAGTGCCTAAACCTAACCAACTAGTTTTAGTCGGTCTGGTACGCCCAACACTGTTTGCTGCAAGGGCCATGTTGTTTCAGAGCATGGATATATGTTGTATGGGGCGTCACTTGCAATAGATGACATCCTTGGATGTCTTGTTTCAGCCACTACCCAAAGATATGTCAAAGGAGAGGAAAGAAACTAGAAAATATATAAGAAATTAAAGTCAATGTTGTAGATATAACTTGACAAACTGATATACATAAGCTTGTGTTAAAACTAAATGTTTCAAACTTGAACAAAACAAGCTGCCACAGTGCAATCGGCAATTCGTATCCGTGAGATTACTCTTCATTATTTCATGAAAAACACATGCAAACTGCTTTGTCCAGGAAAATGAGATGCAGAGTTAAACAAAGAGTTACATAATGTGTTGAAGGTGTAAAAAAAAAAAAAAGAGAACTTCAGCGCGTGGCACGGCTTCAAAGATAAACAACTGAAAGACAAAAAAAGTCATTTCTAAAGTTTGTCATTTGAATCTGCACTGCTTGCTGTTTTCTCTCTCCCTCCATTTCTTTTTGCCCAAATTGGACTTTCATGAATAGTGACAGCTTCTGTGCTCAAGTAGAGGCGTCCTGCTGGCTAAGAACGGCTTTTTTCCCTCCACCTCAGTGGTTCACAACTGCAGAGCCACTAACTCAATTTCATACCTGGAACCCAGCAGACACTGAGATTTATACATACTCACTGCACCTGCAGAGTTGAACGGATACGTCCAGATTAGCTCTAGAGCACATTTCATCTGAGCCTCTTTACAGAGATTATGGTGTAGTTGTAAACGGCTCAGTTGAAGACAGAACATCTGAACCAAGATGCACGACTGAAAAGCAAACAGGAGAGGTCAAAGTTCCCCTTTGCTATGGAAAAAAAAACAGGCGAAAGTAAAAAATCAGGCAAGCAGAAGAAAACAGGCAAACTTGTCCAAAAAGGGGTCAGGCGTAGGGGCAAAAGTGCGATGGGCAGGCAGAGGGTCATGCAGGCAGAGCAGATGGCTGGAAAGCAAAGGGCGGATGCGTAAAAGAAAGTCTGGCAAAAAAGTAAATGGAAGTGGGCCAGTATATACAGTACAGGGCTGAGGGTGAAAGTTGAAACAGGTGAGCAGGTGGGCGGAGAAGGTCAGGTGATGGGTAATGGTGAGGTTAAGGGCAGGTGGGAGTGGCAGGATCCGAAATGATAAGTGGGTGACATCGGAACGGTCATTCAAGATGGAGGTCCGAGTCGGAAACACTGACATGAACACAGTAATACGGTGCACACAGTGAACATTAAGCACGATTACTTCTTCGTCAAACACCACCTACTTGGAGTATCCACTTCCACAATGAGCTGCAGCATTAGTGCGTGGCAAGGAAATACAGCATTCAGATCTGCAGCATGGACGTTCATTTTCAAGACACAACATTGTTTTGACATGCCGAGTTTTGTTCGTAGTTCAAGCGTACAGTTACGTGACAAGTTGCTGACGAATAAAATATGAATTTCTACATAATGTTGCTTTAAAGCCACATCCCTTACTTAATTCTGGTTCTGCTTCCAAGGCTTCACATCTGTTTGCCCATCCAACATGAATTGTAATAGTTCTGTTGTTCACTGTCACACACACACACTTTCAGTTAGGCTCTATCCAACACTCCGCAATCACTTATATCGTTTACAACAAAACCCCGCTCCATCCAGCCGACTGCTCGGTAAAACAGGATCCGTGCGCCACAGCTTTTGTAAAGTGGCCTCAATGGCGGCCGTGCCTTATTGCATACAGTGGTTACAAACAGACTACCTGCATTCATATTCCGAGCCTGCAGCGAAACAAGCTCGGAGAATATTTTACCCTATTTGCTGTCTTATCTGTAACGTGGAAGAAGCCAGCACAAGTCTGGGACACGTTCCACCACACTCGCCTTTACCAACTGCGTTTTCTTCTCCTCTTTCTTTTGTGTGTGTGTGTGTGTGTGTGTGTGTGTGTGTGTGGGTGTGCCTGTGTGTTCTGGACAGGAGTTAAATGGGTTGTGGAGTGCCAACAGTGTGCGAGTGTGTGTGTCCTACAGCGAGGTTAAATGGTTCGTAGGACAACACCACTGACTGTGTGTGTGTGTGTGTGTGTCTGTGTGGTGTGTGTGCCCACGCGGGCGTGCGCGACGCTGTTGACAGATGCGTTTTTCTGCTGACAGCCGTGATCAACGGTGAGCACCCCTGGCTTGGCACCAAGCTATTACTTAATTCATTGACATTTTGTGTAATTGCCTCGGGGCAGTTTGCAGAGGAGGTACGGGGTTCTAATGGGATTAGATTAGAGAAATACAATTACCATTTCACATAGAAAGGGAATAATCTTTGAGGAGCTCTGGGGAGGTGGACGGACATGAGAGCTTTTTGTATCTATATCTTTATGTGCAAGAATTAGCTGGAAGAAGACTGCCTGCGTGTGTGTGAGTGAAAAGACTCTCCCTCACCCTGACTTTGGGTTTTTCTTCCCTTCCTTTCTCCTGCCCGGGTTTATCATGGTGGCTTGCCATGGCAGCCTCAGAAATGGCCTGTCAGGGCTCTTGGAAATGTCGATGTGCAGATAATGACATGTTGAAAGCCCTGAACCACCAGCTTGTCACCTGCTGGTAATTGGTTCTTCTACCAGTTTATTGTCTCCAGCTGCACTGCTCATCACTGATATTCCAATTTTAGAAACAGAGGAAGAGTGAGGGAGAAAGAGACAGAGATAAATATGAACATTTTCAGTGTGCATGGGTGCACGCGCGAGCATATGCAAATGGTTTGGAGAGGCTGCAGGTGCACGTCAGCCAGTGAGGATGTGTGTATTTGCGCTCGCCCGTGATTATTTGGAACGTCCCTCAGAGTAGCTAAAGTGTACAGTGTTAAAAAGCAGTAGTTTACTACATTTAAATAGTTGGAGAAAACACATGGGGCACTTTATTTATCTTATCTTGCCAGTGATGTTTGCAACTTTGCGGGTGCTGAGCAAGATAACACAAGCAATCCTCAAGCTGTTTCAATATTTTAAACCATAATCAAACGTCTTTTGGCACTGAGAAGATTGCATTGAGTCCAGGCTTAGCATCAACACTACTGAAGTCTAATCTTCTGTGAAGGCAGAGCCTCTGTGTCGAGGTTTTTTTCCCCGAGAGATAGGAGAATCACATGTTACACTGCAGATATTGAGCTTCAGTGCTGGACATTGCCCTCTGGCTGCTATTCCATGGAACATAACTTGCTTTTCTGTTACAAAGGAAGCATTCCCTCACCACCTGATTTGCAGCATTGGGCACGAGAAGCCTCCAGCTCATCTTTGTCATTTTAAAACCTGTGTTTGCATTTGCATTTTTTTTGCTGTGTCAGTGACTGTGTAGAACAGCTGTCTGTTACAAATCTTTAAAGTCCTCCCAACACATTCAAACTCTGGAATGAGTGCTTAAATAAAGCAGACACCAACAACAGCCACGGCTGTTTGCACAAAAACGTGTCATTATCACTGACTGGAAAACACATAGAACAAAATGTAATTCAGCCTATTCCCGGTTAATTAGCCGAAAAAGCTTTTACATTTTCTGTTCGGAATAAATGCGGCGCTTCACAGCTAGCATTAGCAGCAAATGCCATCATTGCTGAAAAACAAGACATCACAGCACAGAAACACACGACTGCTTCAAGATCTGAGGACACAGATCACTAAATTGAAGGTGGATCATGAATCATATGTAGGCTACGTCTTTAAACATGCATCAGTTGATCTTTTTGGGGCATTTGAGAGCAGCTGAAACAAGCTGTAAACACAAATGATGTCTTAGCAAATCAGACATGAGCAGCATTAGCATTAAGTGAGATTTATGTGTCTGTGTGCCTGACAAATGGTCACATATTAACTCTTCTAGTAGCTCTATTTTGGTCTCCTCCAACTCCTGAAGAAAATATCTCGCTCTTTAATCGCTAAATGCTGGCTAGTTGCTAGCATTGTCTGTCTGTTTGCTGCTTGGCAGGTAGTCTGACTCACCTGATGTGCACTGTTGGTACAAAACTGCCATTGAACAGCTGTTTCGGAGTATTTCCACATCAGGGTGCAAACATCAAGCAGTGATCTGAGCGCCCAATCCAGATGGCTAATAGGAATCTAGCTCCACGGCTAACTGAACTAACTAGCTAACGCCAGCTAGCAGCAGTAAGTGGTTAGGTTACTCTACTGATATCATTCCCTCTACTTATTTGGAGTTTGACAGGTGACCAATTCTTAAATATTGGCCCTTTAATGTTACAAACTGACCACAATGAAGGCTGCTTTAAAATCCACCTATTTACAAAAAACAGACAAATCCAAACAAATGACTTTTGAAACTGTGTAATGGTAAAATAATCAGAAATACAAAACTGATTATCGATTTCAACACCCGATATTCCAAGAAACACCTGAAATTGTGGAGGCAAAATCCACTAAAACTGCAGTTTCCTGACTATTTGAAGTCTGAGGTAATAAAAGGCTTATTTTTCATATCTAGCTCCAGCTTTTTTCGCTATGTTCTTTTCTTACCTTGGGGGTCAAGTACGTATGTGTGAGAGAGTACACAATTATACTTTTCGTCAAGGTCTGCCTCGGCAGAGACCTATTCAGATTGGCAACAAGTAGTCGATATTAAATGTCATTATCGAGCGATTCACACACACCACCTTGTCTGCGTCCTCTTTTCAGTGAGAAGTGCTCAAGTTTTCTCTCATTCATCTTGACCTTGCAGTCAGCATGTGTCTCCTTTCAAAGGGCACAGGAGATTAGGGAAGTTCAGTGATTTTGTCAAAGGATGGCCCGGGTGATGATTTATCAGGCACCCTCTAATAATTTTTCAAACACAAATGATGGCTATGAATCATGCTTATAAGCTGACCGCCCCCTTCTTGACCAATGTTGACCTTTGCATACATCTTGAATGGCTAATTTGCCAACGCTTCAAAGTTGCCCACATGCCTCGCCTCACCGAACCGGGTGACTTTGATGAGCTTTTACCGTTTTTGGGGTCACTGGAAAGATACGTGCAACAGGAAAACTCACCAACCTGGCCATGTTGGATTACAGTGTACAGTATGGTGAGCTAGCCATTACAGCCTGCCCTCTTTCATGGCTGTAATTTGTCTATATGGCTCTGATGATTGGATCTCGAAGCCGTCCTTGACCTGGAGCGAGACCATGTCGTTCGTCTTTAACAAGCATCATAATACCTGTGGTTTGAGGGAAAAGTGATGAAAAAAATCTCGAGGACTTTACAGGGGTCAACGGCTTCTCAAAACGGTTGTTTGTGCAAGACTAACTCATGACAGAATGTGTTAACAAGGGGATGACGGGAGGCAGCGGCTGTATTTCACACCATTTCATCTGTCATGTAAGGATATCATAAGTTTAATGGTGACGGCTCTCAGCCGGTGACGTTTAACCCAGCTTCCATTATTAGAACTGTTTCACTCTCTGATTTATCTCTTCATTTTGACCATTGGATTTTTTTTTTCTCTCCTTGCCTCACCAATTTCTCCTGCAGGGGGATCGAAAGTGGTGAATCTTGAGTCGTGGTCTTGTCAGGTGTTGTGAAAATCCACTTGGCCCGGCAATTCATCAGTACCCACATTCAGCGCACACATCCCTTCATCTATCTCTCCGGTACCATAAAAATCAATTGATTTGGCCCGCAAAGTGCTAGGCTTCTTCTTTTTTTTTTTTTTGTATCACGGTTTCTTTTGATTTCCGTTGAACAGGCTGCTGGAAACGGCTAAGCTCAGTTACAATACATCCTGCTGCAGGTGTCAAAATGGTTATGATACATTTGTCAGAATGATTGTAATACATCCAAGGTAGTTTACGTGCTTGATAACAAAAGAGGGCGGGAACACCTCTATATATATGTATATATGTATGTTGGAGCCTGTTAATCCATAAAATAAAGGGCAAAATATATACATAACGAAAAACACTAGAAATCAATCTTTTAACCTACTTTGTCCCAGGAAATGTTTGTAAAATTATCTTAAAACGCAGATCCCAGTCCATCCCAAAGTCAATTCAAAGCTGTTGTCGAACCATTTGGAGTACACGCATGACTTCGGGCTCTTTTGAGAGGTTATAAGCTGAATTTTTCCGCCCAAGCTGTTAGAAGCTCTGTAAGAAAACAAAATAGGTCCACATCATATAGTCTTACATGGTTTAATGATAATTAAATAACAATATCACTGAAAATTAACACTGAACACATGTTTCTCGAAGGAAGTCTTCAGGTGCCTGGCAAAAAAACGACCTCAAAAGACTCCTGCTTGAGAGTAACTGGGGCAATAACTCATTATATTTCTTTATGTCCTTATTTACACTAACTTTACGCATATAGTCAAAAAACATTGAACGTCTATTCAAGGAGCAAAATGTATTGAATACATAATTTCCAAGTTTAGGACTTTTAAAAGTCATATGAAGTATATATTGGCTACATGATGCATCAGTCATCTGGAGGCTGGTGTGTAAGTAGCTCAGGAGAGAGGAGAAGGTAAGAGAGCGTTGGTCACTTGTCTACACCACCACTCATTGGCTACTGTAGGCTCTAGGGCGGGCATAGAAGCTCCAATCCGCCCATATCAGCTGTTTTAAAAGCAGTTTTTCTTACACATGTTGATGAGAGTGTTGAACTGAAACTGTACATTTGTGTGTGAAACCAAATGGCAGAAAGATGCTTAGAATCTGTAAATAGCAGCAATCAAGGTTACTCATCCCAGGTCATCTTTGTCGCATTGCCTTTATAATTGTGTGTCTTTAGTCTTATATTGCAGGGAGATGACGATCATAAACAATTAACAGATCGGCTGTGCATCAAAACACTAATTTCTTGTTAATTAAAGTCTTGTCGTGCGTCTTTGCAGGTTGTCACAGTCACTCCCCAAAGCGGCACTTCCTGGTTACCGTCGCCAAACTAATTTTCCTGTTTGCACGACGTGTCTGGTCTCTGCTGCGAGTGTCAGTTGACGCGTTGAAATGGGACTCTCTGCGTCACAGTCTGTGTTGCACTTGAGAGAAACTAATACTTTTCATTTGATTGTGTGTGTCGAAAGGGAATAATTCAACACCGCGCTAAAGTTAGACTAATTGCACCATTCTTTGGGCACTTTAACAGTTTATTTGATTTAACTGGCACAAGCAACAAACAATATCAGTAAAAGAATAATGAAAAAGGATGAACATGTGCCTCGAGGTTCCTTCTTTTATGATAATTACCACTGAAAAGCATGAAAGTGTGCTTACAGCAGCGCACCTCATTAAAAGCTGCACAGAGTTACCCATCATTTGAGTCCAGCGTCTAGTGTCTGGTTTCCAAATAGAATGGTCACCTTGCAATTAGGGTGTTGGTGAGACAGTGATCTAAATGCCGCCTAAAGAGAGGCACACTGTCTCAGACTTGTCTCAGTCGATGCTTATTCTTAGCTGAGGACAATTACTGAAATACTGACTCATTAGTTTCCTTCACATCCTTTTCAACAAACTGTAATCTATCTCCCTTGTAGCCACATCCTGTCTGGGATGTTTTCAATTACTCACCGCGTGTCCCGTTCTCTGCTTTACCATCTCAGCGAAATTCTCCGCCTCCCCTTTAACGGTGCGTCGACAGCTTACAGTAGCTGCCTGTCTGCGGACATGATGCCTCTTAGACCGCTTCTCAATCTGCAGAGAGGCTCTTATTGTCCCAGTAAAACCGTGTTTGTCACTTGATGTAAGTGTCCTTGCCTGGCCAGTCGTACCGTACTCCATCACAAATCATGTAATATTTGAAGATCATGCGCCTGCCAGGAAGAAAAAGGCTATGTTTGTATTTTCTCTTGACAATATTTCCCATTCCCGTAACCTTGGTTATTTTTACCCCCCTTCAGTCATGCATTTTCACAGGATTGGCAGTGTCATTATCTGCCCAACAGCAAAGCCCCTTGTATTTTTGACTAAATGTATGTATTTGTGATTGTGGAGCTGCAGGGTGCAGTGATATCTGCCACTCTCAGCAGCACTTGGGGGCTTTTGTGTGGCGCTTCAGAAAGGTGTTGTGTCCCCGAGACTCTACACCTTACCAAGCAAGACGGATTCCCAGCCAGCCTGCCTCCTGATAAGCCTCTGTGAAATCCCAGAGAGGGGGGATTCGATTAAAATAATCAACAAGGAGGGGAGAATATCTCCATATTTCTGGTGTGGTTCGAGACACTGTGATAGAGGAAGGCCGTTCACTGGGAGAAAAAAAATGTGTCTTGTTAAGCTGAAGGAATGTGTGTTTGCAGCACTGCTAAAAACAGTTTCTCAGTAGCCCCTGTTGCCCTTTTTACCTTTGCGGCGGTGTGTTTCTGCAAGTGCATGTGTAAATGTGACACACAGCCGTTGATCACTTGTTGAAGCGAGCTCTGCAAAAACTTCTCATTATCACTTTCAGTGTCGACTTTGACAGCTTCCAATCCCTACCACTTCAAAGCGCGGATCTATCCGAACTAGTCCAGCAGTTTGAGCCGACTTTTAAAAGGGGCACTGTGTAGTTTTGGAGAAGAAATTCAAACTCAGAATCTTAATATTGACATTATTAATGAGGTGATAATACAAACTCAGAAATATTTTTTCCATAAGTGAGTAAACAAGCTGTTCTCAGAGGAAAATAAGGTCCCCAGAACTCTGTTTGAAGCTACAAAGGTGGCAGGGTCCGCCACATATAAACAAAGTAAAACAGTATGAAACTGTGTTGTCCTTTAAGGCCAGTTTGAGGAGAGAAGAGAGTTTCTTTATTTAGTCAGTGAAGATCTTTCTCTTCTGATTAAAGTGTCTTCCCCAAAACGACGAGGTGCACCTTTAATGTATTCTGTGTATAATAAGCCACAGCTGCCATATAGGAAACAACAGGCAGCACTCCAAGGTAAATATCTCCTTTTTTTACCAGTCTCATTTGAATGCTGTAGAGTAGCTGAGGACCACTGCAATATTCATGACTTAAAGTGGGAAAACGAGACAAATCAATGATCTACATTAGCATTTCCCACAAAGTGCAGCTACAGTCGGCAGCACGAGATCGTCCTTAAAATAAACAACATCTAAATTATTTCCATTTCACACCGGGGGAATGGAAGACACACATACAGTGCGACATAATGACTGTGGCTGCTATACTTCCCTAAATATATTCTATTCAGGTGTAAATTAGTGTGAAATATTTCAGTGTTATTACCGTACATGCACCGCTGATTGACACAGTCTAACAATGCAATGTGAAAGACGGATTCGGCAGCACGAGGCCCTGCCACTTAGACAAAAGAGCACAGGTGATGTTTTGAGTGTGAGAGCACGTATGATTACAGTGTACAGGTATATTTAGATGGTAGGAACTTTCCAGCACAATACCATGTTGTGTCACGAAGAGTGAAAGTTGAATGTTTGAATGTGTTTTCAGTGAAATCATGCTTGCTTCCAGGTGTAACATTCTCTGATTGTTGCCCAACAATGCTTTTGCATCATTCAATGTTTACTTAATTAGTTGACATCGATTCCCCCCCCCAAATGACATAAAGTTGCCATATTTTTTCTATTTTTCAAATCTTTGGTACTGTTATGTTACTCAAGGCAATATGATGAACAGATTTTAAAAACACTGCTTTCAATTCTGCGTGAAAGAGGAATAAAAAAGAAAAAAAATGATAAAGTGACCCAACACTACTATTTATAAAATGAGGAGTGTGACTCCATATGAAGTGAGTCACATTTATTTATGTTTTATCCAATTTTTTTTAACTTTGTTGTCAACTACAACGAGAGAACAAATTGTGTTTGTATAGTCATTTCTTTTCTTCTTTATGCTCATTCTTTCTTATTTCTTTTTCATTATTTTCTAGATCAAAAAGCTAGTCTGATAAGCAAATACATTCAAACACTGATGACAACTGTGTGGCTCGTTGTCTAGAAAATTGACAAAGATTGGCATTCATTTTCATGTTCTATTTATGTATTTATTTATTAGAACAGAAATAAGTTGTCCACGGCAAAAAAAAAAATCAAATGTCCAATTATAGCTTTTTTCTGTGTTGTGATTTCACTTTAGATTAATATCAAAATTAAAAACAATTTATTGAGTAAGCAAAGATAAAGCAAAGCCAAATAATTCTTCTTATAACATATATTTTTTAAATATATTGTGAGTTTTGCATTTCTTTCTGGGTTTGATTCCTTTTTATTTGTGCATTTATAATCTTCCGTAGAGAACGTGACATTAGACAACACGAGCTCTTTCTTGGATGCAGAAGAAGAAGTTGAAGTCAAGTTAATTAGTGCGGAAAAACAACTGACGGAAGATTCAACATCTCACATGTGAAAATAGACCTACAACCTTTATAAGTTCATTATTCGAACTCCTCAGGTATTTTCACACGTACATGTGATTCTTAAATTGAAGCTGTGTAAATATAAAACAATTGTGCGAACATCATAATTCCTTCTGCGCCTGTTCGGCGTGACAGACAGGAGCAGAAGGATGGAAAGTGATGATAAGTGTGCTGCTGGTTCTCAGTAAGCCTGTTCTAAATTTGGACCTAGAGAAAGGAAGAGGTGAGAGGAGGTAAAACTATAGTAAAAAAAAAAAAAAAATGAGATCAAGAAAGGAGAAAAAGACTGAAAAATATGGTTTTTGCTCCTGGAAATTGAAAAACCTCTCATCAGCTTGTAATGAGAGCGTGATCAAATGTCATCAAAACACCAAATGAGTCATCCAAAACGCCTCATGCCACAGGTTTGTGACAATTACGCCGATGGTGTTTGAGACATCACATTAAAAATGAAAATGTTGACTTTTACACACAGTGGCCTCATTAGACCCATCAGTGTAATTTGGAGAAATAGGGGGATGATTGTGCAGCAGCAGTCATAATTGCAGTGCAGGAGATTGGACACTGAAAGTGAAACATTTTCAGGAACTGTGCCATGATTGGACCAATCAGCACTTTGAATGAACACCAGGTCCACGTGACTGATGTCTTCATGTTTCATTAGAAACTGATTGCACAGATCATGTTTGAGTTTTATTTCTATATTTACTTATAATATTGTTGTTGTCTCCTTTTATGTGTTTATATTTGAATGTACCTTGTCAATGATTTCTTTAGATGTATGCTTTTTTCTTGTAAAGTGCCTTATAACTATTTTAGATTTGTTTTTCAATACTATAGACTTTTACTTTAAGTTACAGACACTTAATCTGAATTCATGTTTCTCTCCCTCTGTTTCATTCAAAGTGATGTTTCAGACCATTAGCGTAATCTGGCGAGGCGGAAACGCTTTGACAAACAGGGCTTGACACAGTATTTTTGCCGCGATGTCCACCTGTGGTTACTTTCCGTCTTCTGGGTTTTATGCTTTTTAAATCTCAAGCTTCGGTCTTGACAGTCGGAGGTTCCCACGCAGTTTTTCTCAGGTCATGTCCACACTAATGCAGGTAAATGTGAACGGGGTGCGTCCAAGCAAGCTGTTTCAGATTGTTTTCTTAAAGTTTGCCAACCTCACCTCATATTACACTTAATTTTCTCCATTGCAGTCATAACGAAAGACAGGAGTTATTCGGATTTACCTTCTCTAGAGGGGTTTTAACAGGCGGCAAACAATCTTTTCATTCGGTCAGTTTTGGGCTCATTTCTTGCATTTCTTCTTTCAGACATGGGGAAAGAAAATGTCCAAAACACACTTTTAGGTCTTTATCTTAGTTACAATTTCTGTTCTCGCAATTTATGCCAATGAGTGCATATTTAATTAGCGAGCCTCATATTCATATTTAAAAGGTGCAATATGTAAGAATCGGACACTTGTGAAATTCATACTCAGAACAAATAGGGGGCAGCATATCACCAGAGGAACTGCTGCTAACTGTAGCTGCTGTTAGCTAGTTAGCTCAGTTAGCTGTGCAGGTAGCAGTGTGGACTGGGATGTTGGAGCACCGGGGGAGCATTGATGTTAATCCTGCCACCAAGGAGCTTTGGACCTGGACGAGCCAGTGCTAGTGGTTAGCATGCTAACTTTAGTAGATACATTGCAACACAATACACAGAAGTTATAATGTCAAATTTGCATATTTTAACACGACATTTCAGAAAACTTGTCACACAAAAAATAATTGTCTGAATGTAAGTAATGAGCTGGGGAAGTTTCATGGTGATATCCAGTAGTTAAAAAATGTTACCCTGTTCTCCGTTCTCCGTTTCTCAGCACGACCAGGCTGACTGAAAAAGATGATTTAATAGTGTGGACGTGGCCTCCAACCACCATCCTGACTTGGCCTAATGAGCCACCACAATGAGGTGGAATCAGGCTGTGGAGGCTGAAGATGGAAAGAGACAGGAAAGCAGAAGGAAGAAAGATGGATGACAACAGAGAGAGGGGGCTCTTCGCTCGCACAGATGTTTTCACAGAAGCTGTGTGCAGACGATGAGACTTCTGCACGGCAGTCTCGGTAAGTTCCAGTGATCGCCCCAGACACAAAGAGGTCAACTCCGGCCTGGAGCACTTCACGTTTGTTTGCCACAATGTGCAAAAAAAAAGTCATTGATGGCTGCTATAGTGGCTCATGTAAAAAGGATAAATACACACAGAAAATTGAAAAAAAAAAACCAACAAACACAAACACACCCCCTCCCTGGTGGAGGTTAGTGCGTCAGCTGGCCTGCTTTTCTTCTTGAGCCGCTGTAATCTATGCGGGACAATATTTCAGACACCACAGAATATGACTGCCATAAATAAAACAGTATTAATCATCCCGACTCCCATTTGAGGCCCTTCTCACATTTATCAGGCTTTTAATATTAACATAGATTAAGGGCATGTCTCACACCTTCAGTCACTGTATGTAATCTTGCTCCAGATAAGAGCTCTGCAAAAGGCTTCTGTTGCACCTGGGATGAGCAACATAACATCCGGGACCGAAGCAAAGCAAACACAATCCTATGAAAGGGACTTTCATGTGTATGGGTGTGTAAGATAAGTCAAATCTAAAGGGAATGTAGTTAATGTAGTTTGAAAAAGGAGTTTACAGCTTCAGTTCTTGATATCTTGAGTTGTGATTACATGTAGATAATGATTAAATAGATTTTTAAAGATTCTTTATGATAATCATCATTAATAAATGGCGAGTTTATAGTTAGTTTACATTTATTGTAAAGTTGCCACTGATGTTTTTAATACTTATTCAGCGTGGTTAATAAATACTGTGTAGTTCATCCATCAACATAATTTCGATGGTCATTATTAAGTTGCAACTGATGTTTAGAAACCTTTACAATTCCTTAATAAATGGCTTATGAAGCATTTTGTTGTTTGTTAACAGCGAAATAACTTTATTAACTATAATGTACAGTTTATTCAAATGGTTTTTATTAAGTGTTCCCTATCATGATGTTTTCTTTTCAATCAGCTAAGGAAAACTGTCCGGATTTTTGGGGTTTGTGACAATGAAATCTGTTTTTATATGGCTTTTTGCCTCAGAAATGGGATATTATATATTATATTTTCACAAACAATAAAAAAGCACATAATTCACTCCTTAACTTACTCTTCTGTCTTAATCCTACTCTTTAAAAACAACAGAGGCCAAGCAACCCGATCAGCAGAAGTACGTTTCTGAAAAAAACACATAAATAAAGCTTTTACGTTTCTTTAGGTTTGTGTAGATTCAGTTCAGTTCATGCTCTGGTTATGTTTAGGCACAAAAAACACTTGGTTAAGGTTAGGAAAACATCATGTTTTGGCTTAAAATACCTGATTCGGTTGCCACAAACAGCTAGAAATGTCTCAAGGTCTCCTTTAAATCATTAAATTTTGTCGCCACAAATATGGCTGGAAATGGGCTGACTTCCTATAAAAAAAAGATCCGGTTTTGGTTGGCACAAACAGAGCTGGAAATGTCATTAGGTCTCTTTAAAATCGCCTGGTTTTGTCCCACAAACGTGCCTGGGGGTGGGCAGACGTCCCGAGAAAAACATCTGGTTTTGTTGGCACAAACACGGCTGGAGACGTCCAGAGTTCCAGTGAAGCAACGTCATATCCTTGGCTGGGCCGAGATATCTTGACTTGAGTTTGCGCTCGAAAATCACTGGTTCCTACATTTCCCATAATAAAGTACTGTAGTGCTCCTCATGATGAGTAAATTTAATTTTTGCTGACCAAAACATGTATTTAATTGTTCCCATCTATAAGCTTCTCTCTCATCAAACCACCTGTGTGCTCCTTTACTGTGCAGTTACTACAATTTTCTATTATCGTGGAACCATCTCACGTTTTCTGATTAAAAGTATGACTTTTTCTTCTGCTTCCGTTTCCACATCCAATACAACTTTTCTTGTTTTTTCGCCCACCACCTCTTTTTTTCCCCCGAATGGAACAAGTTGTCCAATCACACACCTATTTCAGTCACTGCTGCAGGTGGCTTCCTGTTAAAAGCGAGGGAAGGTGCATGTTCGCGCCAGCGCTCAACACCGTGTTCTGATAAAGCTAAAGCGGCGCCATTTTAGATTAAGTCTACATGATAATGAGCAGGATTGGTTTATGTGTGAATGACTATAACTGCCATTGTGCATCTGACAATAGTTCTTGATTAAGGTGATTCAGCCACAATGGAAAAAAAGAGGAAAATGAGGCACATATAGTTCAGTACATGTGCTCACATAATGTGCCTGCTGCTCACCAACAGTCTGACACTTTCTGAGGACATACTGTATATCCAAATGCAGTGAACTACTGCTGATAGCAATAATAATGATGATAATAATGAGTTAGCGTGGTTATGTGGGTTTTTTTACCACAGAAAAAGCCAGAATCCGCAGCCATACTTGCAGCTCTGTGAGTAACACAGAATAGTGTTGCTTTCAGCTAAATGCTAAAATCAGTTCACAATGTTTCTTTTGTAGGTAAGCATGTGAACATTTGCATCTGAGAATGACGGGAACTTAATATTCTTTCATAGAATATTTTTTGCATAATGAATATGACTTTGTATCTAATAATGTAGAAAAGCAGCAGCAAAGCAACTTGAAAATGATCATGAATGTGGCGATGACAATTTAAATGGTTTTTCAATTTATCTTTTCTAATTTATTCGTTTCATTTTAGAATTTTGTTGAATTGAGACGGATGATGTCTCACTAACTTCCAGTGTAGCCTTCTGCTTACTTGAGCAGGAATAAAATAATTTCATCATGTGGCTCTTCTAGACTTTCCAAATGTTATTGGACCAAATGGGTCAAATTCTGATCGGGAAAGAAGTCATTTTGCGTGGGTTGTGATGCTCATTTTGAACCAGTATGTGATACATGACGTTGTAATTACATGGTTTGGCCTCTAAGTCGAATTGGCTTCAAAGGCCAGTGCTATTCCTGCGTGCTTGGTCGGGAGCTAAGCCCTTTTTGCTGCACAAATTGGTGATGATTGCAGAGTTTACAAGGTGCACCTGAATGCAGCATGAAGACAACAGCAGCAGACCTTTAAACGACAACCAAAATGCGGTAGAGACTCTCAGCGTAGCTTTTCATTTCAATTTATCCTTAATTTGAACCTCATGATGGCAGCAGAGGAATAGTCAGGGGATCAGCAAAGTCATTAGGATCCACCTATAACATTTATTATTATATATTTATAGACATAATAAGACATTGTCTTATTGTCTTAAGAGAAACCACAGGATCACCAAAGTGTCAAGGGTTCGTCCTCTGGGGATCACGAGTATCTGCACTGGCATTCTATTCCAAAGTAGTTACGGCATTTCACTAAAAATCACAAATGTGAAACTCACGGTGGCGTTAGAAATAAAGTCAGAGGACCACCAAAGTCGTAAGGATTCATCCTCTGGGAACCATAAACGTCTGTAGAAAATTTTATGTCAATCCATCTCATAGTTGGTGAAATATTTCAGTCTCTAACATGGCTAAAAATGTACAATGCTCACCAGTTGCAATTCATGCTACATAAAGCATCTTGCAAATTCAAAATTCTTGCAAAGTTGTGTGCATTTCACCTCTTTATCCATAACAATAGTCAACATGAATAATTGAATTAGTTGCTTCTCAGGTGGATCAAACAGCATTTGCACTGTTTACAAAAAAGTGGATGATTCATCGGCTAGTAATTATTATGACAAGAAAGGCTATTCATTCTCCCAAACCACCAATGCACTCTCCCTCGCCCATCTCTCGCTGTTAACACCTGCTTTTATTTGTTGGGAAACATCAAAAAACCCAAATCACACTCACTCAACACGCATTCATTTCTGTTTTCAGCTCGACAAGGCGGCTTTTAACCGCCAAACAACATCAACCGAAAAAGGAAAGAAAGAAAGAAAAGAAAAACACACACACAGATAAAAGCCGAATTTCCCTCAAGTTTTAATTATTTCCCCCTCCTCTCTCTGTTTACTGTGCAGTCGTTTCTCTCAGACGTACACACATGCTCACCTACAGTACCGACGGCGGCACACACACACAAGCTGCAAAGACCTATTGTTTTCTGATGTAAATGAGCTGAAAAAGCTATTACCTTGAATTATAAGAATGGGCTTGTTTTGCTTATCTCTACTTCTGCTGAGGACTTTTTGACTGAGGTGACGACGTGCTAAAGTGAAATGACCTTCCACTCTACTGCCTCTACAAGATTATGAATAAATATATAGAGAAAATAATAAGAAAACATCATCTTGGCAGTAGCGATAACACATTAATTACAAAATACATTGTAACTACAGTGTTACATATTTATTGTATTGTTTAAAAAGTAAACTTTTATATTTATCAAGGTAAAATACATAACATTCCCTGCAGAGTCACAGCTTGTAACGCTGATCATTCAATCCCAAAAATGGGTGTAAAAGCTATCAACGCACTTCACATCAATCAATAGCGGCAGTCCAATTGTTTAAGTCATCTGTAGTGAGGTTTTTGTCACACCTCTGCTCCCTTCAGGCTCCACACTTCCTTCGCAGTGGCCTTTGCACAACATGCGCTCAGTGCCTCCCTCTGGCTAATGGGGAATTCTCCTAAAGGTCACATTAGGATGGCAAGCCAAACAGAGAGGAAGAGGATAATCCCTCTCCAGCAAACTTCCTCTCATGATACATAAATCCACGTCAAAGCCATGCAATCACATAATTCGCACATAAACAGCATCGCACCTACACATTTGTGGAGCCCCAAAACTGAAGAAATGTGGTAAAAAGGTTATCAGACATTTAGAAATGTAACAAAAAATAAATACATCAATGGAGTAATAGTGGAGCATTTGGCAAACTAAAGAGGGATATGTCCCTCAGACGTTGGTGGAGACCCAAAACAGAGTTAAAAGACAGTAAAAAATGGCCAAAGCATGATTTCAAATAAATGCTAATGTTGCTGCTGGATTTGTAAATATGGATCCGTTTGCTAACAAGTTATATCATGACTTGAGTTATATCAGATGATCATATTTGCTGTGTTGACAGCTTGTTTCTGCTGCCACCATGAGGCCAACAAATCAGTTATTGCAGGTTAAAAATTATATTAATTAAACAATTCCCTATATTTTTCAGCTTTGTGTTAATATTTTTAGGGGATCTTGACACACATTTAATCATGAGTTTGTTTTTCCCATGCAGTATTTCCTTTTTGTCATTACAATTTTCCTAATGCTTATATGATAATGAGATGGGTGTGTCCATGTATGTCCAGAGCAGTGATTGGTTCAGGCTTTGTGTTTGTGTAACATCCGTGATACAGGAGAGACTCTGTTGCTAGCTAGCTAGCTTAACTAAAAGAACATTGTGGTGAAACACACTGAGCAAAAGCTTTTTCAGCTAGCAACCTAAGCTAACTATTGTCAGGAAACTGCACCAGCCAGTGGACATGATATCAATTATAATACTAAAGAAACCAATTCCATTGTAGAGAACTTTAAACATCACATGCCTATCATCTTTATGCTGTAGTGCTGTAGCATCATTGTATAAACTCTACTACTCTTGTAAGAATAGTAAAAGCATTTTAGCTGACAAGCTGACACTCGCAAAGTTCACTAACTCTTCTTGAAAGTTTACAGACACCATGTTTCTATTATCCCCATCTTCAAGTGCGCGTATCTTCACATTTTGTAGATGTCTGCGATTTCATGTCACTTTTTTCAAGCACGCTGTCAAACTAAACATTTCTAAGTCATGCATAAAATAACCTTTCACTAAATTTGCTGTCGATTCCCTGCATTTTTAGATTCATAGTGGAACACAGAGACACACACAATACAGCCCAGGGTGAAAATGATATAACCTCAGAATACCCAGCTTTAACTAGCTGCAGTTACTTTGGGGAGTCTTCTCAGAAAATGTAAGATATGCAGTGTGCTAAGTGAGACTTCGAACACAAAGGCCTTTCTGCTGGCGAAAAATAGAGCACCCTTGAGACAGGGGTCCTTGATGCATAGAGACGCACTGATCGGCTCTGGGTCCCAAAGGCTCACTTTTAAGTCCTTATTCTCGCACTGGTTATGGCTCCATGCCTGAAGTTACTTGGAAATGTCAGAAGAGACCTATTAGCTTATGATAATGGCTGTCTCTATACAGTATGTCACTTCATACACATATGCCTCTACTGGGTGCTAATGAGACGACTTGGGAGAGAAGCACCTCTTGATCAGCAGGTGAGAAAATCACACGGTTGTGACACTGTCACCAGTGTTGATTCAAGCCAGGGAGTTTGTACATAAAAAAAAAGACATTTACAAAATTTAACAACTTCATGATTGTTAAATTGGACTGATATATCACAGCATGATGCCTGAAATTGCAGACACCTGCCACTTGTTTGAAGGTGATTTATTTCAGTCTTGGACCTGCCTATGATGTCATAAAACACACTATAGATGCTAGTGATATCCACCGCCAGCCAAAAGGGAGATTAAACCCAAGGTGTAATTTCTCACTGTCATTCAGTTGTATTGTTTCATTTTCGCTGAGAGGCCGCGGACAGTAAAAAGTGTGGTGAGTTCACAGACGTGGCTCTCATAATTGTTGGCAAGAGTGGCAGAGTGATTTCTGTTGCCACTAAACCCTCCTGCGAGATTCACAGCTTGGGCCTTGGGACCACCGCCAAACTAGTTTAAGGTCACCTTGCTGAACAAGCTGGCAGGAAGCAGAAAGCTCCTGTACAGCTGCTCATCCAACATG
The DNA here is from genome assembly GCF_040436345.1 of Pagrus major. Classification (NCBI taxonomy): domain Eukaryota; kingdom Metazoa; phylum Chordata; class Actinopteri; order Spariformes; family Sparidae; genus Pagrus; species Pagrus major. The sequence goes on from NC_133224.1 coordinate 9,471,746, forward strand.
CTTCTCTCACCAACGTTCAGCTTGAAAAGGAGGCGAGGGGGTGGGGGTGGAGGGGTTGCTGGCAATCATCTGTCTCGCGTCGCTACCCGCTCGTCGGCTGGATCAACCGCACTCCCACGCCTTTGCTGAAGCTGTTTCATTTTTCACCTTCCCAGAGTGCAGCTGTGGCCTACTCATTCTGCCCCTTCTCTGAACCTTACAAACCATTTCCCCATCGCTGTTATGTCAAGCCCGTGCTCCACCTAACAAGGTCCTGCTGACCTCGAGCTTGTGTCCTCTTCAGTTCTGGCCTTGGAAGCCCGTCCCCGCCGCAGGGTTTGCAAGTTTAATTAACCCCAAACCAGGATCAAGCCAGTTTCGACAGCTTTCTAGCATCTGGGCTGCCTGCGAGTGGTGGAGCAATAACGCATCGTCCGTGGCCATACACCTGTCTGTCTTTACTCAGCAGCATAAAGAGGACAAAGTAAGGGTAAGAGCTTATCGTGAGATGTCCCTCTGTGTCAGAACATTACTGAGATTTTTGGAAAATTAGTCTTCTTTAGTTTTCTCCTTCTCTCTCAGGGAGGTATTCCAGCAGGACAAGAGACATGACCAAACTAAAATTTCACAGAAGCTTTAAAAAGTAGTTTCTCCACTGTTAAAATAAAAATGCGTTCAAACTCTGATTTATAAGCCAAGGTGTGGGGTTAGAGTTAGAGGTATGAGTTGGAGTTAGAGGTAAGGTTAAGGGTTAGGGGTATGAGTACAGGTTAGAGGGTCAGAGGGTTTGAGGTAAGGGTTAGAGTAAAATGTAAGGGTTGGGGTTAGAGGCATGGATTGGGGTTAGAGGGTTAGGGTTAAGGGTTAGAGGGTCGGGGTCAGGGTCAGGGTAGAGGTAAAGTTTAGGGTTAGAGGTAAGGGTCAAAGTTAGAGCGTTAGGGTTAGACGGTGGGTATGGGAGTATGAATGAAGGTTATGGAGAGTTTAAAATTGTCCCAAGCACACTGATCACTGATCCAGTTGACTACTGGTAGTGTTGCCTCTTTATTAGCACAAATTGTTGTCGTGACACTATTTGACCTGCCCTCCTGTTTAAATCTGAGAACAGGTGTGTTGGACAGACGCACTGAACAAAACAATAGTTTGCTCCAAACTTTTCAAACCAGACAAGCATTAATTTGATTTTGATTGGGTACATTTCAAAACATCATCAAACAGCCCAGACTGTCTTGGGCAAAGCAGCTGCGCTCTCAAAGTTCAGCAGTTAAATGAACAGATAAGTGAGTGCTCCCCCTCCCCCCTGCCTTCTCCTTCCCAGCATGTATCAAATGGGCCCGTGATTTGCATGCATGAGGGTTGAAAGGGAAAACATATTGAAGGAAAATACAACCCCCGATCTCTCTTCGCAGATATGGGTCAGCTATATTTCAGACATCAATAGCATTTTCTTATTTCAGGACACTTGCAAGGGCAAGGCGGTTGCTGGGGGAAGGAAGTCGGTGGGATAGCAGACGCTCCTTGTATCGACCGTTTGCAGCCCGATACTGTGTTCAACTTGCAGGCATGATGAAGTGGAGCTAATCACCGCCAGACGTACCCAATTCAAAGCTGACTTTGGAGGGAAATCTAATTAACATAGTAACGAAGGAAATGGAGCGAGAAGAGGATTGTTTGCACCTGTTGGTTGGAGAAGTAGTGGTGATCCGTATCAAGACAACAGAGAGGAAGAGAACTGGCCCTGTAGTTGAGTTGTGGAAGGTCAAGGGTCAAATAACGAATACTTACATCTTTTTATGTTATTCATGATACTGACTGATGCCTATAAATGTTGGACAGCAGTAGTGAAATTGGTAGGTTAGATCTAAAATCATTTTGGAAGAGAAATCAGTCAAACTAAACTGCAGGAAAATGCCTTCTCATCCCAGAACTCGGCTGACAGCTGGAATCTCATTTGCGAGAGCTTGGCGAAAAGTGAAATGGGATGGACAAAAGCGAAATTCAACAGCCATGTCAGCACTGCTCGGTGAATACCTGGGCAGTGCGGCACCTTGGAGTTCTTGTCACTGCCGTCACGCATCACTGTCTCATGAAATTGGAAACACAGAGAAATACAAATCTTGACATTGCTGGATATCTGTATGACATTGGGCACTTTAAACTGTCGCAGTCTGCATATGCAAGCACTTACTGGTGTGCATACCAAACAATGGCTTTTTTGTGGAAGTGCGGCACGAACTACAAGTGAGACAAAGAAGCAGCTGTGGAAGTAAGTTTTTGTCCTTCTTACAATATTATCTAATAATCGAAATCTGCATCTACTCCCTTTCATCTGTGACTGCGAGAGCAAGCCGGGCCTATGCATTAATTATAGCGTCTTCTCCAGGTCACCGCCAGGGCCAGAGGACATTGGGAATTATTCATTGTGTCAGTGGAGCCGTTGGACCCCAGTGGATAAGAAGACTTGTTGATGAGGGCACAGGGCACACAATTCTCCTCCCAAAACACTCCCACTTACACTTCCTCCCTTCACTCTCCTACTGCCTTCACTCCTGGATGTCAAGGGCTGCAAGGAAGAGCGTGTCTTTCTCCTTCTACTCTCTCAGCGGGAAGCCCCCTTAAGACGCAGCGGCATCTCGCCATTATTATTCTCTCCCTCCTCCTCCCCGAGGCCTCTTTAGCGGGGAACTTCTATCCTACCTGTTCTCAAGTAAAGTCACCTTATTCCCCGGGTCTGATGGAAAGTACGAAGTCTCATCCAGGAGAGGAAGGGAAAAGAAAGAAGGTGAAAAGTAGGTGAGACACAGCCGATTTCTTCTCGATGACTCCTTGCTGTCCTAATGAGTACCGTAAGTGTTAGCTCTGAGGTTAATTTGCCCCCAACTGCGCTCAAACAACACATACCTCTTGATTTACATTTGAATTTAAAAGGGAGGGAAATTGCTAGTGTGACTGATGGGGAAAGAAAACTTGGCCCGCTTGGATTTAAGTTGTAGATAATCTGGAACAGTATTTGTGCCGGGCTGAACAAAAGAGTTGAATCAGACAGAGAGAGGCCGGCAGCACGGCGCAATCAGGGAGTTCGTCTAATGACAAGAGTGCCAGGTGTATCGCCAGGTGTGGTTGATTAGAGGGAATGAAATGCACGGTGAAGGTGACAACTGGCACTGCGATCCAACTGAGTTTAGGAGGCAACGTTCTGATCAAAGTGGAGCAGAGGACAAAAATCTGAATGATCTGCAAGCAGACACTGGCAAAAACAAGAAACTTTTCCCCTGATTGTGGAGGATTTTCACATGCGGCATGTTGATTTGATGTAAGTCTTGACTGGGATGAGCACTGAAATAGGGCAAAAGTGTTACTGTTGGAAAGGATGCTGGTTAGCTCGAAACAATCTGTCCAATGGAGTCACAGTTATTTAGAGATTCCCTTGAAGGGCAAAGTAAATCAGTAATGTATGCAGCAGAAAATTAGCTAGCTTGCTAACACTTTTACAGGAATGACAATTAATGTGTATTCTCCATAAAAATAAATGAAATTTTTTCAACTTGGGTGAACTTTGACCTTCAGATTTGCTGCATGTATACATAGCAAACTGTGATAGCAGGCTAAAAAATGAAGGCAGGCACCAAAATGAAGGAAGCTAGCTGATGAGCTGCCTTGCACCATTCACGTTTATTTAACCATTATCCGAGTATAAACTGTTGCACAAAAGAGGAATGTGCTGCAGACTTGCACTTCTTAAAACAGTATTCAATAGGTAAAAATACGTCTTTCAAATAAGCTGTGTGAACTATTTTCCATTTAGCAACCAGGCTAATGAGCTTACCAAACAGTTAGCAAGCCTGTTAGCTTGTAGAACTTTACGTGCTAGTCCAAGGGACAATAATCAATTTTTTTGTAATCATTTTTGGGGACGAAGGGAAGATGATGTGAAAAGGGTGGCGTGTAGTGATGTATCTAGATAATTATCGCCCGACTCTGTAGCTCTGCAGCTTTACAGAGATTTATACTGCATTTCAGAGCGTTGTTTGATGGGCTTGCTCGCAACTTTACTGTCTGACTCACTGTCACTACTCTGGCAGCCGTAACCAATGATAACAAAACGTGACAGAAAAAAATAGTAAAAAAGCATTGTGCATTCCCTGCTCAGCGTCAAAGACAGACAGACGGACACTGTTGGCAACTAGCTGGTGAATAAAGTAGAGCATTTTGAGGCTAAAGAGCCAGAGCTTTTCCTCAGGAGTTGGTGGCCAGACTCATGACACTAATGCTAATGTTGCACCATAACTGCTGGATGTGTAAAAAAGGAAAAAGTTTGCCAATACATTTGTAATATCAACTTGAGCTAGCATGTTCCACCTGGCTAGCATTAGTGGTTCACCAACTAGCCCTGTGAACCAAATAGCTTGAAGGCACAGATGAATTGCATTGCACCACGAAAGATTAGGTCCCACAAAAAACAATTCAGCAGGTATTGAATATTGATGTTTCTGTATCAATGATCCAATATTTAAAGCTGCTGTAAGCTTTCTCCTCAATTCAGCAGTTAGCAATCCCCTCCCTCCTCTCTACATCAACATCTTTCTTTTCTTCAAGCGTTTTTCATCACTTGACCTGTTTGGTTGTATAAACCATCACCAGGAGCACTAGAATTGGTAGCTTTCCCTGTTCTGCCATTGCCAGTCTAGGTACCAGAACAGGAGGATCCTCCTGCTGCATGTTCGCCGAGCAGACAGGACCGCCTCAGGACTTGTGAGTTGCGAAAGCGTGACTTTTTCCCCACCTCGCTTTGAGTGGAGCACCAAGCTGACGAGGCGCTCCAGGGTTAGAGGTGAGGATTCTAATCCAGCTCTCAGTCCACATGGTGCTCTTAATATTTGATCACAGTTGATGGTGAAATCTCTAAAAACTGTTGATGAGGCCATTCTTTAACTCTGATATCTACGTGTCATTAATATCGATGTCTTCAAAGGTTATCAGTCTGTTCGTCTGGGTCTGGGTTTCATCTGTTCTCAGGAAATAATGTGAGAGATTTGCAGAGTGTGAGTGTTTTTGAAGGCCAAAGGCTTTTATTACTTTTTTCTTTGTCATTTCCACCCAGTTTGCCACACATAATGGCCCTCATTTATCAGGATATTGTATGCTCAAATTGGAAGTTTTTCTACATTCACTTCACAGTCAAGTCGATATTTCTCAATAACTGCTTTCTTGTAGCAATCTCATACCAGCTCAGGAAATATTTACAATCATTTTAAAAACCCAATGTTTGTGTTGCACATGAAAAATATTGAAATTATATAAATAAGTTCCTCAGTAGTGTGACAAAACATTTAACACATTTAGATTGTAGAATACATTGTGGAAACCTTTCTTTAAATTATTTTTCTTTTACTCTACCAGCTTGTTTGCAGGAAAGCTCGTAGCGTTGATGAGTTACGTTGGCAACATGTCGAAACCTGACTAGAACTACTCTACAACCCGCTGGTGAGAAAGGGACTCGGGCGCGTACAATTCTGTTTGTTGGGGATAGGAAAGAACATTTTTAATTACTGGAAAAGCCATGCAACTCACAAGATGTCCTGAGGTCTGTTAATGTTGCGGGCGTGATTGGGTGGGGCGCCTGAGGGTGTTTGTTTTTTTGTGATTTTAAAACCAAATACGCTTTTCATGGATGGCAGTTAAGTCAAATCACGAGAATGGTGCCCTCAGAAAAAACATCAGGGGAAATTTAGGCCATAGGGGTTGAATGTATAAAGAGTATACAAGAGATAATTATCATCATCACCATTATCTAAAGTATCAGTACCATTATCGGCTCTGAGAAGTGTTTTACAAATAAAAGCTCACTTGCAAAAAGCAATTTCAAGATCGGTGCCCCAAGAATAGCCTCAAGCTACATCAGTCCCACTGTAGAGGAGCTAACTAGACCTATTAAGGCCATTAAAGTTTTCTTGTTATTTTTAACTCCTGCATCACATTGATAACCTATTACCACAGACAGACTAAGATTGGAAAGGTTTGATGCATTTGGTAGACTTATATAACCAGACCTATATTCACATCCAGAGGCAAGTCATCTTTACAACAAAAACACTTAGATATAGATCCGGAAAGGCTTTTTAAATACTTGAGACTTGAGTTGGACTTGGTTCAACAACAGCTATGAATTGGATTTGAAACCTGAACTATTAAATCAGTACAACTATAGTTACGGGCTGCGCTCTACATTCACTTCAAACCACCATCAAAGAACTAGTGGTAACAAAGGCCAACTGTTGCCTTGGCTAACGTAGCCTGTTTCTATAGAGATTACAGCCAACAGCCAAGAAAATTACTCTTCCTATCACCAGGTGGCGATAGTCTATATTTGTTATTCAAAATATAACTGGTGATATGATAAAGCAGCATGTTTTGACACCACCCGCCTGCCCTCTAAGACTTGAGACCTGAGTCGGACTCAAGTTCTAAAGACTTGAGACTCTTGGACTTGCCCTCTCTAGTTTTTGTGACTTGAGTTGAGGCTTGTCTTGGAATTGCTCTATAAGACTCTGGTCTTGAGTTGGACTCATCCCCTAAAGATTTGAGACTTACTTTCTAATATTCAAGTCTTGCATTGGACCCACCCTCTAAAGAGACTTGAGACTTGTCTTGAAATTGCCCTTCAAAGACTTCAGACTTGTGTTGTACTTCAATTTAATTTATGTCTATTAATGTATGTAACTGGTCTGTCAAAGCAGACCAGTAGTTATCATGGGCTAGAGTTGGAAGGAAGTCATACAAACCAGATAAAAATTGCAGGCAATATCTGAAAGAAAGATGAACCTATAGGTGTAATGTGATGTGTTTTATATCACTCTTTCCTTTCAACCCTTTTACTTTTCTTAACTCTTCTTTAATCCACGATTCTTATACTGTATGACAGCATTGACATTTGACACAAAAATGTACAAAAAAACTAAACTAACAAGCTTGATGTGCTATAATAGCACTGGAACAAGTGTCGGCGTTTGACGTCATTGATCCAGAATGGCAGAGTGTTCCTACAAACAGCACAGCAGCTGATGTTTCTCTTTGTCTTTGCATCAAAGTGACATTTAAATAAGTCATACTTATTTAAGCGTTGCTTAACAATAAACACCCTTAGTCTTTTTATTCAATGCATCGATGCCTGTTTTTTACGGACTCATTGTGCATGAGTCACTAATCTGCATTCTGAGTCAAATGTAAAGACTTTTGAGTTACATTAAATAAACTCTGTTATATGGACAGCCAGTAATAAGTGGCCCTGTTTCATTAACTATTCCTTTCCATCCTTTCTGCTGTCTATCAAGATTATGAATCAAACGCAGCAGAGACATCTTGTTCCAGAAAAAAAAAAACACTTAACACTTGCTCCAGCTGTGCACCAACTTTTTGTTGTTATTTGGCAGTTTTGCAGGGCTGCTGGAGCTGAGAGTGGAGGCATACATAGGTGTCTGCCTCAGGCAATGTGCAAGTCAAGTACAAGTGGAAATGCATGCTTCTCCTGCAGTTCCCCCTGAGGGCTGAATTGGTCAGCCACAAAAAGCATTGAGGTCTCGGTTTTTTTTCTGACCAGCTTTCCTTAAAAATCTGGCAACAGCTCAGTCAGAACCTCAAACTTTTTCTGACAGGCGTCCGGGGTGATGCGAGGACGCTAAAAGCCGAATGTGTTCCATGCAAAATGGGGAAAGAAAAACAAGACCCATAAATGTCAGATTCCTAGAGATATCTGATATATCCTGGCGCTGCAATCTGTTTGCTGGTGCCGCTGTGTCATCCAATAGAAATACTGTAGGTCGGCTCGAATGAAAGCGACGTAGGCTTGTGTGTGTTCAGAGATTGGAAACGGAGACAAAGGGACGTGGAGCGCCTGTGTGTGTGTGTGTGCTCGCAGAAGAGGAGGAAAGTAGAAAAATAATACAAGACACACTGTTGTCTTCTACTTGCAGAGATGAGAGAACAGCTAGAACACAGACAGATAGAAGTATATTTTGACACACACACACACAAAAGAATATTTTCTGCACGGAGGTATCCAAGGCTACAAACCGTTTTCACTGACATCACAACACAACAGCTTCAGCTCCCTTTGACCTTTGAGCACTCTCTGTTCAAGGTCATCAATGTGTGCACAATATCTGGCACTTGTATTAGCTCCTAAAGCGACGTTCCTCCCCATCAGCGATTGTGTGAAATATTAAGCAGCAACGGAATTGGACAGGGGCTTTAAACTGCTTTGAGCAGATGCTCTGTGCTTTTAAGTGCTGAATAATACATTTTGGTTCAATGTCTCTGTCTCCATTAATGCCCCAGCTAAACGCTGCCGGGATTTCACTCCTGCGTTATTATTTCTCATAAACACTACTCACACCCTGACAATCAAGACACGATAGCACTCATGCTCGCAGTAACATGCACGCAGACACACACACACATACACACACACTTGCACACACGTATGCATACACACACACATGATTCGCGTGCTACCATTTCGGTGATAATGCTCCGTTGCAGAGCCAGTCAGGCGGATACCCTGACGGTCAGAATCACCTGCAGCCCAAAGGAACATTAAACCTAATTTTAGGAGTAATAGATCTCATCAGTCAGTGAACCTAAAGCATTATACTTCGACACACATGAGCGCACAGTCATTAATTCAGTCATAGTGATACTTTGTCACAAGCACTGACCGCCTGCAATTACAGCACCCATATAGAATTTGATATATATATATATATATATATATAAAAAGTTTTTCAGTTTAATCATACTTGAAGCTATATTTTCTTTAGGTAGACTGGCACAGCTTTACTTGAGTGGTCACACATACTGTATAAAATATTCCAAAGATTAGAGGAGACATTTTCAGGTTCATAATTTTATTTTGGGTTGCTACTAAAATAGATTTACATATTATAGTACTCATACTGTCCAGTGTAGCAGCACTGTGTTCCCCCTCTGTTTAAAAAGGCTCTGTTTTAGCTCCTGTCTCTTTAAGGCCCCCCCCCTGTCCCGAATACCCAGTCTGTTCTGATTGGTCAGCGCGCACATGCCTGACCCAGCATATCGCTAACAACAACAGAGCAGCTGTGCTGAATTGATTCTTAAGTGCTAAACTAGCCACTAAACGTAAATTACACAAACGTGGTGATGTAGTGTGATGTCACAAAGTAACGGAATTAAAGGCGGGACTACTGATGAGGCGTTTCAGGAGCAGTGTTTTCTGTGGGAGAGAGGAGCTTCTTTGACCATTTTAACTTTCATGCACAAGAACCTATATAAAACGCAGAAGGAACGGAAAAAACAAAAAAGCATAACAGGCTGCCTTTAGTTCATTTCTTTTCTTCTTCTATGGTGGATGCAGGACATGATATGCAATTAGAAAGTCAGTGTTTGCTCACAGGGACAGATAATACATATATACTTTGTCTCCTGTCATTTTTCTTCGTCTTTGTGATTTCATACTAATCCTCATCTTACAAGCCGAGTATTTGTTCTCATTGGTCACACTGTGCAGCACCTTTCAGCTTTACCCTCTTAAACCCTTTTGTGTGAACCATTTATCATCTAAGTGGATTGACAGGGGAGGGAACACATCTCTCGGGCCTTGCTGATGTAGCCGCCTTACTGTTATTCAATTACTGCACAGCTTGCTTCCTGGAGACCGCGAGGGCTAACAAGACCCTATTCTAGGAAGTAGGGAGGAGATGATGTGCAGTTATGTCAAGGTTCACTGAGACGCCAACGCTGAGACAGTACCCCCACCCCCCCACACGACAACTCTAATCCTCCACCAGCTCGGTCGATCTGTGCCTCGCAGATCGATTGCCATTGACAGGTCTAATTGATTTCTGTGGGAAAGGGATGCAGGCTCATCCGGCTAAAAGCCTCCAACCATCACCACCACGCACAAACAGCCACGTGCAGATTTGGATAGATGTGTCTGCGGCGAGCGATGCAGTCTGAGCGAAGATCAAGAGGCCAGGGGAGACCTGAGGAACTAATGGCTGTTCGAGCTACTGATGAAACTGTGCAAAAGTGTTATAGCCTGACATTTTCCCCCTTCCACAGAGGATAAAGATGTAATTCAGGACTCGACTGAATGTAAATAGTAGAAAATTAGATCCCCAGATATGAGACCTACATGTGATTTATAAATGAAGGATCTAATCAGAATTTGTCATGGTTGACATAACATATATTACTATATCATTCACCCTCAGACACAAGTGAGGAAGGTGGAACAGGTGAATGCAACCTAATTTTTTGAAAATCTTTTTAATTTTGGTTGGTTTAGCGAAAAAGGACCCAAATGCAAGACACCGAGGCAGGCAGGTTTTAGCCCCCAACCCCCAAAACCCCAACCCCTTTCCCCCAAACCCTTACCCTACCCTGCAAACCCCAACCCCTGACTCATGAACCACAGGTGAGCAGGTGGGAAATATACAAAGACAGGAAGCGTAAAACAAAAACATGACACATGAGGAGATTCCCTTTCAACATAAAATGAAATAACTAAACTAAAAACCCAGGACCATAACAAATTTGTCTTTTTGACATCACTGTGTACTGTATAATTCTGATGGAGACGTGAATACTGTCCCCAGAAATCTTTCTTAAAGGCTGGGTATAATCCCCAATGGGAAGCACTTATCTAGCCTCTGCACTTTTGGACATCTTCAGTGAATTTAGACCTCACCACACCACTGGAGTGTAATTTACATGGCTGGATTGACCTGCTAGGGGGTCCTTGGGGGAAAAATGAGCTTCTGGGCCCCCTATTAACTCCTGTGCCTTCCACTCTCTGTGTAACACTTATAGAATTTTATGCTGGAATATGCACCATATTTACTTGTGACTTTATTAGACTATTTTCTATAAAATCTGCCACATACAAGCACAAAACCAGCACAACAAATGCCTTAAAAATAGATTTTGACGTCCTCTTCAAGTCTAGGCCTCAAGGTGATAAGGTTATGTAGCAGGATTCACCTTAAGACCCTTTACACATCAGTTGATGGCACTAAACAGGCACTAAAATGAAGCGTTCAAACAGGGGGTTAATAAAGGCGCTGCAGCACTGGACAGCAGGAGAAAGATAATATGTTTTTTGAATATTATAGCATGTTAAGATCAGAAAAAGAGCATAATATGATACCTTTAAGATTGACTGATAGACTAACAAATAGATCTAATACTTTACTTGCGAGCTAACCCGCGAAAGTGGCCCAATAAAAATGGCAGTGGAAACGGTGACATGCAGGTGTACAGGTTGTTGAGAGTTTAAGTTTTCCTTCAAGTCATGAAAATTGCCAGGTTGACTGTGCCTGGCAGGCACAAACGCAGCTTCTGTGTAGCCTGAAGATGACTTTGGCATCAGAGTCATGTCACTTTCTACGACAGAAATAGTACAATAAACAAAATTAGCATCGGGTGAATGAACAATGCACTCTGACGACTTTCATGCCATTTGTGTTCCAACCTTCCTGCTACAAAGGTTGGTGAAATCTGCCCAGACTAAAGTCCTCTATAGACCACATTATCTTTATAAAGAAAATATTTTCTTTCTTTCTTTTTGTTTGCCAGCCAAGAATGTGCTCTATTCAGACTTGGCACACTAAGGTAATCTGTCCTTGATTGTCCATTTTTGCACATTGTTGCCGGGCCAGCTCACTTGCATGGCGACAGCTCATGTTACTTTGTGTAACACGTTGAGGGATGTGAGTCGTGTGATCCAGCCCTGCAAGTGTTCAAAAGATGCAACAGCTCACTGATCAAGACCCGATCCATGCAGAAATGCTTGAATGCACTGGGCGTATGTTAAGCTCAGCACATTTAAATGATTTTCTTGGCTTGCTGTGTGCACCCCAGCAGCGCCGATGCCTTTGATTATCCCCTAAAACTTGAGCACATAAATGGCAGGACATGTTTTGATTGCTTGAGAGTCTGCAAATTCCCTTAAATACCATTCCAATTTTTATAGACCAATCAACAGCTTTGCACTGCCTAATTAATCTCCTTGAAGTTTTTGTGATTCATCATTTCATATCTTATTGATGTCTGTGGTGTTCAATAATATGCAGATTTCTTGTTTTACCTCAGTAAGCAGATGGCTGGGAGAGACATGCTGTATGTTTTTGGATGGCTAACAAAGCATGTGGAGGAATGGATTTTTAGCTCAAATCAAAATCTGTGTAGCATAACATGGTAGGGGCTACATTGATTTGTATTTCTCAACTGAAGTTTGGGCCAAAATAAGTAAAAAAAAACAAACTTACCATGATGATTTTGATATTAATTTAAAGTGTGTAACATTAATAATGATGCAGCTTGCACGACAAAGGGGTTGTTCCTAACAAACCCACAGCGAATAATCTACAACTATGCAGTTCCCCTCAGCTTTGAGGCATCTTTCTGCTCATTGTTTTTATTATTTGTGTGTCCATGAACATTTTTAATGCGCATTTTTAAGTATAGCATAAGACAAAGTTGTAGGAAACAGCCAAATGAATTAAGTTTTTCAATCACTTGAGGTGGTTTATACCTTTTTTAAACAAAGAAATAAAGTGCTCAATGGGAGATGGAAACACATTTCCACACAAGTTATAATGAGGCTAACTTTCTACTGAAATGACTGATCAGCTGTTTCTGCTGTCAGCGTCATCCCAGTTGTTCCCATAACATGCGAAAGGTAGTAGCAAGTAAAACTTGTGGATCGATGAGGAGTGATGGTTCTGTTCCTAGAACATAATCAATATCAGATCGAATATATGCCATCTGCTCAGCACCAAATGGCAGAAGTTATTAACTAGCTAGTTGAACATGTGGCAGCTAAACAGCCAGACATCTCCCTCAGGAGCTGGTAGAGACCAAAATCAGAGTTAAAAGGAGAGTGAACGTTGGACTCATCGGCAAGTGGCCCGAAACTCCATATCATCTGAAATTATATTAATGTATATCAGTGCTACGTGCAGCTTGATTCTGGTGTCCTTAAATTGTTATTGCGACTTAAAGATTAATTGCAAATTTAATTGAAAGGCAACAATTTCTAACTTATTAAAAAACATGTTGATTACAATCAAGTTATCACATTATTAGATACAAAATATGTTGTCTTTCTTTGAATCAAAAGGCTTACAGAACAAACCTACCATCAAACAACCTTACCTACAACACTTGCATGTTCAGCCACGTGCACAAGGAGCTGTGTTGTGCATGTATAGTAATTCTTACTGTATTAGAGGAAATTAAACCGATTAAAGAGCCGTCTGCAGCCTTAGAAAAGCACCTCCTCCCCTCCAACGTGCTAAAATTAAACACAGTTTGAATCAAATTAAAAAATACGTGCTTGATTGTAAAGAAATGGCTCTCCTATCATACTCGCAATAATTGTTTAATCTGTGTTAAAGTAGGTACCCGGAAGGAACATTTAATTTGCCTTTTGTAATTGCATTAGGTATTGTATGTTTAAAACTTCAGCTGCATAAGTTGTTGATAAAAAAAACACATAGTATGGCAGGTTCATTCTTTGTTATAAAGGATCCCGTAAGGTTAATAATTCTTTCAGTGAAACAAAATGTGCACACACAAACAAATATATCTATTATATTGTAAATGGAGTGTGGTCTTGTGGGTTAAATTAGAAAAAAGCTCAAGGTTGTTGCATAAATGCTGTATATATATATATATATATATATATATATATATATATATATATATATATATATATATATATATATATATATATATATATTAAATCAATCTAATTAGTGCTAAAATGTTGTGTTTTTCAAGTTAACAAGGAATTATATATGCTTAGCATTTACTGTCACCTCTAAGTATGTGTCACTTTAACAGCCACATTTCTTTAAAAGTTCGCCTCAGCATAAATTAGACAGAATCTCAGGGAGCTGAATCTCAGTGGAAATGTTTTCTGCCACGCAGTTCATATTTCATAGCACACCCGCTAGCATTAATTGCATTCGCATACCCAGATACTCCGATGCAAACTGCTTTTAATACAAATTACTTCAGACAGCAAGTAATGACTTTTCCCTCTTTCGCAACAGTTGCAGCCTCGCACGTCTTTCATATTCAGGGCTCATGAGAATACACCCACGGCCTTCTAATCAGAGCTCGTTCCCCACGTCTCTCACTCACACTGGTGGGTTTTTTTTCTTTTCCCCCCGAATGTCACTCGTATTCTTACAGGTTGAGGTCGTGTCAACGATCATCCACAATTCCCACCTAAAAGATTATCTGTGAAATGAAATTGAGATCCTTATCAATATTCTCAAGATGTAAACATCGTGGCACATTGACCGCCTTAAGACAGCAGATATTAATTTTTGAGCAGCTATAGGAGGTGCAGACTGCCCGTGGTCCTTTTTCTCCACTCTTCCTTGATCTCCATCAACCTCAAACCCCTTGTAGAGGAGCATCAAGCACGGACATGCTCTCTCCTTTTCACCCGGGGGTTAGGCCCTCTATTTGATATTCTATTGGAGTGTGGCTGTGGTCTGGCCTTCCTCACCTGGCTACCCCTTTGTTCTGTTCCTCCAAACTACCCCTGTCTATTAAGGTCAGCCCAGACAGGTGGTCAGTCTGCGTGATGCAGACTCCCTTTTTTATTGCTTATTTGGCCTAAATTAATTAGGAGTAAAGGAAGAATCATTGCTACTTAATCGTATACCCAAAGTGCATGAACTAAAAAAAGTAGAAAGATAAAATAAACGCAGCTTCTCTGGATGACTAATGACTGGTCTAAATAAAGTTTTAATTGGTACAGAAAGCACCTGGAGTACAATCACGCAGAATATCTTCACAGGACTTATTTCCATGATAGTGAAACTGTTTGACAATAAACAAATGAGTGACGAATTAATGGAACATAACAATTAAAAGTGCTTTTTTGCGGGACATGAGGGATGACAAAATGGTTTGACTGTGAATCATCACAGCCACCTTTCATAAGTGCAACACTTTAGGAATATTTTCTGGAGGAATGATCCAGAGACTTACGTCAATTCTGTAGGCGGTTTATCATTTTTTTTGTTTTATTACTCTCATGTCTGTGGAAATGTTGATGAAGGTTCTCAGTCATCCAGGTCATGGTAATTCTCAGTTCTGTATCGTAGGCAGCTGGACTTGTTTTTAGTTTCTTGAAGATGTTTTGCCTCTCATCCAAGAGGCTTCTTCAGTTCTAACTAACTGGAGGGGAGTTGCAGGCTTTTAAACTCTGTGTGGGAGTGTCCTTACTGAGTCGCTAGGGCCACTTGTGGGTCGCTGACTTAACCGGCCTTCATGTGGGTTGCTAGGGCTAGCATTCAACGGCTACCTAGCTAACATTAAAGTTTGATACACGAAACGATAGAAAAGGCGTAAATTAATTCGGAAAAACCTGTAAGGGGACATTGGGCGATATTTCAAGATACATAACCCAGTAGCTAACGTTAGCATTCAACCGCTTCCTAGTTAACGTAACTGTTTGATTACATCCACTTCCAGGCTTAAATAAACGTGTCCAAGATGTTAATTCATAATTTTCCTATTGCATTGTGTAACACTATAAAACAGGAATGTTAGCAAGTAGCTTAATGCTAACATTAGGTAATTGGTTGTCAAATATGTCCAAGAGTGTCTGGCTGCAGACCTCTCGCGTCAGGCCTCTTCCTGTGCAGGCTCTCGTCTCAGGCCCACCTCCAGCGTGGGGCCGTTTAGGACCGGAAGTGCGCGCAACAAACTTCAAAATAAAACCACCTCCAGCGTGAGGTCGGTTGGGACCGGAAGTGCGCGCAACAAACTTCAAAATAAAACCACCTCCAGCGTGAGGTCGGTTGGGACCGGAAGTGCGCCCAACAACATCAAAAGCTATTAGTTTCTTAAATATATGTAACACTTTTGATGTTGTCAATCCTTTATTTGTGGCATTTACCGATTACACCAGCAAAATATTAGTCTTAATGGGGTAGGGTTATGCCTGTCTACCTGGAGTCCCTCTGAAGAGTATGAACACATCAATCTATGTACATTTGTTCAGAGACTTAAACGCTCATGCATAACATTTATATAAGGTAAATGCCTTTTAAAAAAAAAAAATCTATTGTATTAAATGATTCGACTTTTGTCTTCAATGACATTAAGATCTTAAGACTATTGAGGCCAATTAGGTTGTTAACTATGCTTAAATACAAAATTGTCAACATTTAGGGAGGAGAGGAATAGATAAAACTATTGAAATGCAATAACTCACCTGTGATCTTCATTGTATAATATAAGTAAATAAATAAACATATAATAATTAATATTAATATACTATATAAATATGTATGTATAAATATAAGTAATGCATATAAATGGGCGGCACGGTGGTGCAGTGGTTAGCACTGTTGCCTCACAACAAGAGGGTTCTGGGTTCCAACTGTGTGGAACTCCCTCACTAACAAACTTAATTAGGTAGTTACGTGCAAACATAACTCATGCACCTTCATTTTTAAAAGTCTCACTTACTGTCACAACTAGCACGTGAGCGACGTCGGAGTCTCCGCCTTCTGTTTTTTTCTGGATCCGAGGAATTTTTTTTCATTTCCGGGCCTCACGCTGGAGGTAGGCCTGAGACGAGAGCCTGCACAGGAAGAGGCCTGACGCGAGAGGTCTGCAGCCAGACCCCTCTCAATATGTCTTTTTACCTTGAAATTCAGCCGATTTACCTCCAGATTTTTGCAGTCCATCGTCTTTTTAGTTGCCTAGTCATCAGAAATCAGTGAAATGATTATAATTTGTCAGATTTTCTTCATTTATACAATTTATACAATACTGGAACACAGCAGTTTGACATTTGAGCCTCCCACCCTGACTGTGATGTCAGAGGAAAATGGCTAGATGTTTTATGACCTGCAATTAAACAAGAACATTGATTTATCTTTTACACATCAGCCCTTTCTTTCAGTGAAGTCACAAGATGCTACGACTCATATTCTTTGCTTCATGTTAACAGAGAGGTCACCTGTGATTTTCTCCTTATTTTAAGTTGAAAGGCTAATGCCTCTACGTGGTTCTTACACTTTCAAACCTAAACCGTTAATGCTCTTAAAAGAAGCCCACACAACTATCGCGCAACAAGTTGATCATTCATTTTTTTTTTCCCCTTGTAAAGTCCTTTTAAGATTCTCCTAGTTCGGCGAAAATATCTCACATGAAAGACTGTGATGCAGCGGGAGGTCCGTTTTCCTGATGGCAGGGAGTGTTTAAAGAGGGAGAGGTCACTGGCAGTGCAGCGCCAGCCTTTCCTTCTTAATGACGCCTCAAAGTGAGAGCCCATCATTCCCCCTAATTATTGTTGATTGCATTCATTATGTCATGTCCTGATATCTTGGAGGCGCTGTTGGTGGTTCGGGCTAAATGGCAGCTACGGGTTAGCTTGTTTCTCAAAGCTAATTGGACGTCAGCTTTGAGAGGCAAACAGAGAGAGAAGAAAGTGTCTCCCATCAGCACACTGTCCATTGTGGAATGCATTTTTTATGAGCTGGCAGACCCCTCGCCGAGCAGACTGAGGCCCAGGGTTGTGATGCTTGCGAGATGTCAAGCACCTCTTCCCAGAAATCCCCCAAGCTCTGTTTTAATGAAATTAGCGAGCCCTTGCTAAGGAGTCTTATTAAAACAGTCTGCTGCGTTGACATCTCACACAGCAGTGCACTAAATTTCTAAAATAAAGTTTAGTTGGAGTAGCAGGAAGTTCATAAGCTTTAAAAGAGAAACAGACATCTTTATTATCATAGGATCTGCTGTACAGTAGGTTACGCTCCTTATGAGCATCTCCATTTATTACTCTGAAAGTGTATTAAAAGAACAGGAAATAAAGCTGGCATTAAAGGTACCGAAGGGAAATATTTTGTCTGCGGGTTACATTTCCCCTGAAAAGAGAAAGAGAAAAGATTAGAAAAGCACTCCGGGAGCAATTCTAAATCTCGCAGATCAGCAGTGAAGGGACAGCCAAGCTGGCAACGGAGATATGGAGGCACAATGGTGAATCACTCCCACGCGTCCCCCAACAATGCAAGAGAGGGCCAGTGACTCAGAAACTGATTCACCTATTGTACTGATGCGCTCCCACTCTGCACCACTATTCTCATAACTGTTTTTGAACATGACGCCGGCTTACACTGCAGCTGGTTATCCTCCAAATCGAGTAAAAAAGTCATGAGAAGATGATCAGTGCTCATTTACACATCGCTACCGTTCCTTATGTGCTGTTGAAAAAGAGCGTAATATTAGGTGAGCAAACATCAGTCAGCAGAGCTCACTTTCTTAAGGTGAAGCAGAGAAAATTCTGTTTTTTTCCCCACTGGTTTTTCTCTCATCAGCTTAGTTCTCCAATGAAATCTCCTCTCTGTCCTCTTAATGCAGCTTTTTGCTTGTGTCTGCACGTAAAAGAGCTCAGGGCTCTTCTCTGCATTACAGAGATTGAAGAGAGACTGAGAGGGGGGAGGAAGGGAGAGAGACAGAGAGAGGGTGCAGGGGGGGGAGAGGCGATCCATTTCTCAGCTGCTTCTCTATCAGCAAACCCACACAAACACTCCTGATGTGTGTACGCACTTTCCCACTTAGGGAGCGCGGCGCCGTAAATTGCACGCTAAATGCCTTAGAGGAGATTTTGCATGTGCTATAGTATGTATGAAGGATGCATGCAACTGGGAAGAAGTGCACGTGTAAAACCCCAGAACTGCTTTATAGAGATGTGAGAATCAGAACCAGCAGATCATGCAGAAGGCCACCACAGCAAACAAACGGGCTTGTTCACTTTGTCGTTGATGGTTCGATCAGAAGGCTGAAACCGCTCGCGTATTTGTGAGGACAGGAGACAATTAGCTTAGGTAAGCTAGCTTAGTGTAACACTGGAAGCAGGGGGGGAATCTCGCTTGGCTCTGTCCACTGTAAAATGAAACAAAAATGCCTACCAGCATGTTTTAATGCTCATTAAAGGTTCAATATGTAGGAATTTTTGTTTCAAACATTCAAAATTTAGTGTGAAGAAGTAACGGTTTTGACGTCAAAGAAGTCTACATATTGTGTTTCAGTGATAACTTCTGAAGTTAGCATGTTAACCAGCTAACCCCTAGCCACTTTAATAGTAAACTACACCAACACTCACCCCCGCGCTCTGAGCTCGGCGTGCATTCAGAGTCAGCTAATACGCCCGCTAACTGCAGTTAACTGAACTTACGGCTGCAATTAGTGGTTGCTCTGGTGTCTTGGTCTTTGTTTGTAGGCTGAATTTGACAGGGGGCCAGTTCTTGCGTATTGCACCTTTTAATTATCACCATATGTTACATTTGTTTGATCTGTACACAAACAGAGATGTGAAAATATTAAGTTGCGCTGTAACTATTTCTCGAGAAGTCGCAGTGACTTCCTGGAACTCAGCTGGTTGCTTGCCAACCTCACACTGACAACAAGGCTCATAAGACCCTGTGACATAAATAACTGTTCTTAATTAATTTTCTCTGAGGATATGAAATATTTTGATTGCATATTTTATAGGCAACAAAAGGATGTGCTCCAACACAATCTACTTGCTGCTCTCGGCGGTGGCCAGATGTTTGGTATTGTAAGACTTAATTTAAAACATAATTAATCGAGGAAAATGGATTTTCTTTCAGTGTCAACTTTACGTTTAGGCACAATACCACTTGGATAGAACTCGGCTAAGATCATGTCCTGACTTAAAATACCTGTTTTGGTCACCACAAGCAGGATTGGAGATGTCCAGAGATCTCGTTAAAAACACCCGGTTTTGTCGCCACGAACAAGGCTAGAAAATGTCTCATTAAAAATATCCAGTGGTGTCACTCTTACAAATGTTGAAACACGGACTCGAACAGTGGTCACTGGCTTGGCAGCCTCTCCGCCTGTGCCTCACCCACCGCCCCTCATCCTCCTGATATGAAAGTCAAACATCCACAATAACAAGCTGATAAAATCCAATGTACCTGCATAAACCACAACACGGAGAACCACATGATCGCACCTTCACTTGCAAAAATGAGCAGTCACAGCAATGATGGTAAAAAGTCAGATGCACTTTATTATTTTGTGTTGAGGTCCGACAGTTTTTCTAACAGCTCAAAATATAATGTTCCAAAAAACCCAAACCTGCGTGAGTCACTCCCAGTAGCAGTAAAATATTGACTGAGTCGACTGCTCAGAGTTTCGCTGCATTCTAAACCTGATGGCTCTTCCCACGGGTGGCAAGAGCCGGTCTGGTCGTACCTCGGGCTCTTTTCAAAACACACACGGACAGATTCCTCGAGCACCCACACAGAACGTGCACGCCGCATTCCAACAGGCACCTCAACAGTGACACCTGCACAATGAAGAAATTGCCGCCAAAATTGAGGGACACTTCGAAAACTGTCGAGGACAGACAAATGCAGCCGATGTGTAGCAGTGCTCTCACAGTAACTCAGCGTGTTATATATACTGTACTTTGCCACTGGACTGTGTGATACTCAGCGAGGGGGCCAATTTGAGGGAGATGGGTACTGACGATGGCACTCGTCGCCACATGGCACCTGTCAGTGCCTGTGCTGACACGCGGGACTGAGGTGCGCCTCCTCACAGCCGAGCCCTCGGATAGAGAGAGATATATGGCAGGTAGCCTTTAAAAGTCGGCCACTTGGCAACACTGCATCATTAACGGGCCCTGCTGAAGGCCCGAGCTTGGCCCGCATCCAGGAGAAGACAGGGAGAGTTCGGCAGCTCCGTCTCCTCACCAACCCCCCCCCCCGTCCCTCCATATATCCTCCTCTATCTTTAGAGTACTATGCAAAGTCAGCAGTCTCCAACCATCTACCTTTAACACATCAAATGCATGCCCGCCAGCCACTTTTTCAAACTGGCTGAAAAGATAAAACACAGCAGAAGAAGTGAAGAGAAGGTGGCAGAGTGTAACCATTAGGATAACCACCTGGTGGGTGATGCTGCTGCTCTCATTTGTCCACATAACCTCCCCGACCCCCCCACCCCACCCTATTTCTCCAATTGCACTGAAACAAACCAAAAACTCAAGTTCAATTCCCCATCCTGCGTTTAGATCAAGCGGCTTCTCCCTAATACAATCCAATTTACTGTAAAATACCAATTACTGGTACGAAAAAAGGCCAATCCATTTAAAGTGAAAGTTGCATTATTAGAGCAGTAAGTGGTGTCTTTATGAGAATGCAAGCTTAGCAGAACAAGCGAGGCGGAGTAAGTGGAGGATATCAAAGAGGCCCTACCTTGAGGAGTTGCACGAGTGGGCACAAATCACTTATCATAATTGTCAGTGCTCCCTGCCCACCCCAGGTACTGAGTCACGGGGAAAAAAATGAAATGCCATATTCAAGAAATTGTCGGCAATTAAGGAGCAAAATCGAGTCATGGTTTGGTTGTGTCCTGTTTTATTTTGGTAGATTAATCCTCAGGTGTGATGTTTTACTTTCCACTTCCTGTCTCTGTGTCTTTTCCTGCCTTTTTGATTGCCCTATTAGCTCCATCTGTCCCGTATCAGTCTTCTCTCCCTTTTGTATTTAAGTCTGTCTTTAAAGATCATAATAAAATACAGGTGGTATCTGTGGTTACGTGCCTTTTGCTTATATGGACCATAACAAAATGAGGAGTGAATGCAAAGAAATGTACAGGTTAGGTGAGTGATGGTGACCATCAAGAGTTAGGGTTACCCTAACACTTGTTGCCCTGATGAGATGTAGCGTTGGAGGTTGGGAGGTGTTTGTGATGGTGCTGCTGAGGGGTCATCTAATGAACCCCACCTTTTGCCCGTGCAGATTTATGGCGTCCTCACATGAGCACCGGGGGGGAGATGCATCGGGAGGGTGTGATGTGTTTCATGAGCCGTGCAGGACACCCAGTCAGTAACTATTACAGGAATGTTAGACAGTAATCCATGAAGTGGACACCTCCCATAAATGATTTCCTGACACCGGCTCGTTGCTCTTCAGCCATGCTTGTGACATGCTAGCAAACCTCGTTAACTTCAGTCTGTTTGTGAATAAAACTCAGTGCACTTGCTTTGCTTTTGTTTGAATTCTCATCTTTTTATGTGTTTTCATTACTGTGTCTTTTTCTTGACAACTACGACTGGTCTGACTGAGGCCTCCAGGGAGCATTTCTATTACAGTAAGAGCCATCTGTTGGCCACATGGGAAATTGACACTGGTCAACTGAAGTGCTCTCTCTTGCCTCAAGGCTGCTCCATCATCACCCTCTGCACACAGGTGGCACTGTAGTGAAGTCTCAAGGGAAGATGTATATGAGCAACAATGAGCCCATCAACCATAACTCGCTGTTGCCTGTAAAAGATACATCACGTGTTATTTCAGCAGGCAGGAAGGTTTTAATACTAAACGAGGTGGCATTCGAACATACATGTTTTATTATTTCTTGGAAGAATTTTGGGAACAATGCGTGGAAGGCCAGATTGGACATTAAAAAGTGAAAACTCTAGTGCTTGCAGCATTACTGCAGGTTGAGTTACTCCATCCTCGCACTTAAAAGAAGCACCAATTTGGTCAAAATTGAATTTGGCAGGTTGGAAACGACTCAGTTTATCTGTGTTGAGTTGTCAACATCAATCATTAAAGACAAGAATGGACTAAAAGTGGGGAAAAACATGTTGTGTACGTCCTATTCTCACCTGGAGGATCTCCTGGCTGATGAAGAGATATTAAAACTATGCTAATTAATTATTTTATATTAACAATGGATCAAATTACAGTTTAATGTGAAATGTGTTACTCACATTGACAAACCTACAGAGAATCATCACCAAACCATCCAGGTCCCTTCAGTTCTGTGGAGGAGTTTTTGTCTCTTTTAGCTTATTGTTTTGGTTTTCTGGCCCGCAACTCTTCTTTTGCTCTCAACCTTATTTTTAGCTATTAGCCAGCTGTTTTCATTATTTTTTCTAAAGTTGGCGACTAGCTGGTGAACACTGTGGAGAATAAAAAAAAAATACAGAGCCAGGCATGATCTTTAAAGGATAAGTTCACCCAAAAAATCAATTAATGCTGCTTTAAAACGGATCAAAGGGTCTAAGTAGAACCTTTTAAAGTTGTAGGTGGAGTCTCTCACTGGTACAGGATTTATGTCGAACCTTTTTTTTTCTTTTTTACCTGCAATGAAAGTGAACATAAACGTAAAATGTAAATGTTAAGCGATCTATGTTACTATTTATAACAATACCTTCATCTAAGTCAGTTCTGTGGGGTGATAGTAAAGGTGACAGGATAGAAGAGAAGTCAAGTGGATTAAGTTGCTTTCAAACACATGAAATAGACGGTGAAGACACACAGCGCCATGTCCACCTGCGCTAAGCTTCTCTTCTTGTCTTTGCATCACCTGTGGTGGGCCCAGTGGGAATCTAGCATCTTAACCAGCACAGAGCTATTTATCCTCTGATCATGTGCTTCTTCTTCTGCTTTTGCATTGTCTCTGTAGCTCTTTTGTGGAAGTCACACCATTTATTTTGTCATAAACAAGCAAGAGAACGGCTGAAGCAGCAGCATAACTTTGTCCCCATTGTCTGCAGTGATGACGCAGCAAAGAGAAAAGGAACATCTTGTTAGTGGCTTTAGGACAAAGTGTATATTAAGTGGCTTTCTTTTTGTATAAACATGCTATACTGCATTGGTAATGGCTCAAACAACCTCGAAGACACATCCTCTGCTTGCACACCCCTCTGGAATACAGAATAATCTGTAGCTTATTTCTAGCAAACGCAAGTATCAATCAATCAATCAATCAATAAATAAATAGCTCTGTACACACAAATCTTGTGCAACATGCAATCTTCGTGACTGATTATACACTGGAACCGTCTTGTTTCATCGATTTTCTCATTTCAGGGAGATCTTCCCTATACTTAAGGTAAAACATGCAGATGATTTAAACCTGTTTCTAATGGTGGCATGGTTTTCAGATGAGGGAATGTGCTAACATGCTGCGGGAAAAGCAGCATTCATTAGACATGCAGGTGGTGCAGTGCATGTTTGACCTCCCTTCTAAACGGCTCTGACCTGTGTGTTGTCAATCGTATCTTTCAATCCCCTATGAGCTGTTGGGTGTCTGATGCATGATGTCAAGTTGAAGTAGTCTCCCAGTTGGTGGCAAAGTGTCAAAACTGTGTTTCATGATTATAAAATCGGAAAAATTCTTGCAGGAGATGTCTCTTCACTGTTCCAATGCTAATAACACTACACATTACTATAGTAATGACCAATGTTTTTATTGTAAGAGTGGTACCTTTCCCCAGAAAACAAAACCTGAAAGACAGGGGTCGCAGGTTGGGAAACTAACGAAACACTGCACAAATCAAAAAAAGGGTCGAAGCAATTTGGTCCCTCGGTGTCTAAAAGGTGGTGGTGGGAATTAAACTGACAGCAACCCACTGATTCTATCGAAATGATAGACGAACAAAAGGATTGGACCCAAAAAACATAGGTGAGGTGAGAGTCACTGGACAGAGGGGGGAACAAAATGTATGGAAACTGGCCAAAAAAAAAAAATCTCAAACACACTCGACTCAGATTTTCACTCACACAGAAAGCCAACTGATGGTGCTGACTCCCTGAAGACACAACCAACTGAGCATGGGAACTGCAACCTCCTCATATGGCAGCCCAGCTGACTGAATGCAGTCAGCTGAGGGAGAACATCACAGGTGCACTCAATAGCTCCTGATGACCTTTGACCTAGATCTTGGGAAATCTCTGTTCACAACAGGACCTTGGGGAATCTCTGATCTCTGTCCATAACAAAGAGACTGAGCGATTTTCCCTCTAAGGTGGTAAAAATTCACAGAAGATAATGATTGCGTAATAAAAATGTCCTCAGTCTGTGCTTGTAATCCCGATTCACTGAAGAATTAATATCTTGAATGTCCCTATTTCAAAATAACCAAAATAAATAAATACTTTTTTTAGTTTTCAACAACAATTATTCCAATCCCCAAACTCCATGTTTTATACAACATTATTTTAAACTATACAGGACCAGCTGTAAGTCAGATTTCTGTATCGGCTATAAATTAAAAATTGCCAGTGAATCATGACACCCAATGCGGTAAAACAAACCTTACTAAGGCCCAGTCCAAATACACCTCTGGCCCCTACAACTTAGCCCTAGCCTTTTGTTTTGCAGGTTCATGCCTTGAGGGTTGGGTGACCCAATTTTGATGGTACACGGTGAAGTGTTGTGGCTAAATCGCCCTCCAAATACAATGGTTTTAATGTGTTATGGTCCTTTTCTTTATAACAAGCATAAAACAATCGCTAGTTTGCTGATGCCTTGGTAGCTAACAAACTAGCTAACGGTATATTGTCATTGCTGATTTGTGCATGACAGTCCCTCATTGCTGGCAGGGCAGAAGCCCTGTATTTCTGTCAGATGAATGGCAAATGGCATTGGGATAGCCACAGGACTGCCATGGTAAAGCGAGAGAAATAAAACGAATGCAATCGTATGTCTGGTCGCCATTGATGATGTATGAGGGTCTTGAAGGGTTGTCCCATTTCAGAGGTTGGGATTTCACCCACTACCCCTTGTAACTCTGTTTTGAGGGGCAACTGGGCACTCAAAAACGAGGGGTTAGGGGTAAATTAGAAATGGTATAGACCCAAAGTTTCACTGGCTAAGTGTCGAAGGATTCTTAGAGAAGGATTTTTCATGTCTGCCAGTAGTGTGAGTGATCTAACAAGGAGGGGTGATGAGGAGCTGAAACAGTGTCTTGGCAAATGACTTTAAGTGCTAGCTTTACCCAAAACTTTGTTTTTTCTCCTCTTCTTGGTTGGGCTGCCACGCTCCGCTTCTTCCCCCGACTGTCCACAGGCATTGATCACAGCACAGTGGGCTCTTGCTAAAAGAGCTTTGGCCATGTGTTAAGCCTAACAAGGTGAAAAGAATGATAATGAACAAACCCAAAGAATAGCTCTCTGGCTCTTCTCTGACCTTACTGCACTGTTAGTTTTCCTTGAATCCAAATCATCCCATACATTACTTCTGCCTGGAATAGACGGACACAAAGTGGAGGGGGTGTTCGTTATTCATGACCCTGCACTACCCGACCCTGCACCGCAATGGACAAGAATTAGAGGGACGCTCTTAAAAAGCTTTCGAGTCCTTTTTATGTGTGTACTTAACGACATGAATCATCACAGGCTGAGGGAAGAGGCTGAAATAGCAAAAACAAAAATGGCAGGTATAAGTGAAGAAACGCACTCAGTGCTGCAGCATATGGCGGCCAAGCGTACACACTTGTATTTTTTCTCTTGTATTTGTTACTTGAAACTCTCTGTGAAGAGCTTTTGGCATGTCAGCAAAAGCTGTTGGAAAAGCAAACAGTCATTATCTCCTACCCAGGCAACTTTGAGCAGCTTGTTGCCTAGCATGAGACCGTCTGTTGATGATGTAACCCTATGTACTTCACAAGCACCTTCAAAAACATATTATTTTGTCACTTGATGTAGTAGCACTTGATGTCTCAGTTTTTAGCACTCCGAATAAAGTCATATCTGATAAAGCCTCTACAAGGACACTGAAAACATAAAATTGAAAAAAAAAAAAAAAATAAAACAATCCCCAAGCAGTAAAATATTCTATTAAATTTCGTCAGGCTGCTGGACCATGCGACATTTCCCAGGGGAATACTGTACTTTCTAACTTCCAGCTACTTCAGATTATCATTTTATTTATTTTTTTTAATTCCAGAATGATGTCATGAGTTTTTAAAATCCAATGCAGTGCTCAAGATTAATCCAGAAGTAATCTAAATGTTTTGGTTTATGTCCAGTTTGGGGCTCTTGTCATGTTTTAGATGTCTATGAGTTTTTAGCAGTTCCACCAAAGATTGGTTTCCACTCTTCTCTATTTTCATTTCATTTAAAGTGACTGGAAGAGATGATTACAGGGTTACAGTTTCAAAATGATTGAAGAGTCATAACATCAGCAAACAGAGTAATGTCAGCTAATATCTACCTCAAGCTTGCTGACATTAGCTAACATTAGCCACCATTAGCTACTGGTCATACTAGACCAAGAAACCCTGGAGTGTGTGTATTTTTTAATTTTTTTTTGCAGAGAAATAGCTCTAAAAGCTCCACTGTACACTACCTGATCAGCAGCAAACAGCAATCAGACAAAATTAGCCACTAGCTGGTGAACATAGTGGAGCGTTTAGCAGCTAAAGTGTCAGCTATTTCTCTTGGGAACTGGTGGAGACCAAAAACGGAGCTACAAGACAGTTGATATTGGCCAAAAACATGAAACATTTGCTAATGTTGCTCTGTAACCGCTGGATGTAACTGCAACTGTTTGCCTACAAGATCACCATATTAACTTGAAAGATTAGATTAGTTTAGGGAGGGGTTGCATTTCCCATTAATCACTCATCAGTCTACACCCCTGCAGCCTGTCAGAAACCCAAAACGGGACGCCTCTGTACCGACTGCCATCAAGGAAAATTGCACTGATTAGTGACTCTATTTACTCGTAGTTTTAATTACACTAATATCAAGAGGGAGACTTTTTTTTAGGATGGGAATAAACAAGGGTTGTAAAAGCACAAAATTGCATCATTAAAATGTCATATTTCACAAGGGTGAGACTGGGATCTAATTCATTTAATCAGAAAATTACTCTGACTGAATAGATAGAGAAGAGAGGATGGAGAAATAACTTTGAACTGAAGGTCACATATCAACAGACCAATACTCAGGGGCTTTTTTATCAGTGATTGGGCCTGTTTGTAATGGATTTTGAAAAAAAAAAAGCTGTCTATAGGGTGCCATATCTCTCTCCTGGCTGTACTGTCATATGACATTCTGAGGCCTGAAAGTGACAAATATTTACAAGTTTAATTTAAGACGGCATCATGCCCTCCATGACAGGGAAATTTTGAAAAATAGGTTCTGCGCTCGCATGGACACTGGGGATATGACAATCCATGATTAGAAATTGATTTTTCTTTAACCCCAGGTTCAATTATCGGGGTTTATGTTTGATGGGCCTGTAATGGTGCCTATCTGCAAATACAGCCTGTCGTGGCTCATGCCATTTTGTTTTCTTTTCCATCAGGTTTGATCGAGCTGTAATTGATTTACTAATTGCCTTTAATTATAAAGTAAATGACTTCTCCCTGCCGTGCAAGTTGGGTTATCTGGTGGCTATCAAAGAAGAAGTTAATAAACTGGATGATAGGGTTAATAATCACAATCAGGGGTGTAGCGCTCATTAGATCCAAATACGCATAAAGAAATGCAATTACCTCATGAGCATATAATTGCTTTATATAACATCTGCAATCTCGATAACAATTATATCAAATTGTTTGCAGGATAAAACCCAAATCAATCATTTATTACTTTGAATGTCATCGGGGACAGTG
Organism: Pagrus major; assembly: GCF_040436345.1. NCBI lineage: Eukaryota > Metazoa > Chordata > Actinopteri > Spariformes > Sparidae > Pagrus > Pagrus major. The sequence goes on from NC_133224.1 coordinate 9,500,184, forward strand.
TTATTTTCCCATCTTTTCTTCCCTTCCCTTTGTTTGTTCGATAGCTGAGGTTACGTCGGAGCAGCTGCCGGCAAGCTATTTGTGGCTTATTGAGGCAAATGAATCACAGGACAGACATTTTCCAGCGCGTTATTTCTAGAACAAAAGTTCCCCCTGCTCGTCGGGCGGCCGAGAGAAAAAGCACGCTGAGATTTCTGCTGCTGTTGCGGTTGTTGTTGAGTTAAACACACCGCTTGCTTTGCCACCACTGATAAATAAAACATCGAAGTGCTTCAGGAGAAAGGGGGCTGCCTGCATCACACTTTCCCTGAATGCACTATGGACACTGTGTCTCTGCTTTGACACCGCAAACACACACACACACACACACACACACACACACACACACACACACACACACACACTGGTTTTCACCCTTCAGCACTCTCTCGCCAGCCCTATCCCACCCCAGATTCCTCCAAATTCACTCTGAAAATATTCATGCTTATACTCAAACAGTCGCTTGTAAACTCCCCAGAGTGTGCACTGGACTCACTGTATTTACACGAATGCCTGCGTGCACAAAAGACACAGCTGAGCGTCCCTGGTTTTAATGTTTGAATAATCGCCTCATCATTAATAGATGTCGGAGGCACAAAGGATAAACCAAACTATAGCTTGGAGAAAAAGGGGAGAGACCGCTGCACCTCCTAACCCATGGACTAAAAACGTGACCATACCCAACACCTAATATGCCGCTCTGTCAGCAGCAGCATGCTCTCAGACTCCTGACCGTGTCCCATACAAAATAACTCACTGAGTGCTTTCTGCACAGTCAAACATCATACATTCATAGATAAGAACGGCATGCATAATTGAAACCACACACTGAATGGCATGACATGAGAGAGAGAGAGAGAGAAATATGAATGCGGCTGCGTCTGGGCACCTCCTTTTACCGCCTCAAAAAATAAACAAGAAAATGAACAAAATGGGGGCCCAGAAAAGCCCTATGAAAAATTAATGGATGGGTATTATTTAGCTGTGCCTGGCTGAATGGCAGTTGTAAGGTTCAAAAGATGTTTTTTTTTTTTTTCTTGTCCTGGGTGAAGACCATGTTGCTGCACGTGAGCCGAATGCGAGTGAAGGGGTTTCCGCTGTAGGGATTTGTTCAGGAGTCAAACACTGTAATGGTGATGAACTACAGATGTAAGACAGAGAGCAAAAAGTCAACTGTCTGCTGAAATACAAACAGTGAAAGATAATTTGAGCAGGTCGATGTGATATGAAAGCTGGTGTGAGGAAAATGACTGTTGCAGGATTGTGTTTCAGGGAGCTTTAGACAAGACGCCGATTTTACAACCAACATAAAGTGAATATATTTGAAACTCAGCGTTTGCTTTTCTGTGACTTCGTTCCTGATGCGATGAATCGAACAAACCCTTGAAAATTGTAGGGATCGGCACATATGACAGCCAAGGTGTAGTTGTGGGCGGTATTGTACATAAGCAAAGATCAAAACCTTTTCCTTGCATTGCATTTTATGTTGCTCTTATAGCATGTTCAACATTTTGGGGAAAAACGCTCAACCTTGCCAGGAGTAAAACTGAATATCCTATGTCTGTATGAGACACACAATTTATTTATTATCATTTTACAACACAAGGGCGCAAGAAGAAGAAAAACCTGCCCTGTGGTGTGGTGATACGGCAGCGAATACTTCTGTATCGCTTGTCAAACAGCAGCAGTGTGATGTGATTCATTTATAATCATTTTACAACACAAGGTTGCATAACGAAATGTAGTTTCCAGTCCCTTAATGCTACTAGTACAGCAGAAATATATATGTGTAAATTGATTAATAATTTCAAGTCATTAACCTTTGGTAAATATGTAGCTACAACCAGCAGTCAGTTAGCATAGCTTAGCATAATGAATGAAAACAGTTGGCCTGACTCTGTCCAATTACAACAATACCTGCCTACAAGCACCTCTAAAACTAGATTTTTTTGCAGGGTATTACCTGCTGGACTATTTTTTTGGGCCAGGGCAGCGACTTCCTTTTAGTTCCTGTAAATGCACTGCTTTGTGCACGGATTAAACAAAGCATTGCTAATAATTCGTGAGCTTTAGAAGTAATGGTAGGTATTTACCTCACAAATGAGAGCTGCATCAATCCTCTCATCTTAGACATGGAAAGAAAACACATCATATTCCCCAAAATATCTCACTATTCCAACCAGTTTATAGTTAATGACTATGATGACACTTCAAAGTAAAACGTTAAAAGTTAAATAATCATCAAACTAACAAGCCAAAATCCATTTGGGGCATTTATATTCTCAGAAAGAATAATTGATTGACACTGAAGAAACCTTTTGGAGCATCAGTGCTAGTCGAGTTCAGTTTGCCCCCAATCTGCTTTGACAGCTTCTCTGTTTGTTCCTCTGCAGTATTAATGAAAATGTAATTGCTGTGGTGAAATCACGGTCACAAACAAACAGTATTCCAGAGATTTTATAATCCTCTTCATATTGGCCACCACTTTCCTTTTTGTTCTGCCACTCCCACGGATTTGTGTCTCCTCGGTGGCAGGTTGTTTGCACCTTAAGATGGCTGCCATCTGTTCAGTAACCACCGAGGACATCCTCTTGCTTACCAGCATAGCTGACAGGATGTAATGATGGATTACATTATTAGAGAATATAATGAGAGAAGATCTCACTCATCACCTTTTTCAAACAGTATTTTCATGCTTATTTCAACTATGCTAGCAGATTTGATTTGTTGTGCTTCTGGGTGATGGCAAAGCTCCATTTCTGAGAGTGGTTTGTCATTGATCAGACAAAAATAAAAACAGATTGTATGTCAGCTTTGCCTTTACAAAGCCCGTATGAATCAATACATTACTATTACTTTATTGTAATCTAAAAGTGGTCACTTGTACTGATGAACCCCCAGATTGTCACCCAACACAGCATTTTTCTTAAGTTCTATGGAGCGTCTTAATTCACCATCTTAATTCATTCCTTTCTGACTGTAACAGGCTGGCTCTCAGACAAAAAGCTCTGATAAACCCACGGTACATTACATCCCTGAACAGCACCAAACAGCTGTTAGCAAGTTAGCAACCATGAACATAGAAGAGCATTTACCGGCTAAAGAGCCAGATATTTTCTTGAATCATTGGTAACCAGACCAAAGCTAAAAAGGAGATTACGTACTGAGCTTAACTCTTAATGAATGCTAATGTTGCTTTAGGTCTTCTGGATGTTTGAGAACTGTTTGCGAACAAATATGCTAATAACAGTTTTCTCAGTGTTGTGTTTTCAGCTTGTTGCGCTGCCCCAAGTGGCCAAAAAACTAAATTATTCCGGGTTTAGGAGTAAATATTCCAACGCTGTAACAACAGAAGTCTGTGCAATTGGTTTTTAAGTCTCAAATCTAAATGTACATACAGAACAGAACAAAACAACCTTCGCATAATATATACATCCATTCATTTTCTAAGGTTCCCGAGCATCAGTGATACAGAAGTATCCGCTGCCGTACCACAAGACTACAGAGCAATTTCTTTATTTTTATACTTTATAATTATTGTAAAATAACTATTAAATGAACCTTTAAAGGGGTTAGCAGGGCTTGTTTAAATATGGGGATAGTGGCAAACACTCAAGATAGACAGGCAGATTGTTGCCCTCATCTGTACACACAAAAAGAGAGGTTGTTTCCGAAGCTTTCTGAACATCCAATAAGCTGTTCTGTTGGAGTTTAGGTCGTTTAAATCCAACCAAAGTAAAGCCCAAGTGAAGTTCAGTGCATTTTGATGAGCTGGAATTTATATTCTACTCATCATGACGGAGGGTTGCATATTTGTTATGGTTCGCAATGGAAGTACAAATGAAGCAGTGGAACTGAGAATGAGATTCTTTTAATTAAGTGGTTGATTGACTCTGCCCTGCTGATTGAGAAGCAGTGGAGTCTGAGGCCAATGTAAGGCTAATTGATGGCCAGAGCTGCTGCATTTTGCGGCAGGGGTAAAATAAAAGCCCAGCCACGGAGAGTAATGCATGTTAAACGCTGTGCAGGGTGAGTCTTGCGTTCAGTTTAATACCATCATAAATATAACAGATGAAATGATTATTTACACGAGTGAGCAAATGGTGAGTTTGCCTGTGCATGCATAGAATGCAAAGCCTTGGAAATAAAAAATGACATAACAGAGAAGAGAAAAGCGGTGGTCTGAAAGTGAGCCAGCTGCCAAAAAAATGCTTCCCCCCCTCTCTTTCTCTATTTCTATTTCAACTTTACCTTGCTGAGAATGGATTGTGAGGAAGAACAGCTAATCCACTGAGAGGATGTCTTGGACTATTCCGGGGACAAAAAAGGCTGCTTCAGCAAACAGCAAAGTACAGGAGCAATGACAAGGCGCCCACCCCCATCCCCCCCTCTCGCACTTTACATACAAATAGCTGTCAAAATAAAATTGCCTATTTTGAATAAGAATATGCCCGGGACGAATACACAAATATATGAAAGGACAAAGCAGCCCACTGGAACAGACAGAGAAAGCATGAAATAAGATATTAATGTGCTCTAAATTGAAAGACGTTGCCTTGTGACTTTGCAAATAAAGTAAACTCATGTCACTTTCATCACCTTTTTTTTAATATAAATGTTATTATTAGTTTGATATTCAGTGCCAGGATGCCTCCCATTGCGGAGCATAATGGTGTTTTTCATTGAGAGAAGGTCACCTTGGTGTCTTAATGGAGGTCAATAGAAGGTTGGCCTTTTGGAAAAGCAAGATGAATTATTATTTGCTACAAAGATCGTGTCAGTTCCGATGGTATCAAGTGCTCACGAGGTAATTATCTTTAGTATTGTAAACACATTAAAAAACCTTTATGAAGGTCGCTGCATTTGCGTCTCATGTCACAGAGAGTTTTGTGTGCTTTAGTGGAAAGATCTTAACTGTTCAAAACTGGTCCGTGAAACCTGATGCAATCCAATACAACAGCCCTGATATAACATCTATCTCTACAAAGCACACAATCTTCAGTGTTTGGTGACATTGTCGGAATTTTGTAAATTCAATTATGTTTGTTATTGAGGCCAGAGCTGAAAGTGGTGTTGTACTAGAGTGCATAACATCGAACAGTTTCTAGTTTGTGTGCGTCCCATTTAAAAATTGTACATGGGATGGCATGTCACAGGCAATCATAAAAGTAGAATTGATGGAAGAACAGTTATATTGGACTTGAACTGTTTTCTGTATGTAATTTGTTCACAAAATGAACAAAAGTGAAGCGTCCTTTAAAATGGCAGCAGGTTTAATCAAATCGATAGATTTTTGAATGTGGTTTTGAGTGCGCTCTCACAACACAAAAGATGTTTATAAATACTTTGAAATGCACTTGAACATTTTGTTTTGTTTTCTAAAAAAGTTTTTTAATTCAATGTTGACAGTTCTGTTTCAAAGCTGCAGTTTAAAAGGTGCACTACGTAGTTTTGGAAAATAAATTCAGAAACTGAGAAAGATAATATTTATGTTATTGAGAAGGTATAATATGGAATATTTATTTTTTCCATAAGTGAATAAACAAGCTGTTCTCAGAGGGAAAATAAGGTCCCAGAACACTGTTTGAAACTAGAAAGGTGGCAGGGTCCGCCACATATGAACAAAGTAAAACAGTATGAAATTGTGTCTTTAAGGTCAGTTTGTTTATTCAGTTTATTCAGTCATGAAAACAAAGAGTTTGTTTATTTAGTTTCCCAAAAACTACATACTGTACCTTTAATTGACATCCATCTTACTGGCATTAATATCAAATGTTAAAGTAACATAAATGAATTGTATATGTACATGAACACAAGAGATATGAAGGCACAGGAACACAAGAGATAATGAAGTACATGAACACAAGAGAGGCACAGGAACACAAGAGATAATGAAGTACATGAACACAGCAGATAATGAAAGACACAGGAACACAAGAGATAATGAAGGCACAGGAACACAAGAGATAATGAAGTACATGAACACAACAGATAATGAAAGACACAGGAACACAAGAGATAATGAAGGCACAGGAACACACGAGATAATGAAAGGCACAGGAACACACGAGATAATGAAGGCACAGGAACACAAGAGATATGAAGGAACAGGAACACAAGAGATAATGAAGTACATGAACACAAGAGATAATGAAAGACACAGGAACACAAGAGATAATGAGGGCACAGGAACACAAGAGATAATGAAGTCACAGGAACACACGAGATAATGAAAGGCACAAGAACACAAGAGATAATGAAGGCACAGGAACACAAGAGATAAGGAAGGCACAGGAACACACGAGATAATGAAGTACATGAACACAAGAGGTAATGAAGGCACAGGAACACACAAGATAATGAAAGGCACAGGAACACAAGAGATAATGAAGTACATGAACACAAGAGAGGCACAGGAACACAAGAGATAATGAAGTACATGAACACAAGTGATAATGAAAGACACAGGAACACAAGAGATAATGAAGGCACAGGAACACAAGAGATAATGAAAGGCACAGAACACAAGAGATAATGAAGGCACAGGAACACAAGAGATAATGAAAGGCACAGAACACAAGAGATAATGAAGGCACAGGAACACAAGAGATAATGAAAGGCACAGAACACAAGAGATAATGAAGTACATGAACACAAGAGATAATGAAAGGCACAGGAACACACGAGATAATGAAAGGCACAGGAACACAAGAGATAATGAAGGCACAGGAACACAAGAGATAATGAAGTACATGAGCACAAGAGATATGAAGGCACAGGAACACAAGAGATAATGAAAGGCACAGGAACACAATAGATAATGAAAGGCACAGGAACACAATAGATAAGGAGGGCACAGGAACACACGAGATAATGAAAGGCACAGAACACAAGAGATAATGAAGGCACAGGAACACAAGAGATAATGAAGTACATGAACACAAGAGATAATGAAGTACATGAACACAAGAGATATGAAGGCACAGGAACACACGAGATAATGAAAGGCACAGAACACACAAGATAATGAAGGCACAGGAACACAAGAGATAATGAAGTACATAAACACAAGAGATATGAAGGCACAGGAACACAAAAGATAATGAAGGCACAGGAACACGAGATATGAAGGAACAGGAACACGAGATATGAAGGAACAGGAACACGAGATAATGAAGTACATGAACACAAGAGATATGAAGGCACAGGAACACACAAGATAATGAAAGGCACAGAACACACGAGATAATGAAGGCACAGGAACACAAGAGATAATGAAGGCACAGGAACACAAGAGATAATGAAGGCACAGGAACACAAGAGATAATGAAGGCACAGGAACACGAGATATGAAGGAACAGGAACACGAGATAATGAAGTACATGAACACAAGAGATATGAAGGCACAGGAACACACGAGATAATGAAAGGCACAGAACACACGAGATAATGAAGACACAGGAACACAAGAGATAATGAAGGCACAGGAACACAAGAGATAATGAAGGCACAGGAACACAAGAGATAATGAAGTACATGAACACAAGAGATAATAAAAGGCACAGGAACAAAAGAGATAATGAAAGGCACAGGAACACAAGAGATAATGAAAAAAATGCACAGGAGCATCTCTTGTGTTCCCGTGCCTTCATTATCTCTTGTGTTCTTCTATCCATTGACCCCAGTACTGCCTCCTGTGTGTGTTTGCGTGTGTGTCTGCGTGTGGGTCCTCCATTTAATATCCCACAAAACATAACAGATTTCTTTTTTTTTTGGGGGGGGGGGGGGGGGGGGCAAAAAGCGAGTTTTTAATAAGCAAAGCTGAACTACAGACAATGGGGAATACAGACAAACTAAACTGAGACCGAAAGACACAAAACAAAGTAGCAACAAAAGGCTAAGACAAAATGCAACCAAAAGCAAAGTACAAATCAAAAGAAAAACCAAACTACAAACATACCAAAAACGGGAGACACGAGGGAGGAAGCTGGTGGAGAACACAGGGTGACTTCACGGGGGAACACGGAGCACGACAGACCAGGACAACACAGGCTAAGCTAACACTAAGGCAGAGAGGGTAGGTCGGGAAGGGGACATCAAAGAGGAAGACAGCATAAACACGGGACACAGACCAACACAGAAAAACGAAACGATCTGACATAAAACAGGAGGGAGAACAAAGGCTATATACACAGAGACACTAATGACAGGACGAGGTACAGGTGGAGTGAGGACGGACACGGACAGGTGAGGGAATTAACGGAAAAACACACAGGAGGAAGTGTCAAGTAGGACGCAACACACAAGGGAACAATTTCAAAATAAAACAGGAAACTGAAAACAGACAGAACCATGACATCTGTTCTCAGCAAGTTGTTCTCAGAGGGAAAATAAGGTCCCAGAACACTTTTTGAAGCTAGAAAGGTAGCAGGGTCCGCCACATATAAACAAAGTAAAACAGTATGAAAGTGTGTTGTCCTTTAAGGTCAGTTTGTTTATTCAGTTTATTCAGTCATGAAAACAAAGAGAGTTTGTTTATTTAGTTTCCCAAAAACTACATACTGTACCTTTATTTGACATCTGTCTTACTGGCATTATTATAAAATATTAAAGTATCTTGACTTAATTTCGGGTACTCGCCAAAATAGTGCACTGATAACATTAATGAATTGTATATACTTTATAGTAATAACTGTAGCATAAACATGGCATGTGCATCATTAGGTAGGTGTAGGTTAAAGGTGTAATATGTAAGAATTGGCTAAACGTCGATGTCATACTAAAAATCAAACAGTGGGCAGTATCACTAGATTACCCGTTTACTGCTGCCATTAGCTAGTTAGCTCAGTTAGCCACGCAGCTAGCACAAAGTGATGTTTAAGGAGGTTTGAACTGGGAGAGGCCGGGGCTAACTGGTTAGCATGCTAACATCGTTCGAAAATCTCTGAAACACAATACAGAGACATCGTAACGTCAAAGCCGTTACGTCTTTGCATTATTTTGATCATTTCAGGTCATTTTTGATTGCTTTCGATTAAAATCTTACATATTGCATCTTTAGTGATAATAAATTACACAAGAGTTCAGAGACACGACATGAGATTGCACCGATGCTGCAGCTGAGTCCAAAAACTGAGCCAAAGATACAATTCTGTGCACATGTTTGGCTGTCAGGATGGATCTAGCAGCTAAATTTGATCACAGCAAAGCCCATAAGGCCAAAGGTCAAATTGCTCTCGAACCTCTATAAGCTGTCACTTAATTTGGCTTCTGAAGTGTCATAATCACTGACCATTACCAGCGTCTTCACATAATCTAAGAAATATGAGGCGAGGCATTATGTTTGTGATATTCATTTTGATTTTAAGCAACAGCCATATAGATAGGATAATCAAGAAAAACGAGACGATTATCCATCAAGGGCATTACACAAGGCAGGAGCCAATTTATCCCTGACGAGAAGGCTCTGAATGGGCTTGATAAATCATCAAGAGAGGGGATATCATTTGGCCTCACAGTGAAAAAACTGTAGCGCAAGCATATTTCAAACCATTAAGGGCTAAAGTTAGCTCTCACCCCGCCTCCCGCCAATCTATCAAAGGGTGTGCAGTCTTTAGAGTGAGCCTATAACAGCAGGCTCGGCTGTGTGCCTGTGAGGTGCCCTAAAGAACAAATGTTTCATTTTCATTAGTTACCTGGTAGTGTGTGCCTCAGGGCCCGGACAGGCTTTCTCAATGTCTGAGGGTAAATCTCTCCTGGGAAGATAAGGGATGGAGAAAAGTTTTCAACCACTTTTTCAGTTTGAGCTGAAAAAAGTGAAGCTGAAACAGTGAATAAGAGGATATTCATCTCACTTTCATCTCCTGCATTAGAGTGCTGCTGATATGACTTTAGCTTCCTACCGCAATGGTTATCACCCTGCTTGTAAGTTGAGATATAGTGTATGTGATGGTTGATAGGAACAAATGACCGATCTCTGGTTTAATGCACTTTGTTGGAGGAAACTTGCTCACATTATAGCTTATATTTATTTTTCTAGCCATCATATCCACTGTAAGCTTGTGAAGGTAGATTAGCAGATAATTAGTCGAACTAAAATAAACATATCGACATAATCGTGTGAATGATTCCCAAATTAACCACATCAGCTATCTAACTTTATTAAATTTAATCAACAGCTTTGGTTAAGAATTTTTGGTCATACCTGAAAAAATACCTATACACAATTTGTTTTTTATTCAACATGGTCAGAGACTAGGGATGCACGATAATATTTAAAAAATAAATCAGCCTTAAGTGAACATTTCTGCCAATATGACAGGCTGATGAGATGATGCTTTAATTAGCACACGCAAGGCGAACCATTTCCCACTGTGAATGTGTATATTTTGAGAAAAATTGATTGTCAGCATCTCCCAGCGAGCCGTCACAATAAAAGTTGCGATAATAACATGTTAATTCCGCCATCAAAGAAGCTGGATGTTCTCGCCAATTAGATAGAAAAATGATGTGCATTTAACAGCAATCTGCCAAAATGTTTTGAAAAATATCAACATTTTGGATATCGGCAAAAATTCAATATTGTGCATCCCAGGCGGAGAATAATTAAAGTAGCAGTGTGCTACTTGGTATTCTTTTTACATTTTAGGGTAAGATTTGGGGATTATGGTCATCACTGTCATAGCCATTCATTGTATTCACACTCAGTGATTTCAGCTCAATATAGCAGTTTTCATTGTTCATGGTGGAAACTACCATTCCTGTGATGAGTTGAGAAATGAATAAAGGTCTTTGGAGGAGAGCTCGAATGATTAGTTGATTAACTGTTTAGTTCATTAGCATTATAAAGCCAGTCGATCATTGACTACCTGCAGTTTTCAATTGTTTGTGGCGGAGTCCGCCGTTTCCATGTTGGATTCATACAGTGTTCATATGCACGAGGACTTCACAGGAAACGATGCACGTGTGTAATCCTGTGTTCCAGCTTGATATTGCAACTCTTCGACATCAGCTTCACTGTCGACTGCCGCCGATGCTAAAATCATTCAACTGGTGAAACATGAAATGGCTATGGTTATAATGAAGCAGGTGTTGCTACAAGATACAGTTTAAAAATGAAAAAAAATATATATATATATCTGACGTGAAGGTGTGCAGTTAGATAGAAGTTAGCTTACCAGCCCGCTCTTCATCTCCCCTTCAGGCTGGAGGCCTGGGGCTACATTAGCCGCTACTAGCATCACACAAGCAAATCCCCAACCAAACTGTCACCAGTTGAATTGAGCTGAACTGTTATAATCGGGCAAGTGTTGAGCAATTAAACTGGAATATTCATGTCTCAGACACACTGATGCCATTTCATTCTTTATTTAAGAAATGCATTTAATTGCCAAATGACACAAAATCCACCTCGGTAATCCCGAGTCACTCTCGTACCGTCTCTCCTCTCACTCCTCCTCCTCAGTCTTTTATCTGAACCTGTCCGCGGGGCACCTGTCACCACATGCTCTCGCTTCAGGGCCAAATTTAGAGGAAACAAATGGAAGGAATTTAGACAAATGCACAGATGAGACAAACAACTCCTTACTGCCCGAGGGCTCTGCCCCATCCCCCCCTTTTTCCTTTTGGATGTTACTATAATTCCCCTCCGAGAAGTAATAACTTTATCTCAGGGAGGGAGGCTTATGAAGAAGAGAACCTCTGTTGGTGGAGTCTGACAGGTCTGGTAGAATGAAGGCTTTACGTGTCCCTTTCATTTTCACAGCGCTCATCCTTGCGAGTGCCACTTGATTTGTTGTCCTGCAAATGTGCCATGTGGGCGGCACTCAGGCAAATCCCTCGTATCTGCCTGAGCCTCGGTCCTCCCCTGAGATTCGTTGGAACTTTCTGATGCGATTGTGAATTGAACGCCCCGAAGGGTTTCACACGATTCCTTTTAATTCAAAGATATATAGGCACGGTTGTGGGATGTCACTTTCATAACGTGGCCATTAACTCTGTTATTGTATTTGTAAATGTAAAAGTGTCACGAAAACACAGACGACATAAACACCAGGTAGCATTCATAAAATAAAAGCATCACGCTGAGGAGCTTATACATTTCTGAATATTTGTTTGCGAAATTGCCGGTTTTGGTCGAGCTGAACAATCAGAGTGGCCTCCCCTGTCAAAGCAAGCCTGTACTCAAGCCTGTTGACAAATTACCGTATAGCGAAACTGTTGATTGGGTTTTTTTTTTTTTTTTTTTAACAAGCAAGTGAACCTGAAATGACAGGTGTGAGTAGACAATTTGCGAAACCAAGACAGCTCTGCAATCATTCTGCCCTTGACACAGCCGCGGAGACGCTCCGAGGGGCTCCGGCGGCACAAGAAACGGGGGAAAAATATTAAAGATCAAACAAATGTATGCTTGTATAATTGTTGCGCTCTTTAAATTGATTGGTAACTCAGAGGGGCTCACTGCCACCGTGACACACTTTGAATGGTTATTGAAGGCCCGTAATTGGACTGTCAAAACGCTCCCTTTTCTCTCGCTCTCTCAAAACAATGCAGACCCTGAGAAAACAGAGGAGAGCAATCATACACATGCATGAATAGTTTGCACAGTGTTTGAGCCGTCATACTAAAAATGCCACAACCGCACTTTACACAGATTTAAAAGGTGCAATATGTGAGAATTGGCTTCCATTCAAATTGATACTAAAAAACAAACAAGGGGGCAGCACATCACTGGAGTAACCGCTTACTGCTGATAACTGCAGCCGCCATTTGTAAATATGAATATGAATGTTATTCCTACACTTTTACTTTGATTGTTTCCCATTTCGCTTGAACTATTTCATGTTATAGAGGAATACTAATGATTTAAAACCAAGTGCTCAGTGCCTTTTAAAAATGTCTGAATAACACAACAGAGTTCTGTTTGAAATTACATGCTCATCAAGGTTTCACGGCAACGCGTTTCCAACGGCTACAGTTTTCTTTTTTCTCTTAGTCGTCCGGCCTTGATGGGAATTTGATTGACGAATTACAATGTGCACATTCACCAGCTCTTGCAGTTTTTTTGTCCAGCAGGTGTGTACCTTTCTCTGAATGCGCGTGCATGTCACTTGAATGCAGCGTAGGAGTGTTAATGCGTTCACTGACAGCAGCACATAAAAGGCACCAATAACTGGGTTTGATACGATGAAAATCTTGAGGATAATAGCTGTAAAAGTTTACAGTTATTCCTGTCAAAGTTAATTTATTCCACTTTGTGTCCGCTCCTTTTTGCTACTTAAATATTCAACTGCAACCATCAGAATTTAATGCAAATGTAGATGAAAGTGCATATATCAGAGCAAGAAAGTGACTTAACACAAGATACATTTGTATCTATAATATGATCTGTAATATAATTTGAGTGGTCAAGCAGCGTGAAGCTAGCATGAACGGACCCCTCAGAGCCGCCCTGACTGATCTCATGCATTCGTAAGAGTGCCGTATGTGAATCCTTCCTCATCTTCTCCTGGTTATCATGCATTTGCTCTGATGTTACGGGCTGAAGCCGAGACTCTTTCACACAGTTATGCAAATGTGGACATTTTTAGTCGGAAACATGGATGATACAAGTTAAAAGGTTTTCAATACAGAGGAAGAGAGATTGATCTGAAATCTCAGCATGAGGTGAAATGAACCAAATCCACAGCAATTAAGTCACTCTAAGCCGTACGGGATCTAATTGGATATAATAAGAATTACAGTCAATTTTTGACCGTTGTTTTCAAGTCTTCAAGCACACTTCTGAGCACAGACACATGACTTTATATTCCTTTATGTGTGTGAAAAGTACGGGAGCCCTGAGGGGCAAGTGAAGACATTTTTTCTTTCTTTCTGGGGATCCATTTTCTAAATTTGGGCTAAATTGTGTTCATGACTTGAAAACTGATGGGAAAAAAAAGTTTTTCTAGGATATCTTCAAAAGTTCCTAAGTTAAAAATATGAAAAAAAAAAAAATTCAGGGGAAAAAAAATAAAAAAATAAGGATTTTTTGTGTGAAACAAAGTGAAATTTTTGAAATTGTGCAAAAAATCATGCATGCTGTATTTTTTTTTTTCCCCAGGGACAAAATGTATTTATTTTTATGTGTGAAATCGGGTGAAACAAAGTGTTTGTTTATGTAATTCTCATTTTGTCCACAAGAGGCGGCGGTGCACCACTACCCCATGTTCTAAACAGGGCTAAAAGTATCCATGTGTTCTTCGAGGGGAGTTTTAATATCTCTGTGCAAACACAACATACATCTATTGTGTGTTCACAGCTGGAAAACTTTTTTCCCACCAGTTCTCAAGTCGTAAAAAAATTTAGATAAGACTCAGAAAATCTATCACCAGGAAAAAAAAAAAAAAAAAAAAATCTTCCCCTGCCCCTCAGGGCTTCTGTAGAAAAGCCTCTGAGTTGTAGTGGTCATTTTCTCCTTGATAGGAGCCAAAGAGAACAGCTGTCAATGAGAGTGACCCAAATGATAGATAGCCTCCTCTGCGGGGGCCAGCGGGGCCATTTGAACACGGGGACATTCACTTAGGAAACCCCCCCTCGTTCTCCTGTACAATTTATACCCTCCATCCTCTCCCAAATCAAAAGCCGTCTGCGTCAGAGTCATTTTCACTCCGAGCCTATAGCAGGGAACCGCGAGAGAGGTGCAGAGCAACTTCTTTCTGGAAAAACAAATAAGCAGCACAACACAACAGAACCTCCCTATGGGGAAGCCTTGAAATGGATTATCTGTCTTTAAACACCCACACTCCTTCCTCTGTTTCCCTCTCTTCTCTTCTCGACATCTCCTGTTCTGTGATCCAAATTATAAATCTCAACTGGAGGGTGAAAGATAAAAGTTCCCACAGGAAAACGGCTTTTATGTAAAGAGGAGGGAGCTGTATGCAATGGGAGGAGACACGGAGCTGACTGTTTAACTACCAAACCACACAGTTTCCCCCCCTCACACGTGGAATTGAAGCAAATACCGGGGTTTGTCATCTCTTTTAGTGCCGTGGCTGCTGTGTGAAATATTCCCAAACTGCAGATTTTTGTGTTATTACCTTTAGTCACTCATCTCATCCCTCGCTCGGCTATCGCCTCCTCTGGCAATAGGTGATCAAAAGGGATCGCAAGCTGCATCCGACTGACAAATGCGTTTAAATCTATTATACATCCTCCGGTTTATTCCCACCGCACACACACAATCTGACCACACTGTACATTCATCAACATGTCAAGAGAGCCCAACATTTCATTCTGCAACACTTGGACTCCACCACGTTGTTATTTTTCCATCTGTATAATAGATTTCACTTTGAACACTGACCCACTTTCCCTTTGTGCTCCTTTATTCTTGGAAAAATAAGCACTTTTTTCACAAATTCACAAACCGCACTGCCGAGTCCACCTATTACTGGCTCCTCGTAATGGTCGACTTTCTGGGTGGAAACGCTTCTCCGCAGGCTCAGATTGGCTTCCATGGCAACAGACATAGACTCGCATGTACCCAGAACTTGGCCTTGTTAACCTCAGCGCTGCACCTGACAAGGAAACACACGGCTACAGTCGTAACATGATGTCCACACTTATGTTTCACCGGCTGCATGAAATTATTCTGCTGTAAAGACACTTTGTACGAACACATCTTCATTTTTTTTTTTTCTAAGTCGAACTGGAATTTCAATTCTGCTCACTTCATTTCTCAACAGAGGATAAAAACTGTTTTCTGACATACTTGTGTCTAAATTTCAGGTTTCACAGTGGGTGTTTCCAGTGGCAGCGAGTGCACTTACTTTTTCTTCATTTTCTCCACGGGGGATGCCCATTGTTCCAACTCCCCAACAGGCAGATAAATGTCGCACTGGACCGAAAGCCCATTTGTCCGACAAAAGCCCACAGCTCTGAACGCCTGTCGTTCTGAAACTACAATAAAATAAGTACTTTTTGTGAGGTAAGTTGAGTTGTGTTTGTAAGTTGATATCACCAGACCGTGTATTTTCTGAACAACGGGCCTCGGAGCATTGTGTGTTTGTTGTCCCAATAACAGCCGTTTGGACAAATGGGCTTACAGCACAATGGGACATTTTTCTTCCATTGGGGGTTCGGGACAATGGCATGGCACCTTGCTCCACATAGTACTGGCTATCAACCATTTAAACCATCTGCCTCAGCATTTGGAAGGAGCGTCATGCTGCCGAGTCAGGTCCACTTGGTGGTGAGATCTCACAGCAACGGGCAAAAACATAAGGAATCAACTAATCGTTCCTCATTTGGCGCCCTCCAGAAACAAGTGATAGCTGTGACAGAGACACCATTCACCCTATTACAAGACACTGTGCCATAGACATGATTTTGTTATTTTAAGGTGAAAAAAGTTACATAATGTTGCTTTAACTATTGTAAACGTTTTATTTATTTAAAGTAAATTACACTTTAAATTTCTAGCTATTACTTCATTTCAGAACTTGTACACATGAGGTTTTCAAACAACTCATTAAAAGAAACATAATTAGCACATGAGCAGACTTCCCAGCATGCATTGTTTGAGAGTTAAAGGTGACAAAGTTGACTTTAAGTAAACGACAGGTAGACTGAAATGTAGATGAAGTATTTCCAGCTTTGGTTGAAAGATTATTGAAAGATTGTGTTGAATTCTATAGGAACTGAAGTGAAGTTGTTAAGTTGTGTGAACTAAAGACAACTAAATTAAACATTTAGTAGTTGGTATTGTACAGAGTATAGTATGGAGCAACGTAAAGATCATCACAGATGGTTCGACACTGTCTGACCCTCAGCTGGTTAACTTCCCGTGTGGCCGATGGAACTGAAGCATTTGGTAGCACTTTATGATAACCGTCATTAATAAATGGTAAATTTATAGTCTATTAAACTTAAGTTAAGAGTTTTTCACTGTTAACAAAAAATAAAATGCTTTTTAAACCATTTATCAGGCAGGTTGGGTTCAGAAACCTGTTGGTTAAAGCATGTTAGATTAATTACTGCTGCTTCCTCCAGCCTTCACAGGAAGATAATGAGTCTCATTCAGAACCTGCTCCTCCTGGCTTTCAACACGTTTGGAGTGCCTCATAGCCAGCCTTGGCTAGAGACACCGGTTGTTTTATTTTTCCACTCATAGTGTCACAGCTCTTGTTTAAAAATCTGTTTGTGCTTGTTGCTTTCCCTCCTGACCTCTATTAACACTTGGCAGCAGGAACACCTTCACTATTCATAACGCCTGTCTGAAGCAGTGACTGGCTACAAGCATGCCGACTGAAATGTATGCCCTGGCTTCAGCAGCCGGGGTCAAACACTTTGCTGACTTCATATCAATCCATAAGTGCCAAGAAGCAAAAGACGAGATCCAAACGTTATAGGAGCGGTATCAAACATCCTTATAGAGCGAGGCATAAAAGCCGGCTTTTCCTGGCAGACATGCAGTTATGCACCAGATGACCTAGCTTAATTGGCTTCGTTGGACATTAAAGCAGATTTTTGTACACACTTAGAGATGAGTGAGTCAACGTTTCAGTTTTGATCCGAGGGAGCGGGGGAACAAATTTAATCACATCGAGTAGGACCACAGGAATAACTCCATATCGACGTGTCTTTTGAGAGCCAATAAACGACACAAATACATGTCTTTTTTTAAACAAATGTCAAGATTGATTAATGCCGTTAATGTTTTAAAAACAAAAATTGATTTAAAAGACGGAAAACAACTGTTAAAAATGCCTATTATATTTGATGCATGCAAGAATATGTATAATACAGATGTTTTATATAACCTTCAACATATTCCTCTTGCTACCACTGAGGTCTGGATGTAGTCTGAGGGCTCATCCACTGCCATCCCATTATGTTTGCTCTGTGCCAGCATAACCCCCCCCCCCCCCCCCATCATGCTTTCATAACTCTGTGGGAGTTGATTAATGAAGCAGATTTCCAGCTATCAAGCTGGGTGCAAACTGTTCAATTATGCATCTTGGAATCTCCTTATATCATGTTTTAGTAGCTTCGCGAGCTCTGTGGGACCGATGTGTGTGGGAGGCCGAGCCAGAGACGAGCCGCGGTGGCACGGGCTATATTCGTCTGAGTGATGACCTTTGCCACGGCGACAAATTAAAGCGGAGTGATTGGTGCGGCACTGTCAATTTGCTCTTTCATGAGGGTCTTTGCCGGGGTTGTCACAGCGAGCGTGGCAGGACTCAATCCACATTCCGAGGTAATCAAAATGCACAACCGGGGCCGGCGAGGAGGCAGCAGGCTCACGCTGTAAACAGTAAAGAAGCCGTTTACAACCTGACGCAGACATCTGTCCTCATCAGGCACAGCTGCTCTGAGACTGCCTTATGATTGTTTGGTTGCTTTTGCAGACACTCGTGCCACTTTCATATTTTATAGTGGAGCCCACAATTTGTTATACAGCAGTCTCTTTAGCGGATATAATTCTTGGTGGATAAAAAGCCTCTGTTGATGTACTGGCAGGATTTGGCAAACAAAACATTCACATCTGAGCAGGTGAAAGTTAAGATTATTATACTTTTTTGTCAGCGCTGAGATTTCAGAGTCTTTTTCGACACGGCTCAAAAAATGTGCTCAATTCAAACTTCAAACAAAACGGCCTGTTACTGTTTAGTCAGTCGAACTATTTTGCTTCATATAGTTCGAATGGTTCGAGATTCAACGAAATGCGTCTTCTTACCAAATGGTGTTAAATCTGAGTTGCGGTTGGAAAGTGTTGGAAACGTTGGCTGGTCCACTGCTAAAACGTCTCGACAGATACAGAGTAGCTTACCATTTAATTGTTGCAGGTATTCGTGATCCTCAGAGGATTCATTCTCATATTTTTGTTGATCCTCAAGGCAACGTTTAGAACCATCACTTGAAAATGACATCTTTGAATCTGTTGTTGGATTATTATTTTATACAGACCATCTCTGTTGCACTCTTTATTATTTATGTATCTGCAGTATCCATTTTGTTATAATTGTAGGCACATAAACGTGCTCGTAGCCATACTGAACAATTAAGAAAATATTGCCCTTTGACAGGAATTGACTCTTGTGATTTGTTGTTTAAACAACAATTAGAAGTTTCTAACCCTTAATGACAATTAATTAACATTACTTTACAAAGGATAAAAGGGGAAGTCTACAATGAGAACGATCTATTTGGTAGTAAACACTCAATGAATAAAATGGCTAATTGTTGAATTAAGGAAGAAGGAATAATGATAATAATTTCCCACTCATGCAGCGTCTGCATGTCTGAACAATAACAGCATTTTAAACATACAACAGCATAATTAAAACTAATGTAAAATATGCAGCTACATTGCACAACTAGCTAAAATGAATGTAATCTGATACAATACCAATACATTATTTCCTATCTTCATGAAGGTTATAATTTTAATGTATGGTTCAAAATGTTGATTGAACTTAATAGATGTTTTGCAGGATGTAGTTTGCGGTGCTGTTTCATTGCACTGCAACCACAGTGTTGCAGTCAAGACCACCTAAACCGAGACCAAGTTATGACCAATACCAGACTGTATCAACACCACAGCAAGACCAAGACATTGAGGGGTTGAGAAAGAGTCAAGACCAAGACCAGCGCGAGTCCAATCCTGCATGACACACAATAAAATGTACACAATAAAATATGCCATCAACTAACAAAGTACAATTGTTTGTGCAAGCATTAGATTTTCTCGGTGACTCGTCACATAGAAACCATCATTAAGTACAGAAGGCGTCAAAAAATTCTATAATACAGTGCAGTCATAGTCTTGACTGGTCTTGAAATAAAATCCAGAGGCCTCTCTTGAGATCGAGACAAGACCAATAAGAACGCTGCGGTCGAGTCCAAGTCGAGACAGATCGTGACTACTACACCACTACGGTTGGGGTTAGGGTTGGGTAAGGGCAACGTCTTAGGCCTTAGTTGACACTAGTCGGCCCTTGTCAACGTATTTGCAGACGACTAAACATGTTGCAAATTGCAAAAGAAGAGAACCTGAAAAAGAAAACTCAAGCCCCATAAAGGCCTGCTGCTGCAGCATCGCTTCTTCCGTTCTTCTTCCGCCACTCGTACACCAAGGGCTTACAATGCCAGTGCCATTTGCAACTTTTAATCGGACATACTCTCAAGAGAGTGGTGTGAAAATGGTCATGTTAGGGTTACTGCTTTTTGGCAGTTCTGAGTTTCCCTTTTTGAGATTTATTTCTTCTTCCTCAGGCACTAGTTGGCCATCAGCTAAAGTCTTTGTGATGTGTCCAAGTGCAACTTTCTGGCCAAGACACGGGCCATGTAAGGCGATGCAACAGTTGGCCTTCATCGCTGCTAGTTCTTTGATGTCAGCTCGATCTTTCTGGGCTCTAACACTCAGTCCATCTTCGCAATATAAGTGACGTGGACAAAATAGTAGGGTGCCCACTTAATAAACTGGCAACTGACAGCAGATTACATGAAAAGTAAAAAAAAAAGAGATAAGAAATAGATCTTTTTGAAGTGCACCACCCCCACTTTTCTCTCTGGGCGTCTGTGTTTGTGGTTGGTGATGATTCCCGTGCGAGCAATGTAACAGGTGGGTGGATGGACAAAACAAAAGATCAAATCAATAGTTTCAGCCGCCGCTTAATTGCACAGTGGGAGCCAAAGGTTTTTTTATTACGGGCTCTGGTCAAACTTTTAATATACCTTGAGCCTCTGGAGTATGGTGTTCCTTTGTCTAAGAAACAAAGGCTGTTCCTCCAGTTTTTATACACTCTGTCTTCCAGTCAACCTTAGCAACTTGCAGTTTTCAGGAGAATAGTTTACAAACAGCAGAGAATGTAATGAAGTCACAGTAGCTGAATTAAGCCGCTTATGAGATTAGAGTATTCAACCCACCTTCTCTGGTGTGGAAATTATTAGAAAACAAAAGGTTTACCAAGCGGAGAGATTTAAACTGAACTGGAGATTTTCCTCCTCACTTCAAACGTAATGCCATTGAAATGTGTGTGCTGCAAATTAGTAATGCAGCCTCACTTTTAATCAAATGTGGGACTCGGGGAAAAGGAATGCACCTCCGAAATAACTTGACGCCGAGTCTTCCCACTGTAAGCCTGACATTTTGGTGTTATGGTTATATGCGATTTTGAGCCTTGGATAATTTCACAATAACAATATATAATGAGAATATCATTGTAAGGTGCTGAGGATGCTCAGTGAGGCAATTTCCAATTTCTAAGTGAGGCACAACAATGTAATGTGTTCCAAATATGACACCAGTGATCCAAGATCTATGATCAAAGATTACACCCGGTGAATGCACCACCATAACTCTCACACAGCTATCATGATGAGGGATTTGAAGCGTGACCCATCAATTCTATTAATCAGGCGTCTACTGACATATTAATATACTCCCATTAACTAAACAAACCAGTCAAAGGCAAAGCTTTGGAGATGCACCTGTACATCTGTTTGTGTAAACAGCTTGTTCCCTCCGACAGACACATGTATTCAGATTGTTACATGTCTGAAGAGTTCAATGTAAATAATGCATGAGTGTAAAGCATGAGCGGTGGCACGTGTGGTGAACCACGCAGCGTCTCAACAAAAACCCTTGTCCTGGGATTTTTGCCCTGCAGAACATTCAGAGTGTAACAAGAATGGTGCCAAAAATAAAACTCATCCCAGCAGTTTCAGTCGTGACGACAACACCTCTAAGAGTCTGCAGCTGTGCTGGCATTAGGATTGTCATTAAATGTGGTAGAAATGTCAACCTCCTGCTGATGCTAGATCGGAGCTAAAAAAAAGGTTAAAGGTTGTAGGGCGTTCGTTGTACGGTTTAGGCAGCAAAACTACTTGGTTTAGGAAAGATTGCAGTTTGGGTTAACTACTATTTCCCTTTTCTGGCTATTCACACATTAGAAAAAGCAATAGATGCTCTATTAAGAACCAATTGAATCACTTAAAGTGAAATTCTGCTCTTGCCAGCTTGGTGTGTGGCCTCTAGCCTGACAGCTAGCTAATTAGCCTCTGAAAAACAACAGTTTGAAACTGCTATACAAAAAGGAGTACAATACAAAATTACCCTTGGGACACAAACATAGTCAAAATGTAATGAAAAATATCAACATATCAACCAGGCCCATATTTTAGCCGTCAATTAATGATAAACGTCGGCGCTCAGCTAGTATAAAGCTAGCGATTAGTGACTTATGTTTGTTGCAGGTTCTAGAAGAGTTTAACACTTTTAAAGTAAGTAAACTAACTAACTTTACTTTGAATTCACAGATGCATGTTCTTTGAGGACTGAGGGAAAGCTAAAACAGCAGGGAAAAAAGAAATGGCTAGCTTCAGTAATTTCTGGCGCCGAGCAAAACTGCAAAAAGTCAGAAAGGACAAAAAAGGTGGAAACAGTCTTTCACTCAAACGGGCAGCACAGTGATCAGCAGTGTACGCTACAGTACACAGTATTAATATGTATGGGCATTTTGTGCAAAGGCAAAGTAAAAATACTACTTTCCCCTTTAGCTTTTCAAGCTGAAACAAGCTCACTTGTAGCTGCTCTTATCTAGCCCACACACTCTCTACCAAGAGAAAGATCTTTTGAAGTTTAAAAAAAAGGACAAAAAGCCATTGTTCCACATCAACTTGCTTTACATAACTTCAGTTTGGTGTTTGATTTGGATTTGTTTCATGCCAGCCGCTTGCTGGGTAATGTTAGATTCAGAGGTCCTCACTGTCCAGCCTCTTTCCCCTTCAGCAAACAGATGTGTGGGCAAGGCACAAACAAGCTCCCGAAGCTTTGCTGGGTCCATAAATAACCTGTTTGTCTTAATCCATCAAGTTTGTGGATGTAGAAACCACTACCTCTGTAGCATGTGGGGGCTGGGTATTAGCTGGATGTCTGCAGTATCATGATGTATAAGCTTGTTCTTTGAACAGGGGTCTGGTCCACTACAGGGCTATTATGCCAGGCTAGTGCCACCAATCCATCACGCTTAAGCACTGTACAGCCTATTTCACTTGGCAGCAAGCCACCGTCACCCTCTGTTCAGATATTTCCATACTCAAATCTATGGATGTGACTTATTCATGAGGTCGAGGTGATCGGAGAAATGGTCAGAAGCTTACAGGGATACATGGGATTTTTCGACAGCGGGAGACGCTCTTCTCATATTCATTCATGCATTCATATCGGCCTACATGGATATCTACTGTGGTTGTAGAAATACTCAGATCTTTAGAAAAGGAAGAGTACCAGAAGAGCAATGTGAAAACTGAGTCCTGCACTGAAAATCATCCTTAAGATACATCAGCAAAAAGTTTTTAAAGCTTTTAAATAAACTGTACTGCAAAAAATGGCTCCTGTGACTGATATATTATCATATCATTGTTAACACTGAGGCATTAATATGTTAAAGGTGCAATATGTAAGAATCATAGCTGAAAACCTTCAAAAATTATCATCATCAATTATCAAATAACAGTTTTGACATTGTGACGTCTATGTATTGTGTTGCGGAGGTATCTACAGAAGTTAGCATGCTAACCAAGTAGCCCCGTCCAGTCCCGGTCCAAAGCTCCCTTGCTAGCGGTGTAAACACCAACATCCCCCTGGTGCTCTGAGCTCACAGTCTGGACCGCTAGCTGCACTGCTAACTGAGCTAAATAGCTAATGGCCGCTACAGTTAGCGGTGATATGCTGCCCTCTATTTGTTTTGAGAATGAATGCGATTAGTGGCCAACTCTTACATATTAAGCCTTTTACTGTTGTATCTGGTTGAGCTGGAGCTAGTTTTAACTCAACACATCCTCATACCTAACTTAACTGACTTAACATAACATTGCATTTATAGTTATGTCAAATCTTATTCTGAAAAGTAAACTGTATCCGTACTGGCAAATAAATGTGGAGGACTCACCCCCTCACTGGGGGGTGAGTGGCTTGCAGGTGCCCCTTTAATTTTTTTTGCTCCCACCCCTCAAACATCCAGAGTCCGCCACTGCTCTGCCATGCAGTGGAGTTGAATTATATAGTATCATGAAATAAAAATAATCAAGTAAAGAACCTCAATATTGTACCTGAGTACAGAGGAATGATGTTGTGGTGTTCATATCCTATTAAAAGCACTACAAACTAGACACATTTTTCAACTAATTGTGTCACCACAAAGGGCACATCTGGCTCCACACAGCACCACTTTTGCTCGAAGGTGTGTTTTGTGGCCCACTTTCGGTTCCACAGAATAGACAAAAACAGGCGACATGCTGCCCTCGCCCCCCAGAAAGTCCCCTCAGCAGTCATTTTACACTCGGAGCAGGAGTGTTATTTTTCCACTTTCTAATTATATCCTTTTATCAGGCCACCCTGTGATTGGTTTTGGGTGATAAGCAGGGAGTCAGAATGAAAAAAACAAGCAATCGTAATGTTGAGAATTAGAGGGAGAAAACTGCTTTTTTCTTATCTCACCGGGGAGTAAAATGGGAAGCAGAAGTCGATTTTGAAATGTTACGTGAGCGTTACTGCGAGGTGACAAGGTGTGGCACGGCAATCAGCGACTCACTTTGTCTTCCAGGAACTTGTATTTTTTTATTAATCTTTGCAAATATTTTTTCAGTGCAAAGATTTCTTTTTTTTCCTTCTTCCCGTGGAACTTAGTTGAAACAGAGGTCGTCTACTTTTAAAAAAAACTGAGCTCTGAAGTTTGCTCACTTTTCACGGCAATCGCCTCGCTGATTATCCCGCTGAAAGATCAAGACGAGCAGGATCCAGAGGGGTGTCTTTGTGTTAGCACTCCCACGGGAGCACGTTTATGTATTACAGCTCTTTTAGTTGAAATTTGGTGGGACTAGGTGGGAGGATGTGAGCACAGGTGCATTATTCAAGAGAATCTCTTTCACTCAGACATCACTGGAGGTCACATTAGCATTGCTAATAAGCGAGGGTTTAAAGGGTCCTATGTCTTAATGATTCAAAGGAAAAAAGTTTTAAAAAACAGGTAGAAAGGAGACATTTTCTTTCTCTATTTCTACCCAGGATGAGAGACGTTTACACACATTATTTCCTGCATAATATATGTGGCAACACTTTAAATAAAATATGAGAAGAAAGCAGGAAAAATCTAATTAAAATGCATATTGTATGCAGTGTAATCTTCATAAACAGCATGGTATTGTGGGGAGAGAGTGATAGAGGAAGAATAAGAAAGCGATGGCTCTCTCAGAGACCTGCTGAAACTCTGGAGCCCTTACAGTCTATTTGTTTTTGAATCTTCTCAAAAAGAAACTCCAGATGCTCAGTCTGAGAACAGAATGGAACTAAAAACAGCAGACGCTTGTTTTTTTTTTTTTCCCCCCCTTGCTCTGAAATAGTTGCAAATGGCTTTTCGGTGCCAAGTCACATTGTTAGAATGTTGATGGATGCCAACTGCTTTGGAAATTGGCGAGGAAATGGCTAAGACAAACATCTGAAGCAGTGTCTGTAACTGGGCTGTTTGTATATCAGAGATGCACCATCTAAGTGTAATGAGAACGAAATAGATATTAAAATCTAATCCCTCAACGTGTGTTCGCGCACGTTTGTTGTTGCACTGCTGCTATCCACTTTGTACTGTTTTACCTTGTTATCCAGACTCAGAAACTAGCAGAGTGTGGAGAGAGACACACACTGCCTGCAGGTTTCCTGTATAAAAATCCAATAAATTCTCTTTTTCAGACATTATATACAGTGTGGTCTCACAGGGTGTTCTTCTGTATTCTCATATAACCCTATTAAAAATAATATCTCCCAAATCCAACAATAGCAGCTGATACAGAAACGAGCAGTGTTCTATTAATCAGCTTTGGTTCCTGTTTCGTATTGTAATGAATTCTTCACAGTCAGGAGAGGTTAGCAGCCTTTTTTGACCTGGGCCACACTTCCTCCTATTTTCCACTCTGACGCGCTTTAGTGTCTTCTGTCTTGCTGCAGCTTTCCAAAACAGTATATTGGAGTCAACAGACACTTTCTGACATGTTTCTTCTTCAACCGTGGCACTCAAATTAAGTTTCAGTTTTGGCACCCCTGGTAAAGACAAACACCAATTGTACTGTATTGTTAAGATGCAAAATGGTACTCGGATCTAAGGTTCCTTTAATGGTCTGACTTCCTCAGATTATGAAGATAGTTGATAATTAGGGATTCTACATATTTAAAGAGCATTACTACCTCAGTTTCTGTCCAGTGTGAAACCAGAAACAACGGTGAGTTTTTTAAACTCATGAACGTACGTGTACATAACGTAACTGTAACTTAATAATCTATAGCCTAAACCTAAACAAACAGCAAGCGTACGATGAGGGCCCGGTACAGTCATATTGTCATATTTTTTGGTTTTGTGGTAATTTTCCTTTAATAAATAACATTTCCCTCTTTCTGGCTTGCATCATCGGGTAAAGTGCCTTCAGAATGATCATACTTATTATTCATATTCCACAAAAATATGACAGATTCCTGCCCTGAAGCTTACATCTCAATTATTGTTACAGAAATTGTGTGCTTGTACACAGACGTTGAAGACTTTGTCGAAGAAACATAACAGTGACAGAAAACATGCAATTATATTTAAAAATGATGGAAGACGAGGCTTCATTAGGGCAATTAAAAGAATACCACAGGCCTAAATTAGCTAAAATGAAATGCATGACATGTGTATTTACTCCACTGTGAAAGCTGACATTGACTCTTGTAATCCTTGTTTGTCTATACCGTTTAATGCCATTTCATCATTATTTTATATTTTATCAATTATTAGTTTTGATACACTTCCTATCATCACTTTGTATGCTTACCCTGTACAATATTTTTGCTGTATTCAGATGACAGAACCTCAAGTATGTGATTTTCCTCAGAATCTGCATCAACATGATGTAAAACAGAAACCAGTCTGATCCTCATTTCTCCTTCTGCAATTATTATAATCTTCAAAATCTTTCTACGATGCTGTTTCTTAACCCTGTATGTTTGGGTGACTCATCTACATGATCGTTGTTCACAAGGAGAATTACACCTTTTTTTTTTATATAAAGGTTGCGAAAACAGATTACATTCTGATCTGCAAACAGCTGGACCTGCCCATTATCCAACCGCCCTGGCACATTACTTTTATGTGAAATGTGAATGTGAAAATTGACACCCCCCTTCACCTCCATAAAATGGTTATTTCACTCAGTGTGCATTATGCACAATATGTAACAAAATAGCTGTAGAAGACGTAATAGGCTGCTTTCAAACCATCAGGGCTATGCCACTTTTAACAGAAAGGACGGAGCGTTTTTTTTTTTTTTGTATTTTCATGAGCTGTTGCTTGGCTTTTAACTGGTTATGAAAAAGTCTAAATTTATACTGATGCCCCTATATGACCTACAAAAGCAAACAAGACCATCAGCGAGGAAACTGGCTATTTCTATTCAGTTATTCTAAACGCCTGTCACCAGGTCAGATTCCCTGTAAAATCAAAACATTACAGCAGGAATGTTGTTGACTTTAGCTTTCTCACCAGCTACTACTGATGAAGCACCTAATCGGTATGCTTTAGGCTTACATGTAGGCTCACCAATGTGTGTGAAAGGCACTAAAACAAGCTTACTTTGCTTGACCATCTCAATGTAACAGTTATTGATCTTACATAGCAACAAATAGATTCAAGATTCAAGATTCAATACTTTTTGCCATATCAACATTACTGAATGGAATCAATTGTTGAACACAGACAAGGTCACCACTCACTCATTTAATACATAAAACACATTGAACAGATAAGATAAAATCAGATGAATAAAATGAACGAAGCAAAAAATATTAATAGTAAAGCAAAGACATTTGCTACCTGCTCAATAAGTAAAACCTACAGAGTAACCTCCACAGGTAAGTTAAGAGTGTTTGGGAGGCAAAGGAGCCTCAGGATATCTGCTTTTCTGAGATCTGATTGGTAGATACATGACCTCATTGCCATGCATCCTGCGAACAGCTGTGTTTAAAAAGAAGCATAGTTTTAAAGGTCTGTGTGCTAGCCTGATCGAGATCTTCATTAGAGGAGGCGGGTGGTGTCCGTACCACTTTTGTCCACAGAGGACGCCAGAATAAAAAAAAAAAATCGTAGTTGCTTTAACAGTTCAATATGTAAGAATTGGCCACCTTGAATTTATACTGCCAACAAATAGGAGCAGCACATCACCAGAGTAACTGCTGCTAACTGTATTCTTTTTATACATCCATGACTGTAGCTACTGTCAGCTTGCTAGCTCAGTTAGCCATGCAGCTACCAGGGGAGTGTTGATGTTTATACCCAACACAGGCAAGTAAATAAAGCGGTCAAGTAAATATAGTGGAGTAAAAAGTACAATATTTTGGACTGAGTTGTTGTAGAATATAAAGTAAATTAGCATAAAATGGAAATATTCCTGTGAAATATGAGTACCTCATGTAAATGTTTGGTACTTTTTGGATCTTCCCCACACAAGTGACTAATATCCTTATCCAGAATGTGCAAGTAGTAAAATATGGCAAAATCTGTCTCTTTTTTATCCACTTTTGTAAATAAATTGAAATATGCGATTACATTTGGAGAGAATGATTTACACCATACTACTACTTTTTCAGGGCGTAATCACTCAAATTAAAGAAAAAATAAAAGTTACCTCAAAGCCCCATGAGTCAAACATGCTTCATCAGTTTGTGACTCTCGGTGAGATCTACTGTAAATACAGGATACTACTTTATATTATGTATTTGCCAACAGGATTATCTGCCAAATGATCTTTAAATATTGTACAACTTGTGTGAATACTCATGTTCAGTTCCTGCTCCAGTAAGACATGAAAGCTACCGTTCAACCCAATGTATCATCACATCAAACAGAACATGAGTCCCTAAAGAAAAGGATGCCTGCCTTGCACTCACCACTGGGCTATTGTAAACTATATATGCAGCTCTCTCCTGACATAATGGTAGGCGTTAGTGAAGCAGCAATGGAAATACTCGAAAGAACCAGTCTGTTCAACAGATAATTGTCGGAGAAATGCACAGTGAATGTTTGGATTTACTCTGAAAATAACTGACGGAAAATGAGGGTTATTGCAGCGCCATGTGAGGAAAAAAAAAAACTAGTATGAATGCCCAAGGACAGGTTATGGTGTCCCTGCTATCTGGTAGATTGATAGCTGTAAAATCCTGGATCTGTTTACTGTGCAATCATCGTGGGACCTCGTTTACACAAACAAATCTGAAAACAGCATCTGAGAATATACTAATGGCTCATGCTTGCAGGGCCCACACAGGTCAAATCGATGGGATGCTTTGGCTTTGAACACTCTTCTAATGTATTGCCAAGGGTTTTCCCATGTCACCCAATTTACAAGTTGGGAGATTTGTATACGCCGATAAGCCAGAGCTCAAACTTTGGATTTTTCTTTCTCTTTCCTCATCCAACAATATCCCTTAGTGAACATTAAAAGCAAATAATAAAGCATTGAAATGTATGTTTACATTGGGAGCAAGTGCCAGCTGATTTGTCTTGGATGTATTGTTGACATATTGACATGCATGTTGCTGTATTTACTGTAAAAAAAAATGCTGCATACCCTGAGAAATCAAACAGATTTTAAAATGTGTCTGGAGGCTTAAACTGTATTTGCATGTATTTGGCACCAACACAGCTTCCCTTTTTCATGTTGAATTCCACACTGATTATCAAGGGCATAAAAAATAGGTCAGTCATACAGTAATAGGACTGCTCACCTACTACTTTGCTGATAATGCGCTACTGGAAAACATGACGAAGTGCCCCCTAGGGTGCCTTTCCAGTGGAGAAAACATGATGAAGTGCCCCCTAGGGTGCATTTCCAGTGGAGAAAACGTGATGAAGTACCCCCTAGGATGCCTTTCCAGTGGAGAAAACGTGATTAAGTACCCCCTAGGGTGCCTTTCCAGTGGAGAAAACATGATGAAGTCCCTCCTAGGGTGCCTTTCCAGTGGAGAAAACATAATAAAGTGCCCTCTCCGCCCAATAAATATGTCATGTCTTTCTGTGGCTGGTGCCCCACCGCATACAGCTGGTGCCTTTATCTTTTTTGCCCCTGCCCCTCAGACATCCCGAGTCTGCCACTCTAGGAGAGGTAATTAGAATTATAGAAACTGCACGGTGGAAATGCATTGAACCGCAGTCACATTTGCTTCCAATACCTTCAGTAGTATTCACGTGACCATCGTAAAAACACGTGTGTTCACCGCAGTCAGTAATCTCTGTGAGAAAAAATATATTTCTCAGACATCTGCATGAACCTTATCTAAGCCTGACTAAACAAACATCACTCGCTGAGCTGTCATTTGTCTTTGCTTTTGAATTTCAGACTGTGAAAAACATTGGGTGTTTTCCTTTTAAGCTATTTGTCAACATCGCTTAATGAAGAAGTCTGAGGTGAAGCGTAGGCCACACAGTTGCAGGAACCTGTGTCATTTTTTACACCTACAGTGGTTTAAATTATTGATACCAAGGTTTTTCCGGTGGTTATTTTAAAATATATGACTTCATTAAAAATATATCCAAGCTGCTTTAGGTGATGTTCGACCACGAGGGAACAGGAAGCGTCCAAAACAAACTCACAGAAGCACGTCTTTATATATCATTTATCAAGTTTATGGCTCACTTGTGGACATACACATACAGATTCAGCAATAGCCAAGCAACACAACAGAGGCATTACACTGGACCTTATTTTTTTTAACCTGCTGTACTGTCAACCCAATAATTGCTTGGTGTATCCCTTGTTTGGCGTGTCAACTCCTGAGAAAAATACCTGGACCTCTGGCTTGCTAAATATTTGATAATGTTCACAAGCTACATATTTTATTTAATGTTGGGCAGGTAGCACACAGTTAGCCTCATTTGTTATTGTATCAGTTATATTTGGGCTCTGTGAGTGCCATTATAAACCCACTATATGTCTGGAATTAACCGAAAGCTGCATAAAGCTGTGGACGAGACACAGTGGGATCAGCAGTACAATTATGGGTTTCATTATAGGGAGTCATTCTGAAAAGGGCTCTTGGGCTCCTTTCAAACTTGGATTATCTGACCATGTTACGATTAAAGCAGTAAGTGGTAGGCCAAAATCAAACTTCATCAAAAAACCCATCGCAATCAACAGAATGACTGGTCTGGTAGCAACAACAGCTGCCGTGACTGAACAAAGACGAGAGCACCATCTACAGCAGTCCAACTTCATCAGCAGTAATTCTCAGGGAAAGAAATGAAACTGATAAACCCCTCAGAGGAAGGTGTGTTAAAAAGTAGAGCACTGCTTTTCAGAGATAAAAGATGGTTCAAGATTAGAAGTGAAGGAAGACTCAGGTGCTGCTCGTTTTTCCTCAACTCGAAACCAACAATCCGCAAATGAAACTCATGAAATCGTTTGGGTGTGCCTTTCAAAACCATTACAAAACAGTTTTGTGATGTGATGACAATATGGGTAAGGTTGATCACATTTGGGTTAAAACAACTACTTTATAACATTGACTGGAAGAACTAGAAAGGAGAAACAAAGGGCCTCAACCATCAACTTTGACCGTCTCCCCATGGACTTTATTGCTTCATCAAAACGTCAGTAGACTTCTTCCTTTGTTCCAGTCAAAATTACTCAACTGCTAGAAGGCTCAAATATTAGGAGGACAGTATTTAATGTATGTGGCACCTTCTTTCAGTGTTTCTGTTTCTGGCTAAACATATGGTAATTATTTTCCAGCTGATTCAGTTAATGTGCTTGCCTCCCTATTCAGCTTTCCTTAGTCATTTCTTTTGGTTACTAGCTAAAAGGTGCAACATATAAGAATTTTAGTTTCAATGAACTAAAATTACGAACAGAAACAGTCTATGTATCGTGTTGCAGAGATATCTATTGACGTTAGCATGCTAACTAGCTTGCGACTTTGTACCTCAAGAGGTGATAGTCCAATAGTAAACAAAACTAACACTCCCCTGGTGCTCAGAGCACCTATTTCGGGCGGGGACAGCTAATAGGAGCGCCAGCTGCACGGCTAGCTGAGCGAACTAGCTAGTGGCAGCTACAGTTAGCAGCAGTTAGCGGTTACTCTGGTGACATGCTGCCCCCTATTTGTTTGGAGTGTGAATTCGACACGTGGCCAGTTCTTAGGCATCGCACCTTTAATGTATGTCTTTCAACTGAATGTACTACACCAATTTAAAAAATCTGTGTAGATACACATTTTTTTCTCAGAATTCTGACTTCTTTTTAAAAAAAAATAAATTTTTATACATTTTTTTCTTTAATTCTGAAATTAAAGTCAGAATTGGGTTTAAAGTCTGGCATTCAATTTAAAATTAAGTATATAAATGTTGCTCCAGGTGACACGCTGTGTGGCCTGAAATATAACAACGCAATCAGCGAAACTGGATACAACCTCAACAATCTCTCCCTCTCTCTCACCTTACGCTTCACGTCCAACCCATCGTCTCACCTGCAGCTCTCGAGAAAACGTGTGGCCTGAAGTATGTGTGAGGTCGCATATTCTCACTGCATTCCTCATTTAATAATATCAGGTTACGTGTGGGGGGAAAGGCGTATGCGCATGGTTTATACATCTGGCCCGAGGCTTGCTTGTTTGTATGAATGCTGTCAATTCGGTGAAAAACATACTTTACATACACAAACTTAACACTGTTATATAGCATTTAATTATAATAAAAAGCATGACTGTGGCACATTACCAGTCAGATAATTAATATAGTTAAACTGTAACGCTTGTTGGAGAGCTTCACTCTTGAAAGTCAATTAATTTGAAGATACTCCTTATGTGAAAACACAGGCTTCAAATGTTATGTACATGTCTCACATAGAGAAATGTATCAATAGTAAGTAAGTGGTTTTGACTGTCGCTGCCATCAGTCGGGCCCACCCCCAGACCTCCCTGCAAGAGGAAAATTTGCTCAGTGATGAAATATTCATAGAAATGCTAAGGATTCAACTTGTGAAGTAATTTTCTATACTTCATTTCAAGTGTGTCTTGAATTTCTAGATGCTTTGAAGTGAGTGCTTTTTCTATTTGTATGTGTTGAGAGAGTGACAGAGCGCACGCATGCACACATGGCACTTGAGGGTCTCTCAGCAGCCCCCGTTCGCTCCTCTGTGTCACTCATTTCCCTTTGCTCGGCGAGTTTTCTCTTCCCTCGCGGGCCCTCGAGGATCCGAAAACCCTGTGGTTTATGTACACTTCATATCTCAGCTGCAATCGTCTGAGGGGGACCTGGACTGTTATCCCAGCAGAGAACAACACATCATTTTCTCCTGTCAAGCCTTCTGTTAGGCCTCATCACAGAGAGCAAGCACTCAGGATCCATGATATTATTAGTCTCCCAGGGAAGGTGGTTCATTCAATTCTCCCTCACAACATCGCACTGTAGCAAGGTCCTTCAGCAGAAGAAAGTGAGAAATAGGAGCTAGTGCTGAGGTACGGTTTGTGTTAAACTGGCCTCCGTGTTGAGGGGTGTATCTTGGAAAGAAGATGATCCAATATCAGGCAAAATGTAAGGAATGTTTTCCCCCCGATGCCCACTCTTCGTAAAGAATCTCATACCTGCCGATTTCTCAGGGATACTTATACTTTGAGGCCCTCGAGGCGTCCACACAATGCTGCGACACTGTCAGGGAAGATTCTCCGGCTTGATACAAATATTTGCACCTCAATGGAAGCAAGAAATGTTCACAAACAACTTCAATGAAAAGCGACTGGATTTTTTCATACACCGGGTCCAATCTGAGGCATCTGGAACATTCAGGGGGGGGAAAAAAAAAAAAAAAGGTGCTTCTGCTGTATTTTCAACAGGCCTGCACAGTTCAATCCCACTCTCACTTTCAAAGCCCAAGGCTTAATCCCCTCACCGGTGAAGGCGTTTGTTTGAGGATCGCCCTCACCGCTGGCGCCTGCCTCTCCGTCCTTGCTATGCCCTCCAAAGGCGTACTGGCAGATCTTCACTCAGGATTCCTCTTAAAAAAAAAAGCCGCCTCTCCCAAGCCTACATCACCCCTCACCTCATCGTCTAATTTATTCCTCTGGAACACTTGGAATGCAGTTTTCTTTTGTTGACGGCGACTGCTAAATGTTGAATATGCCCAGAATTGCACTGTGGTAACTAAGGCCTAAATGTCAGCAGTCAGCACAAAGAATTATACCAAATTAGTTTCCCCACTTTACTGGTAATACAGCTTACAGTATTTCCAAAGATGCAGAACCGTGCTCATTATACTGCTGCTTCATATTTTGAGGGCCAGTAAATAGGTTTGCTTTGACGAACTTGTGGCCTTTACAATAAACTCCAAGCTATTATTAAAGGCCACTGTCCAATAAGGAGTGATGGTACACTTCTAAACAGCAAGAGGTTATTTATTAAGGAGTAAATTATGTTGACCTTTTAGATTTTTAACGTACCACAAAGGAGACGAAGAGAATGCCAAAAAAAATATACATTTATCATTTCTCTTTCATTCAACCCCAATGGAGTGATAGTGTGAGAAGTTAATCACAGTCTGTTAAAGGTTTAAAACTAAAGTAAATTCACAGCCTATGAAAGGGTTCAAAAGATGTCTTTTAAAAGCGTGAAAATGCCAAGCTGTTTATATCTTGTTCATCTCTTTTTTATTTCCTGTCCTGCTAATATCTAGAATAATAAGTGGTGTGGTCTTGTTAGAATGATTCAGTTCTGTTTCCTTGATCACAAGGCCCCCTTTTTTGTTTCATGGGCATCATCAGTGACCTCATTACCAGAGCTTGGACAAGTGTGGGCAGTTATAAATCTCATCTGAGCTGTCTGCCAATCCCAACTGGCGGATATGATTGTTATCCTCTGAGAAATTTCCCTGATGCCTAACGAGGCATTTAAGCTGCTGCGGTCGTCTCGGAAAAAGAAAGTAGGGCTCAGAGAGAGGAATAATGTCCTCATTCAAATTTGACACACTTGAAGTAAAATGCTGACCATTTTGAAGTCATCAAAGTGGGAAGTGGGTGAGGGGAGACATAGTCTTACAAATGATTTTCAGTCCTATTCAGCAGTTTCGGACCAAACGGGTATTAGACAGGAGACTTTTCTATTAGATTTAAGCCTAGCTTCTCACCAGCCTGCCGAGAGAAATCCTCCCAATGGTCTGTGGAATCAAGGAAAATAATCTCAATCCTTGCATCATTTTTCATCACTCTGCACTGCTAAGAGCAGGCATCCCATAATATATTTATATAAAGCCATGCATATGAAATAAGAAACAATCCGAATGTAAATTAAACTATCAGCGTGTAGATCTCTCCTCATGACTTATTATGATTCAAAAGACACACATTTCAAACCGCGAACGCAGCTATTTCGTAATGCATTCGCTTTTTTCTGTATTTAGTTGACCACTTTCTCAAGGTTTTTAAAAAATAAGGCAAAGTAAACATTTTTTGTGTCGACAGCCCAGATAATATGAGTTTCTAATTCTTGAAAATCTGGGCTGACTCACACACACTATAGGGGATAGAGCAGGAGGGGAAGGAGGAGAGCTGCCAGTGATTGATCGCTGAGCTGTCGAGCGGAGCTGCGGAAGGGGGATTGGAAAAGCTCGGATTTGCGAATATGCCAATAACTCATTTCCAAAGAAATAAACATCAGTTGCATTTACAGCAAATCAGAGATGCAACGGAAAGGAAAACATGCTCATTTTTATCTACAAATGCCTGACAAGCCCTACATTACGCAGGGCAATCAAGTCATTAAATCAGTATTTCCGGCCTGTCAAAGGCAGCAGTGCTTAAGTGCATCACGGCTATAAAATGTAGGTGGCAATTTGATTGTTCTTTCATTGTTGTTTGGTTAAAATATGACAATTATGCAAATGTGATTCAGGTGAGGCATACATGAATCCCTTATAGCATGTTATACATTAAAAATTAATAGCAGGTTGCACTTATAAGAGTGAGAGACCTGACAGATTCAGAATTATGACAACAAGGGAGGCCTCTGGGGTTGTAATATTTATTCATACTGGAACAGGAAGCACTCTCCTGCTGGAGGTACGCATTATTTTTTATATACCTGAGGGCTTTCTGCAAGAACATGTGAATACCTGGACTACTCCCCCCCTGGGACAGATAGCTGCACTCCGTCTGTATTCAAACAGATAAGCCCAACATGGTACTGGTAAGTACACTGACAAAAAATTTAAGAGATGGTAATTCAAAAGTCATGAAATCCTGTTTTTTAGGCTATAGATTAGCTACAGTTGGCATTTCATAATTTTAGTGAAATATCTGACTACTTATGGCAAGGTTTTTTGCGTGACATCTTGGGAAATATGTTTATTTCCTAGCTTACCAAGAAAAAGCTACACCACTCTCGTGTCTGTATGGTAACTAGCAGCACCCAGCTAGCATAGCTCAAACACTGGGAAAACAGGAGGAAATAGCTAGCCTAGCTCTGTCCAAAGGTAACAAAATTGTGTTATATTTTGGGAAATGTGTTTATTTGCTAGGTTTCCAAGAAAAAGCGTACGGTAAATATGAAGCTACAGCCAGTACCCGGTTAGCATGGCTTAAAATTTTAAAACTGGGGGAAAGAGCTAGTCTAGCTTTATCCAAAGATACAAATGCTAATCGTTTGAGGAATAGTTTGGGAAATATTCTTATTTACTAGCTTGCCAAAAGTAAGAAGAGAAGATTGATAGCCTTCCACTCGTGTGTGCGTCAATGAAGCTATAGATAGCAGCTGGTTAGCTTAGCTCAAATACTGTAAACAAGGATGAAGCCAAGATGGCAACAGCAACCTGTCACTTCTAACACTTTACTTTTTGTATAGATAAAGAAAACAATATATAACTTTTGTGTTTGAGTTTGGGAAATCAAGCTAACTGTTCAGCATCATATTTTGCATGTGGACAGGAGACTTGTGTTCATCTTCTAACTAGCAGCAAGAAAACAAATTGCTATTCCTCAGGCTTCATTTTAGGCTGATATTTTTGGAGTTAAAAGGGACAGTTCACCCCAAAAGTAAGAAATTACATATTTTTCCTCTGAGGTGTCTGACTTCAATCCAATATAATGGAAGTAGATGGCACTCGAAGCTCAAAGAGTGGTTTCATGTTGGAACTCTTTTCTTTCTACCAATCTACACCCGCTAGTAGTGGTTCAATAGTAGTAATACTACTCACAACAAGGTCTGTGGGTTATTTTGAGTAACAAGTTCATCATTTCTGGAAAGAGACAATTCTTTTGATTTTTTTTAATGTATTCCTCTTTCTTGGCACTTCGATCAACTTTGCCATCTAGTTCCATTATATTCAAGAGAAGGCAGATATAGCCGAGAGATCTCTAAGACTCTAACAGTCTAGATGGATATATACTGTATTATTAGAGGTAAGAGGAAAAAAATATTTTTTTGATAAACAGACCGAGTGAACTATCCCTTTAACTTGCCCCAATACTCAGAAAAACATTAACTGTAACAGTATGAGATACAAGCTTCAGAAGTCGGTCCCTGGATTTTCTTATTCCTTATTTTATGTATCAGCGTAGCTCCCTCGTTTTCTTTCTGGTGATCCCACTGACTTTTGGGTTGTTTATCTTGCAGCAATCTGAGAATCAGACCTAATGCTCAGTGAAGCAGCTCAGTGTCGGCCCAGTATCAGAGGCAACCGTGTGGCTCTGAGAAACCTTTTCTCACACAACAACAGTTTTGTTTACACTCGGGTGGAGCCTTGACACTGTACTGTAAAATATGATTATGCAATCATACAGGTGGCGAGGGATGTTTTGGCGTCTGCTAACCTCGACAGCTGCATCAAACTCTTTTGGACAGTAAATATGAAAAGTTTTAATTGGCGTGTGAATGAACTGAATTTCTCTTTTTATATGTTGGAATTCCTGGAAGGATTAGGTTTATCTTTTAAAGTACATGAGAATGTCTTTGAGGCTGTTTTTTGACAACCCCAGGTCAGAGCCATTGTAACTTTTTTAGGTGCCTATGTCTAGTATGTCAGTTAATTTGTGGTCATTTGAAGACACATCTCTTTATTTATGTAAAAACACCATGTGAACACAGTTCAAACTAAAATGATGATGTTTTAGACGACATAGGGCCCCTGTGAAATGCCTAATGCAGGACCTCGTGGAGTTTTTAAACGTGTGTCATAAACGTCTACATACTGTGCTGCAGAGGTATCAGAGCTGTTGTAAATCGCCTCCATACCCCCTGTCTTCAAACTGACCTCCCTCGGTCTTGGTAGCTGTGATCAGTCAGTGAGTAAAGACACACATTCTTCAAAAACAATCAAACCTAAGGACCTTAAGGTCATAAATGTGCAAAAATGCCCATTTTTGTACTGAGCTTTCTATTTCTATTTGTATTTAAGCCAATATCAGCCAATATTTACTATCACAGGGATTGTATGTGACCGAGGTATTACAAAGCTGAAACCTGGCAACAAGAAAGAGACAAACAAATTCTGTTTATCGCTTTGCAAGAGGTCATATTACAGCAAGCAAATAACACTGATAATATTTATTACTGTGTGCCATATTTACAATAACTGTAGATGAAACATCTGCTGTGGCACAGAGACGTGTTTGCCTCTCACAGTCAACGACTCCCATAGAGCAGGAAGTCTGCTCCTGGCACAGATGGAGTACACTATAGTGGAAAACAGAGATATATGTATTACAGTATGATAATTCTCTTTCACAGTATCTTATATTGAGAGAGACACAGGCTGAATAACAAAATAATACTGACACATGGGTCAGTTTGCATTCTGAGTTTCTTCAACTGGAGTGAATTATATGAAAGTGGAAATAGATTGCGTTTGACTTGAAAGAGGAAACTTCTGAGCCTTAATTCCTCAGAGGAAATAAATATCAGTATTTTGATCCGTTTCATTTCTCTTTTAAGGCCCTTTCCATTTCCCTCTGGAGGAAGAACAAAACTTGTCAAATTTGATTTGTTGATGTGTTCCTTCATTTTCATCCTCTAAATCTTCACAGCTTATATATCTCCGAGCCTTCAGACTGGGTTATCTGAATTGACAACATGGTGCGAGGGTTTCCAAATATAAAGACCATTCATAGTCTTTAAATGCACGCAACAAGGCAACTTGTTGAGCGTTGGCATTTGTGTCTTTGCCGGATGATTACTCAAGCAATTTCCTGGCTTTGATAATGCCTGGAGTTCAGCAGAGCACATACAGAGAGCGTTGGGTAATGGAAATGTCAGGATCTCCAAGCAACACGGGGCGCATATACAGTATTATTTGATTCAGACCGGTTTGCTCAGACGGCTTTGTTACTGTATCTCCTTCACTCCCACACAACGTCGCTGCATAAACCCGATAGTCCTCTGAGTCAGACTCGGTGTAAACAACAAGAGAGCTTCGTGTCCAGCCAGAGCCTAGCAGGAGAATGGATATCAACCCGGCGACATGTGATTTGCATAGACAGCAAACAGGGATTAGGGTATGATCTGTAGCGTCTGAGGAAAAAAGGCAAAAAAATGTGTTGCTGTAATTCATGAGCACCTCAAGCCCTCAGATTTGTTTTCATGTGATTCCAACCAGCAAATCCCGATCAGACAGTTATCCTGATAGGAGAGAAAAACATCCCGGCTTCACATTTGAATATCTGCGCTCCCAACTTTTATCAATGACAGACAGACAACGGCACGTCAGGCGAGCATCATTTGGTATTATGTTCTCCTCCGCTCCGTATATCTGTGAAGGCTCTGTGGAAAAACAAACAACAGGTCTCTCGATTTGTCTCTCTCTTTTTTGGACTGCTTTTTTATTTATTTTTTTTTAATTTGCTGCCCTCCTGACAGGCCTGCATGGAAGTCATTTTTTTGAGGAGAGAGATGTAGTGTCTATCTGCTGCCTGAGTGTGTTTTTAAAGGCACAGGCGATGGCTGACATTATACCTGCTCCTGCTGCGCTAGCTGAAGGGGAATCCCCAGTGGCGCCTTGTCGAGCAGCCGTGTCAATTGTTTGTTTGCATACTGAATAGCTCCGGGCGCAATGTTTTTCTAGCTGGGAGAATAAGCGGCTGATCACTACCTGTGGACTGTCAGGAAATCTGTATGCCAACCGAGTACGACTCACCAGGATCAGCAATCATGTAACTGTCATTAGAGGTAAAGGAATGCATCTGCTGGAAATTAGGTGGCAGAGAAAGACTGAAATCCACTGGTGGATGCAAGGGAGGCTATTGCCCGATCAGTGGTCAAAGTGTGGTAAATTTGCCCTTTAGGGTGCCCTTCCAGTGTAGAAAACCTGATAAATGATCCTTTAAATGTGACCTTCCAGTGAAGACACCATGATAAAAATGCCCAGAGGGTGATCTTCCAGTGGAGAAAATGTGATGAAGTGCCCTCTAGGGTGCCCTTCCAGTGGAGAAAACATGATAAATACCCCTCTAGGGTGCCCTTCCAGTGGAGAAAACATGATAAATTCCCCTCTGGGGTGCTCTTCCAGTGGAGAAAACATGATAAATTCCCCTCTAGGGTGCTCTTCCAGTGGAGAAAATATGATAAATTCCCCTCTAGGGTGCTCTTCCAGTGGAGAAAATATGATAAATTCCCCTCTAGGGTGCTCTTCCAGTGGAGAAAATATGATAAATTCCCCTCTAGGGTGCTCTTCCAGTGGAGAAAATATGATAAATTGCCCTCTAGGGTGCCCTTCCAGTAGAGAAAACATGATAAATTCCCCTCTAGGGTGCTCTTCCAGTGGAGAAAACATGATAAATTGCCCCCCAGGGTGCCCTTCCAGTGGAGAAAATGTGATAAATTCCCCTCTAGGATGCCCTTCCAGTGGAGAAAACATGGTCTTCACTCTCAAAACGTCACGACTTTCTGCACGCAGGTGCCCTTTTCATTTTTTTCCCCCCTGCCCCTCAATCATCCTGCGTCCGCCACTGCTGTAATCAAAGGGGATTGAAACATTTGGAGGTGAATTAGAGTACAGAATGGACACATCATCTCACAAAGAGTTTTTTTTTGTAAGCTCTTGTTCCACAATCCACTGGAGAAAAGTTGTTGCCTCGCTTACTTTGCAATATCACCGTCCTTGATCTCGACTGAAAAAGGTGGTTTGGAAGATGAAAAGGGACTCGTCATAGAGCTTTTACTTTATTGTTGCCACAGATAAGGTCAAAGATTGTGAAACCTCAACATGAAAGAAATTCCTGTCCTTTAATATGATAATAAACTATTTTCAATTAGTGTTTACCCTCAAGCTCAAAAGCTCAAATTTTATAAAAAAAAAAGTGTGTGTGTGTGTGTGTGTGTGTGTGTGTGTGGGGGGGGGGGGGGTGTGAGTTGCAAAGTGGATATTAGCTTGGAAAGTTAGCGGCGAGGACTAGGTGGTAAATACGAGTCACCAAAATCAATCGCGCTTTTCTCTTTCTGGTTGGAAATGAAAGGGCTTTTGAAAATCAGAGATAGCAGCGGACAAACGCAATAACACACTTTTCCGCTTTAGCCTCTTCTTGTGCTTTAGAGGAGTCTGAATTGAGCTCTTTGTGAATTTAATCAAAACTTTGATATGACCCTTTTCTATTTCATGCAGAGCCAAGGAAGAAAGATATTAATATCTGTCCAGCTGCTTCACATTGATGTTGTTCTGTCTTCTCGGTTCATACCACGCAATAAAACACATAGTAACGGTGCCTCTAACACTGCCTCCATTTTCTTCGGGTTACAAATAGTGATCCCTATTTTCCTATTTGCATTTGAAGTAAATTGAATCTCATGGGTTTGCCTGACTGCATCTAGGCCACTCGTAGTGACTTTGAGGAACAGCAGAGTGCATTTGATTGATTCCCTCATGACAAGAAATATTATTCTGCCATGACATTGGTTGCAAAACTAGGCCTCAGCATGTTAACTAAATATACTTACAAATAAACAAGCTGTATACCGGCGCTTTTTGAGTATCTCATAAAATTCTGTTGCATTAAAGTGCATGCTAAGACCCAGATAAAAATATAAGCTGCCATAAATTGTGCCACGTGTGTATGATACATGACAACCTGTCTTTCCCTTTGTAGCAGCATATTGTAAATATACCCCGTGCATGCTGTAAGTAGTAAACCAATTTGCATCTCTTGCACAGCTCTTGCATTTTTTTCGCACTGCTCCAGGGAGAGCGGTGTATGTTGGTCCACTGGGCTGCCAGCTACCTTTTCCCTCGGGATAAATCCAAGTGCATCTCGTCTCAAAACGCTACTTAGATAGGCCCTGTGGGACGTGAGCCTCCGAGGGGCCCTGTCTACAGGAGGAAACACCCGCTTCTCTTTGTGCTTGGCTGCATTTGAGTCAAAAAAGAAAAATGACAACCTGGATCCAGTGTTGTTCATACTGGATATCTTTTTTATAAACAAATTCAAAACATTTTCAAGTATAATGTGAGTTAACCAGTGTTTGGCACACAAGCACACAACCCTTAACATCAATATTTTCTTTTTTCTGATGGTGTAAAGTTTTTTGTGAAAGCAGCTTCCAGGGAGTGCAGATTTTGGCCAATTTTATAATGTTTGAGTAAGTGTTAAAAGTAAATGCTTCCCTACTTTTGCCAAGAGTAAGGGAACAGGACTGATACCATCATGTTTGTATGTTCAGGTGTTAGCATGTTTGCTTAGATTGTAAACAGGAAAAAAGCTAAATCTGCCTGCTAGCACCCTTAAAGCTCACTAATTAACACGGCATATGTCTATAATATGTTTTTGTTTGTTTATAGAAACTGTTCAAATGGCTATTTGCCATTTTACGAGGTAAGGGTTAGCCACCTTAACTATAACCCCCATTTGAAAGTGTGTAATTGGCCACACTATGTGTTGCATCTTGCC
Source organism: Pagrus major (assembly GCF_040436345.1). Lineage (NCBI taxonomy): Eukaryota > Metazoa > Chordata > Actinopteri > Spariformes > Sparidae > Pagrus > Pagrus major. The sequence continues at coordinate 9,543,142 of NC_133224.1, forward strand.
AGACTTCAAGCTGTGGGCTTTTGGCTGAACCAGTCAGCATCCTATAAGGAACTACTGGAAGCTACGGGGCGTGGTTTAAGTGTGACGACCAACGAGAGAACTGGTTGTTTGAAAACAACAATGGTGGATCCTCAAAAGTTTAGCATAGCTGCTTTAGCATCACTCATACCAGAACTGGAGAGTTTAAAGAGAGCAAAGAACGACACCGAAGACTTTTCCCAATGGAAAACATGTTTTGCTCTTCGCTCGACCGGTATGAGTTTGGTGGTAGCGCTCTCCTTCTGTTCATCTGATTAGTTGAAGTTAACCCATGATAGACGGTGATAGACAGATGGTCCATCCGAACACTTTCTAGCGGCTCCTTTCAAAACCATCTGGCGTGTCAAGTTACCTTGATTGTCCAATGCGCAATTAACTCTACTTTTAGCTCCGGTTTTGGTCCCCACCAACTGCTAAACTACAAAACCACAATTTCTGTAGCTGCTAAATGCTAGGCCTACATTATGTTAACCAGAGTGGTGGCCAGGGAGCGCACGGTGGGATTTTAGAGTCTGGTCATAATATTACAAGCTGAAAAACTTTTGATAAAAAATACAAAAAGAAGGTAGGATGACACATAAACTACAATAATGAAAGTAAAATGTGGCTTTCAAAGTTGCCCTGCTCCTCTTTTTTCATGTATATTCTCTTTTGAATTCTGACAACGTAGTCGCAATTATTCAAAGCATCAACTTTTTCCCCCTGCCTACTGATGCTCAGCACTCCTCTCTGCAGTTCACTTGCTTGATACCTCCCAAGATAATTTGATGGGAAATGTATTTCATTTACACATCATACCACACTGGCTGTAATTAATTGTTCTGCTGTTTGCCGTACGATAGTTCACTGACTCCTTTGTGTGACTACAGGCTTGTTGCTGTTCCGTGATATGTGGTGCCATGCTGAAACTGGTAACAGATGCTGCTGTCACCTAAAATGTCCACCTACATGACTCCAAAACAAAGACTGCCTGGAATTAATAAACAACAGCTCATATTAACACGTTCCGTTCTGCTTGACAGGAAGCCCTTTAGATGAAATATTTTAGACTCCTCTCATTATATGAGTGCTGTCGATGCATAATAGATATATTTCATGGTCCTAGTGTTCGGCATCTCTTGGGGTATTGGCCTGCATATATCAAGCTATAATGTCGTGAATCTGATCTCAAATGGGCGTATGATTCTTTCTCATCAGTTAAAACCACATTTCTGGGACAAAGTCTGCTGCTACTCTAAGTTTTTTTCTGTTTTGTTTTACAGCATCTTATGAAGGTAATTCTGGGATTATTTATTCATAAATCACACTGAAGTGTTTCACTCTACTGTTTGTTTGTCTTATTGTATTTCAGGTGATTTCTGTGTTGTATTCATTTTTTTCAAAATCCTATTTATATGTATTTATGTCTTTTTATATTGCCTCGTTTTCCCTTTAAATCTTCTCTTAATGCATTTCTGTCTTATGTAAAGCACTTTGAATTGCCTTGTCATTGAAAAGTGCTGTACAAATAATTGCCTTGCCTTAAGATTAATCTCATTCACTAGGAAAACAATAGGGATTACAGCACAGTAGTATAGTCATTTCACAGACTGTAAAGACTAATGTTCGCTAACAAAAAGCACATTCTTTTTTTTTTTCCTCCTCATATTGAGGTTTTAGGTTTAGTTAAGAAGTGTGATGTTTAATACATTTTGTGAAAAGGAAGAAAACTGCATGATTGGACACTGCAAGCATCATGCAGGTCAATTCTGGCGCAGAAGCTGCAGATGTTGCTATGTTCAATGTTGCATATAGGCTATGAAATGGTTCCTCTTTTAACAGGGAAATAGTTGCCACATGTGCATCATTCAATGTGTGATTATTTAAAGATGACATCTTTTGCTCATTTTCAGGTTCATAATTTATTTTGGGTTACTACTAGAATAGGTTTACATGCTTTAATGTTTAAAAAACACAGCAGTTTTCTCACACTGTCCACAACAGCAGCACTCTATCTAAAAACAGTGTTTTAGCTCCCGTCTCTTTAAGCCCCTCCCGTCCTGAATACCTCCTCTGATTGGTCAGCTCACACACGTCTGACCCAGCGCCACTGACAATAACAGAACAGTTACGCTAAATCAATTCTTACGTGCCGAACTAGCTGCTGGGCAGAAATTACACAAATGTGTGACTCTGTGATGTCACTAAGTCACAGAATTAAAGGTGGGACTACTGATGAGGCGTTTCAGGAGCAGTGTTTTCTGTGGGAGAGAGGAGCTTCTCTTGGTGCAAACTTTGACCTTTTTAACTTTTAAGACTTTTTACGTGCACAACCTATATAAAACACTGAAGGAAAGGAAAAAAACGAAAAAGCATAATAGGTCTTTAAAAAAAAGCCAGGCATACCATACCAGAGGAAAACATGCGTATACTGGGGACGTGTATCATGTGATCAGCAGCTTGTGATGCACTGCCATGAGGTTGGTGTACTCATGGTCAAAATGAAAGCATCAGAAGCAGAGATATTCTGACATTTTTATCTCTAGTACAAAACAAGCTCCAAAAATGCTGGCTCCCACATTTCCCACAATGCACCCAGATAGCATTTTTTCAACATTCAGCAGGCTGAGGTTGATTCTTTGTGATGAGTTATCTGAACTTCACGTTGACAGGAGTTATTCTCAGAGTTGGATGTTGTTTACTACGCCAAGACTCGGCAGGGTCTTCACCTTGACTGCAGTGATTAAGAGGTGGTAACACATCACAATTTGCAGCCGTAATGAATCTAATTCCATCGCCCTTCATACTCCACGGCTCCCTTTAGGTGAGTCTCTTCGTTTGAATACTTTGCTAGTTTACAGACTGATGCAGCTTCGCCGGAGAAACACACTTCCTCCTGTGGCAGTTATTCTTCTTCTTTATCGAATCGTCTGAAGGATGCCCAATACAGAGCCCTAAATTTTCCCGTCAGTGTTGTAAAGGTCCTACAGTCAGTGTAAAAATCCATACAATAACACAGTTTCTTAGTAGTATTCTGTAGGAAAAGTAACTGTTTCAATTACTTCCTGTGGTAAATTTGTGTTGCACATTAACTTTTTGTGCTACACTTGAGAGTGCACCCGACTTGTACCTAATGATGTGACAAAACTTTAAGTCGGGACAACACTGGGGGCATAGATTTAAGGCAGTATACCACTGACTGCATTAGGGAGACTCAACATAAGAAAGTAAAGTACTGTAACATCGTGTGGGAGGTCACTACATTTAACCTTTACTAAATTTGGAACAGTAACTCACATGGAACAAAGGGATAAAATTGTTATGATTGTTGGGCAACTGCACCAACACTGCTGAACTGCCTCTCCTGGGTTTCAATTATACACTACACCTCGTTAGGCCTTCTTATAGGTATAGTTCACAATCACGTCCTATAGAGAACGCGGAGCAGGAGGTAATCACAAGCTGTAGAGAAAATGGATATGTTATTTTCAACCCTTCGCTAAACTGCTTCTATTCAAGACAGTGCTGTGCATTTACACCATACTGCTTTGTGCTATATAAGTTGGACAACACATGGCTGCAATGATACTGCATAGACGACAAAAATATGCACCATATGGACAAAGTTATATAAATAAAGAAATAAACAAAGAAACAAAACTGGCAAGATAAGCGCGATGATTCAGAGGTGATGAAAAAGCAAACAAACAGCACAATAAGCCCAACAAACAGCCTTTGAAACAGTCAAAAAGACAGCTGAAGATGGCTCAGTGGGAAGACATGAAAAGATGAAATCATAGTTATTTAGCATCATGTGTTCAGAAGTTTCATCAAAGGAATTCAGTGCGTGAAGGAACGATTAAGCTATGAATAAAAATACACAACTATTACCTTTTAAAAACACTGTTGTTAGTGAGTCAGTCTGTGGAAGAATCACATTTTCTGAGTTGTGCGAATCCTTCCAGGTTAGAAAACTCGATTCCGTCTACTCCCTGCTCTCGCATTGCACTTCATAACTCATCACTGTATTGTGTGGTTTGTCTGAACTTGAGAACAAAAGTTGCGGCGCCCTTGGGCAGACACGTAAAGGGACTCTGTCACTGCCAGCGCTGAGCTGCGGATTCATTGTTCATTGAAGCAAATCTGACAAAAAGGAGCGGAGGTCACGAGAAAGACAAGCTGACATGGGAATGGAGCATTATATAATGTCTGTTAAAAACCTAATATGACTGAAGTGACACAAATTATTAAAAGGGGCATCTCATCTGCGCGTTTCCAACGTAGGCAAAGTTCAAAACAGGCTTTTGGTCCCCTGCCATTAAGGACTGTCATCGGAGCAGGGATGACGAGAAGGGACGTCTCTAATTAGCCCTTGTCAGCCAAATGACATTCTAATCACGTGTTTCTGGTAATTACTTCACTTTTTACAATCTCTCTGCTGGTCTTAGTTTGACACGATAGTGCCTGCCACTAGAATGAGCCTCTTTAAATGTATCCAGAGCTTACTGGCTAAAGTGGGAGAAGGAGGGGATGTAAAGAGAAGCAGCCTCGATCCTCCACTTTCAAGCCCCGAGGCGCCCTAATGTGAAAAAAAATCTTCTCATTTTATCATCTTCGGTGCATAAAATTGAGAGGTGTTTGGTGTATTTACGTGGACTAACAGAGTCTTGACACTGGCAAGTCTGTACTTATCTGTTTGCACACCTTTTAGGTGGCTTTGCTTGATAGCCCTGCCTTCCTGAACTTCTACCAACTGAGCTGGTTATATGTGAAATTAAAAAAGGGAAATTATTAAACAGCCGGCTGAAGCTAAACACGGTTCCTGGACACAGGGCCTGGAGAGTGATTCATTTTCGTCCCCATCTTAGGCTGCGAAATTGATTCAAGCATTTACGTGTGTTCACATTTCAGAGAGAGCACCTATATATTTAGCAGGTAGGGTGAAGAGGAGCGTTTATAGAGAGAAAAAGACTGGAGGCTGGCTGAACAAAGTGTACATGATGAGTGCCTTCCCAAAGTTATTAAAATTTAAAAGGAAATTACTTGTTTTCTCAACTAATTATTCATAACTTTTCCTCATTTATGAGAGAGTTTATGTGGCTGCTCTGGAGGCTACTTTTTGAGAGATGCAACCCAATCACCACTTAAATGTTGGCAATGGAAAGTTTTAATTGTGCGTTTCATGCTGGTACAAGGCTGTGCTTTTGGTCTTGTTAGGCACAAAAAACACTTTGTTAGGCTAAGTGAAAGACAGAATAGAATACAGCACAATAGAAAATACCTTTTTTTGTGAAAAAAGAAAGGTCAAAATTTGACTTTGCTTGCAAGGGACTGAATTGGAAAAAGAAAGATATAAAAGGTCTGAGGTAGCAGGCTCACTTCAAAAGCAGCTGTCCTAGCTGCAGCTTGCACAAAAGATACTTTATGGCAACAGCAACAAAAGATCTTCTACAGACGGTTTATTTAGATCTTAAAGGACATTTTTCTGTCTTAAAATACCTTGTTTTGTTGCCACATGCGGGCTGGAGATGTCCTGACATCTCGTCATAAATATTCTGGTTTTGTTGCCAAAGACGGGGCTGGAAAATGTCCTGGAGTCTGGTCAGAAGTATCTTGTTTTGTTGCCACAAACACAACTTGAAAATGTCCCGACTTCTTGTCAAAAATACCATGTTGTGCTGCCACAAACAAGGCTGGAAAATGCCCTGACATCTAATCAAAAATATCAAGGGATTTTCCCCTTATTTATGTTGAAACGTAGTCTGGAACAGTGGTCATTGGCTTGGCAGCCTTCTCCCCTGGCTGTAACACCTCCACCTCCCACATGAAAGTCAGCTCATATGCAGGTGATTCAGACGTATTGTAGGAATGTCAATATGGTACAAATAACACACAAATTTGAACATATCTGTGCATAGCAGAAACGAAAGCTGGCAACATTTTATTGTGGCGACTGGGCTGAGAGATGACTTGCACTCGAGAACATTCTCTACGCCTGTCTTCATATGAAAAAGCCCTTGAATTTTCAGCCTGGTTCTGTGCAGACATGCTGTGCCCTGTGCCGGAAAACAACTCCCCAACACTTTCTAAAACCTCTCCCTGCGGGGAATCATTAGTTGGGACACATGTGACATCATTTGAATCTGTGACCTTGCAAAGCCTTACGGGACCACTGGATCGGTAGACACATCATTGAATAATACACAGCTCTTTTGCTGTGTGGAGCACAGGGGACGGCGGAGGGTGGGGGGTGTGCAGGAGGGGGGGGCGGCAGAGCATTATGCTAAAATATGTACCGTTTCCACTGTGGTCCGCTGGGCCTCGGCGACTAGTTGTTTGTGGCTGTCTTGGCTTCTTGGCTCGCTCCGTCTCCGACTCGGGCCTCATTATGTGTGACAGCGCTCGGAGAAAGCAGGTAGAGGCTGGAATGAAAGGAAGAGAGGGAGGAGGAGGCTCGCTGTACAGAGATAGGCCTTCTCCTCCTCCTGATATCATGGATGAATCAATGGATGCTGTTTTGTGCACTTTTTCTGCTGACCCAGCTAGACGGGATGGGGGTGGTGGGGAGGTATTCGTCCAGTTGCCTATGGCATGGCAGCTAGAGTTTGAGTTTAGCTCACTCTGTCACTATTATACCCCCCCATCACCATACTTCTTGCTGCTGAAAGCACACTCACACGGGAACATTTGTGCATACACACACACTCGCGTGCACCATCCCCTTCCTGTAAAATGCATTTGTCGCCTGTGGTGTTATGGCATTGGACTGTCTCCTAGATATTAGGGTTGTGGGGCTAAATCTAGATGATGGATGATTTCTGTTGGGCTGTCAAAACCAGCGCTTGATAAAAGAACAACACGGGAAAGACGCACAAGACAAACGGATGGCAGAGGGAAAAGCAAAACTCACATCAATATCTGCCCCTGCCAAACTCATACCACCGGAGCAATTTGAATCGGCGCCTACATCATGAGGCTTCCGCTCATGACACTGTGTCAGATGCTTTAAAACCAGCCGATGCATTAAGCACGCCGCTTGCAGCTGCACTTGCAAGGTAAACATTATTATGGGCCCTCAATCAAATGTTTTTCGCCTGCATGTTGTGTCGACTCACCGGGCGTCTTCAGCTGACTGTGGGCAGAACAAACGCACTGCTGTCTTGTCTGTAAGAGGAATAAATATTGATATGCTCCAGTGGCCTGGTATGTTAATTAAATACATGCTTATTGAAATTCAATGACAGCTGGAATTTCACAGTGAGCAGGGGATCTTGCTTCTCCCCCAAGAGTGTAAAACATAATTGGTTGACAGCAAAAAGTAACACACAATTAGTTAGGGAGGTTTAATTAATATTATTCAGGCGAGGTCCTCAGTTTAGATGCGTCCTACAGCGAGCTGCCTGTCTGTTGTACAGATGCAGCAGATGTGGAGCTGGGAGCTTAAGGCGATGGGTTGACGCGTACAACGGGGGTCCATGGTTGGAGCTGTAACCCTCAGTGGAAACATGGAAAAAAGGAATGAAAAAAAAGTTACCCTATGGCATACTCTAAAATATCCATGCTTAAAAAATGTCATGTAGACATGCATGGTAATGCTGTGCCATGTTCATCACTTTTGTTTAGTGTGTTAGCATGCTAACTAGTGCTGTGCAATTTGGGCAAAAAAAAAAAAATCTCAATCACGATGTATAAACTTAATTGTAACCTTTTTTCTCAAATTTGAAATGTGCTGTAGATTCTAGCTAGACTTGAAATAGCCACTGAATTTCTTCACTGGCACCTTTAAAACACGATATTGCATTAACAATAGTTCTTGCACGATAGTTATGTTGCATTGTTTACAATGTGTCAACCAAGAAAGAGCCCTGTGAGGTCATTTGTCCAATAAGCATGGCCTAGTTGGCTACATCACTCTATTGGTATGTTCATTTGGTGCCGATCTGCTAGTTAATGAGGTTATGTGAAATTTGAAAACGGAAGGGCACATAAATCCGAAATCAGCGGATTGCCAAACACTAATCACACCATTTCCCACTTAGCAGGAAGCACAAAGTACAGCTGAGGCATAGTTTTGGTAGATATGTTGTCATTAACCGAACTATTGGACAAATTACAGTTTTGATTTGGCACTGCAGGAAAAGTCAGGGGATCACCAATGTGATTACGATTTATGCCAAGGGGAACATATTGTAAATGCCTGTACCAAATGTCATGGCAATCTTCACAATGGTCAACCAACAGGCTGTCCAACTGACATTTCCACAAATCCAGCAATGGCTAAAAATCAACGATAAGCTTGGCAAAACCTCTGAGTGAGTAGAGTAACACACACACGTCAATCCTTTATTACCAGCAGTGGACTCCTATACCTACTACCTGTGGGCATCTGTTTCTCGTCATTTTGAAAAAAAGAAAAATACAAAAGTCTCATGATGGTGAGTGTGTAATGTCACCAAGGTCCACTGTAGATATCTGCACAGATTCTTACTGGAGAGCTTTGGCTACACTGATGAGACTGATTCTAATTTGATTCTGAATATCTTTGCACTAGTACACGAACATTTTTTATCAGCGCAACTCCCCCCTCAGCATTTATCCTACAGTCAGCCAACTGAACACGAGGATCCCGAAACCCAAACACTTAATTCATGCTCACCTCCCCCTATCACCACGGCTGTCTTCTCTTTCTCTCCACATTGGCGTTGACACCTGGAGTCCTTTGTGAGTCGTGTATCATACTCACTTAAATGGCCTCGCACAGCTTACGGACAACAATCCGCTTTGTTTTGGGCTATTGTGCGAAACATTAAAAAGCAATTTGCTGGCAGACCTATTGAGCAGACCTGCTATCGGTCCCCCAACATCACTCCCCTGGTGGATTGTTATTGTCATTGAGTGGTTGGGAGGGAGACCTCTGACAGTAGGCGGCTGGGAAATTTCTGACTTTATTGAGCTGGGCTTCACAAAAGGCAAATGAAAGTGAGAATTACTGTGATAATCTAGATGGGAACGCACACAGTGTGTAAACACCACAGAACTGTATTTATTCACATCTACATCCCGTATAAGCACAAAATCAATATCACAGCACACACCAGGAAAGGACTGACACTATTTTATGAACAGTTACATTAAAAATAAGAAGGAGTGAACTTATTAGAAATTAGAGATAACTATAAGTTACGTGGTGATGTTCACATCTCCATGACTGTGGTCACACACCCAACACTTTAAGATTCTGCACCAAACACCATCATATTCTCAGTTGCCAGAAAATGAATCCAAGACCGTAAACAAGCAGAAAAATAAATAAATAAATAAATAAATAAAAATCACACCTGCTGTATAGGGGAATTTACACCTCGTTTTGCTGTTTCAGAACATAGTAATTATCATGTTCATTTTTACAGACTATTTATGCTTCAACACTACAAATTACCTGATAAATAACTTGCTTTGCTGAGCAAGACAGAAACCAATATTCAGGAGTTCCAGACAAAAAACAGAGGACACAAAATATGCCTCAAAATTTTACAGAAATGCAATTTAAAAATCATAAACAATATTTCTTATACAACTATCTGGAAGTCTGTCATCTTGACAATCACACCACAACTAAGACCAGGGATTACCTGTTGTTGCTGTCACCTGATTAGTTTCCGTTTGGCAAACAATCATGCAGTTTATTAAGACTCTGTGCTACCATAGCTGCAAGATAATAATATAAACGGTCAATAAATTCCTCCAGATATCCACTCACTTCACAGTCCTGTTTCCCAAGGACACACTCTAACAGCATCCCAATCCAAAGGGAATTCAGTGCATCCTGTGTGTTGACATGGGATCCCCAATCCAACATCAGCCTCTACTTTTGGCATCCTCAGCCGCTATCAACACACACATCACACTCATCGTTTATTTTCCCCAACAGAGGGGATCAAACAAAACTGACCTCCACGCTGTCATGCCTTCATGTCACAGCTCCCCACATATTAAATCAAACAGTTGCTGGACTGTAAACCACACGTCTACAGCAAGCAGAAGATATCCAAGTTACAATAACAGGTTAGTGGAGTTCTCGATGACTGCTCTGTGTGAAGGCCTATTTGCGTTTGAATGTGTGTAAAGAAGTGCTGAAGAGGGGTTGTTTCGAATCAAGCTCTCTCTTCATTAGTCGGGCCTTGTCTCAGATGAATGTTCACACCAGGCAGGCGCATCATTCTTCCAAAGACGCTGCTCATTCTTCTGTACAGGCACTGATTAACAAGTGTCTCCAACATGGATAAGCTGAAGTGCATGAAACAATAACTGCAAAACTTTTAAGAAAGCACTCGTTACAACATGTTTTGCAGTGGTTAGAATTAAACCGTCCCTGAACAGCAGTTGTCCAATATTGCTTTGCAACTGTAACAGCAAGTGGTTGTCAAGCTTTGATTTCTTCAATTGTTGAAGCTACAGTATCAGGCTGTATAGGAAGGGATGCTCTGTTAATAAAGGGTTCTGACAGTGGTCTTTTTTCTTTGCCTTTGAAAACCAAAAAAAACAAGCAAAAATTGGTAAGGAATGGATTCATGCTAAACTGTGCTTGGATGCCGCAGTGATGAAACGGCCTTACTGATTAAAACAAACATACAAGAAAAGACAGTAACTATCCATATAGACTGCTTTTATAAGAAGTGAATATTTTCGACTGCTGCAGCTTCACATTAAATGCATTTAACTGGCAAAACGCGTTGACTTTTATTATAAAGTAGGCTTGTCAAAGGAAATGCAATGTGTTTAGAGAATCTTGCACTGACCACTATCGCTCATCAGAAATGTGTCTGCAAAACAAGATAACAGACATTTTCAGCATTTGTTGACAGCAGATCAGTTTGAAATATTTCATGAAGTAGTTCTATACATCCTATTGGGAGTCAACAAGGCGCAGCCACAGTAAGCTGAAAGATGAAGAGGCGCAGGTGAAAGGCTGCACACCTTCAACTTCTCAGTGAGGTAACCAACTCCTTTTCCCCTACTAACGTTATCAGGTTCCCTATTAGCATTGGGTTTAAATACTGCCAAATAGATCCTTTTGCTTTTCACTTTGACAACAGTTCCTCTGCCATCACATTATTTGTCAACTGTTCTTACTTTTATCATGTTGAAAGAAAAATGTGACTCCTGCCACTATATGCTGCAGCTCTGCTGCTGGTGCTGCTGTACAGAGCGGACAAGCCTTCTTTTGTTTACCTCAGTCTGAAGTCATGGAGCATTCAAGCCAATATGACCTTTGAGCACTGCATTTTCCCGCCATTATTTTTGTAAACTTCACAGTTAAGATAGCACTTGGCATCGTTGAAGTCTCTCTGTTAAAGGGGCTCTTCGCAACTTTGTGTTGTGCCGGAAAGCCGGTCATTAGCTCATGTAAGCGGATCCCAATCCCAAACTAACGTTAACTACTGTTACTCTACGTTAGCGCTGGGAGCAAGATACTGAGATGAGTCAGATTAAACAGCAGCATTAAACAACTTTAACAATTTGTCCACAGGCCTGAAGGCAACAGAGAGAGGCAGGGAAGGTCTCATTTTTCACGACACATTAGAATCTGCTCACATATGGCCAATAAAAAAGTGATTAATTCACGTAAATTGCTACAAATTGTAACGTAGAGCCAATTTAAGCAAGAGACCTATCACAAATTCAATTAAAATGTTGATGCCCCAGCCGCATATAAACATTATAGTAAAAATTGTCTAAATGAAGAGGCCTTGCTGTTATCATCATGTCACAAGCATAATTCCTCCTCTAATAAAATACAACCATGTGAGAGCCATGACCAATGATTTGATGTCTTCATATTATGATTAATTTCACATCTGGTCACAGGAGTGATTATCTTATTGATGTAGTCACTGTCAATTTGTCATGGATATAATAGTAACAGTGGTTCTTGGCAAATCATTATGTTATTAGCCATAGAAGGAACAATGAAAGATCAGTGGTTGCCAAGGCTTCCTTATCCTGTTTTGTGTGCGATTTCCTCTGGTAAAGTTTTTCTCTTCATTTAGCTGCATTATACATTAATTACTGCAGTCTTTTCTTGTACTATCCTTAAACCTATCGGGGGACATTTTAGTTTGAGGGACTAAATTGATGTAATAACTAACTGGCTTAGAAGTCTCAAATCTATCGAACCATCATACCTCAGAAAAATAGCTTTAACAGATTTGTTAAAATAAAAAGATGTTATATAAGTTTGCCAACAGTTTTAAGTAACCAGAGGACAAACAAGATGAAGAGCTCACTACACCAATTAACACACATTTCCTCTAGCTTGGCACTTTATGCCTTGGACAGAGTCATCATAGAGCCAGGACAGAATAAATTAAGACAAACTTTGAGCCTTGCTTTTCCCAGCACAGATGATAATTTTCCAGGCAATTAAGATGAGCTGCGCTTTAGAAGGTGGGGTCAGTGCATGCTCATGGGAAACTAGTGTGATAAAACCAGAGCAGCGCTGTTGTGGGCGATGTAAAATGCTGGCTGTCAGCTGTCCTACAAGCTTGGGTAATTGACCCAGCTTTGAGACAGATCACTGATATCAAAGAGTCATCATGTTCGTTAAAATTAGATTCCCTAATGCAATGTTTCCTAAATGCTGCATTTTTAAAACAGTGTCTGTAACAGTTCTGATGTTATCTATCTCAAAGCCAGTGACACTATGCACAATATCCTATCTGATCAAGTGGTTAATTTAACACAAACATGTTGATCAAATAGCTACATTAACTTGAAAAGAATATACATACAATCACACTTCCAATTATGGTTACAGTATAGGGACACGTGCTATTCCAGTAGAGATGTCTAACATAGAATACTATTACTTGGAAATACTTTAAACCTGACTATGGTAAGAGAAATAACACATTCATTGTATTACAATGAAAAGTTAAAGATACAATATGTAAAATATCTTCCATAAAATATATATGTATATAACGACAATTTGTTGTGTGCTTTCTTGAGGTGCGTACTTACTAAATTATCCCAAATGTTTCCAAGAATGTTCAAATTTTGTTCAAGTTAGCATAGCATAGTTAGCATAGAGGATGTCGAATTTGACCAAACATAATGTGAATAAACTTTAAAACATTACATATTGTGCTTTTAAATGCATGACACAATAAATGCACCAAACCTCAATTCAGTACACACATGAGTTTTGTTGCAGCACCTCTTCTTGTTACCTAGCTAGCTAATGGTGGCTAATGTTCACAAACTTTTAATTGCTGTAACTGACATTACTGAGTCAGTTTTTCTGACTTTGTGAGCCTTCTATACTTGTACTTCTTTACTTCTATATTAGCTAAAGTGGATATTAAACCTGCCTTCTCAAGAAAATGGGTGAAATACAGGAGGATTTAGTGTTCACTGCCACTTGGACATGGTGGCCACCGTTCATGCAGTCTCACTTTAAATACTGTTGCTTTACAATTTTTGCTCACATAATAAATGTACTTGCTCTTCTAATTGAAGAAACCTCACAGCATGTTATGCAAATCAGTTTCGAGTAACATAAGGCTCTGTGGAGGTACAAGAGGCACCACCACTGCAGCTTGAGAGCTGTGCTGTCTGCTTTAGTTGGTTAATTGGTAGCACACAAGCTGTACGTCAAGAGTTAAGGATTTTGATCTAGGTGGCTAACAGTGCCTGCCATTAATTAGGTTCATAGTTTTTCAAACCAGATTTCCCATCATATATGATCAGATCAGGCTTTAGTTTAACCACAAAGCTGCAGCTTCTCACTAGGACATGGGACATTTTTAGGCCCTCAAACAACCTAATATAAACCATCATAACCACCACTTAATTAATGAATCACTGAGTTTTCTGTGAGTTTAGTCTTTCTTAAAGAAAATGTATCCTGGTTTATGAGGGCCCGAACAACTATTTCCCATATATATATACACGTATACGTCCAGCAGCCTCCAGCATTGACACAAAGTGGCCATTTTCTCTAAACTAAAGCTTCTGTAATTGAAGAAACAACATTTTATTCTGGTCTGAGCTGAAAAAACACTGAACCTATCCATTTTTCTACACATCTGTCTCCAAACTGTTGGACCATGCTCTGTTAAAATTGAACATGGATGACTCAAAAAATTAAACAGTCTCTATTGTCAGGCTCATTTGTGCATTTTAGCAGTTGAAAGATGCTTCCTTTGGAACAGAAACGGATCAGAAATAAAGGGGAACATTCATTTCATGTGTGGATGTGATGCACTAAACAAAGAACCAGCCAACATGTATCAAAGGAAACATAAAAGTGTAACAACCTTCACTGGGGCTGGCTCCTGCAAACATTCACCATCTGTGTGATGGAATCCTGTATTGGCAAACTCGTGAGCCTCAACCGAGCCAGCATTGCTGTGTCTTACCCAGAATGCAACAGTAACACTTTGTACGTTTACCGTCTTGTGTTTAATAAAACTTGTGCAGTCCTCCCTCCTGTGTTGGTGTGTGTGAAGACTCCTGCTGAGCTGAGGGAGAGTTTTGAAAAAACAAAACAACAGGGCATTACATTTTGGCATCTGTTACTATGACAATAAGCAATGCTTTACAGCTTTTATTGTAGGATTTTGGATGATTTTTTGATGGACATGTAGTATCAATCACTTTTATACATTATACCCAGCCATTTCTAAATTTGAAGTTGCAGTGGTCAACTCAAACTCAAAGGTTGGTCTGTTGGTTGACTGATCAACCACTTTTTGTCCTGAGTAAAACATCTCAACAACTATCAGATGAATTAGCCTTGCCTTCTTTATGGAACTAATGGTCCTTAAAGGATAAGGCCTACTGATTCTGGTGATCCCCTGACATTTCCTCCAGTGCCACCAAAGTACACAGTTTTTATTTTATTGATAATGTCACAACAACTATTGGATTGATTGCAGTGAATGTCTTTACAGACAAGCCAAACTGCCACTACTTAAGTGACCCCCTGATTGAAATTGCGACTTTTTCAAGTTGAAAAATATATACTATACTATACTTAGCAATAGCACGTTAGCATTGCCATTGCCAGCTCTGCTGCACACATTCAGTGGGCGGCATAACCAGGAAGTAAGCTAGAAACTTTTTTGGGGCACCAGGCGAGCGATTCTAGCAGTTCAATTGCAAATCTGAGTGTGCCTTACAGAGCTGCTAGCATGGCTGTGGTCTTATTTCTGTTTGGCCTTCAAATACATTTTCTCACTGGAATACAACTATGACTACATTTGAGTGAAGACAAATGCATAACTTCACAGCTTTGAGGTGTTATAAATGTTTAAATAAAGCTAAAGCAACCAAATTATTTAGTTTGTGAGATTTTAATAATGCTTACAAAAGATTTAATTAAAATAATGAAACAGAATATAATACATAGTTAACATAAAATCACCTAAAATAGAGTTCCTCATGACAACAGCTATAACCTGTATAGCTTAATCAAAAGGATCCAGTGAGCCTTAACATGAATCCAACCAGGGCACCTTGGTTTTACTTTATCAAAGGGGCTCTACACCAAAACACAAAGCCCATGCTTTAAACTCACATTTATGCACATATTTTAAAAACTCTAAACAATGTTTGAATTTGTCCTCTGAGTGATGTTATCTGGAGGACACTGATCACAGGTGGTGTTAAATACAGCCGAGCAAAGAGAGAGGAGGACAGAAACTGATCAGCGTAAATGAGCTTTGATGGTATGAAAATATCATTTCCAAAATTGTCAGCACTTTGCATATTCAACAGTGCTTTTCAGTAAAATCAAGAATAAAACCCATATCATGGCAATGTTGAGAAATCGTCCTTTGTGGCTCAGATGAATTTTCGAGTTCTCCCAGAACTGTCAACACTCTTTTCAATATTCCTGAAGGTTATCAAGAGTTCAGAAGCGCACAGATTCAAAAACTCAGACACATTCTTTCATTGTTCACAGGAGCACACTGAGATGTTCCAATTTGGTGGTGTCACTTTTGAACGAGACACAAAGGACGGGCTCATGCATATATAGAGTATACGGAACAGAGTTTTCTAAACATAGCTTCATTAAAGTGAATAAAAAAAGCTGTAAAATACTTCTTTCTCCAAGGGGGCTTCCTGATATAATAGACTATTGCTTTCTACTGTAGAGTTGATCCCAGATGAGAAGAGGAAGCTGCGCTACCATTATCTAAGGTTTAGTCTGGGCTTCCCTTTGCTTGTAGTTATAACCCAACACATTTCACTCATCTTCCATGTTAAATAATTTAGCAGCACAAACCACATTAATGGGGGCGATCCATCTCTGGTAGATGAGAGGTGGAGAGTGGTTATTTATGTACAATACCAACTGGGGAATTAAGCATTGTGTTTCAAATGAAGACGAGCTGAAAGGAGAAAAATGTGGGGATCTGAACTCGAATTAGTTCACAGTGAAAGAACATATTGTATATAAGTACGGGAACATATATGAACAGATTGTAATATTTAAGTTTGTCTCAGGTCTTTTGGGAAATTGTACAGTACAATCAGCCAACTCACATGGAAAGTGATTCTTTGTGTGAGTACATATATAGACGTTATTTTGGCTCCGACTTCATCTCTTCATCACGCGCATCCACCGAGTTTCAAACAGAGAAGAATAGGAGTGATGATAATAAGCCGCCGTCAAAACAACAATGGATTCACAGCCCAATCCCAGCTATTATATAGAATCTGCTAGTGTTTGTGGCCATTTCCCAACAAAACATCTCTGCCATTGAAGTCTACACCGATACGCCACAACATTAAAACCACTCACAGGATGTCAAGTGAATGGCATTAATCATCTCGTTACAATGTGCTGCTGGGAAACTCTGGGTCCGACCTCTGGGGTTGTCCTGTGGTGTCTGGCACCAGGGCGTTGGTGGCGGATTCTTCAAGACCTGTGGGTTGTGAGGTGGGGCATCCATGGATCAGCCTTTTTACTGCCTTTAGCTCCTTGTCACCTTCTTTGGGTCATCCTGGAGCAGTTTTTGCAGTATGGCAGGGCGCATTTCCTCCTGGGGCCATTGCCACTGGGGAGTGCAATTGCCACGATGGGGTGTGCTTGGTCTGCAGCAGTGTTTAGGTGGGTGATTCAACGTGTCATCCACATGAATGCAAGGACCCAAGGTCTTCCAGCAGCAAATTTGCATTGTAATGAAATGATCAATGTTATTCACATTGCCTGTCAGTGGTTTTAATGATGTGGGTGATCAGCGTATATACCATCTCTTGAAGTGGAATGGATAAATCCTGCTATACACCTGATATGCAGCAGCAGGCTCAGACAAGTCATCTTTACAGTAGATACTTAATAACTTAAACACATTACACTCTCCAAAATTCATGACTTGGAGCAGGCTATTCTTGTGAAATGTTCTGTAGCACTGATAAGCGGGGATTCACAATTAACACCGATACAAATGCTGCATAAAGATGGATGACAGCAGCATAACGGCAGAAATTAGTATCCAGCAAATGCCATGATGTTGCCCCCATGCAGAGCAATAAAACAGCCAGCATCCTCAGCATCCTCATAGCTTTTTGATATTGCCTAAGCACACAAACCAGCAAGAGTTTGCAGCTGTCTTACATTTATTTACTGCAGGGTTTGCAATCAGCAGAAGAGTGTGCAAGGCATTGGAATCTAAATAGGCCCTGTTATTGCAAAGCTGAGGATGTCATATGTGAGTGTACAAGAAGCAGCGAGTCAAGCTGTCCACCTGAGCCAACTCACAAGCACATGCTAATTTGTTTTAATATTACATTAACATGAATTATTTGGTTTAAAAGTCAGCCAAGTTCAGAGAAAAGAGACAGACATAAATCTAGCAAGAAAGAGCCATGCACAAAATGACAGGGCTACACTCAGTATGCAGCTTTCCAAAGGATTAAGGTATAGAAAGTGGGATGCAGCAAGCTTTAACCACAAAGTTTACATGTACTTTTACATATAACAAGTAAAAGCAAAACTGTCTGCATTCTTTGATTTAGTGGACCTGGAGTTAATATTTGTCATTGGACTGCAAGTTGTCGTCAGTCTACTCCCAACACCACTCCCAAGTACACTCAAAAATGCCCTGCCAACGCAGACGAGGCACCCTTATTAGACTCTTCATTGGTAATTAACCTAAGATCCATCCTCTCCCCATCATCATGCTAATGAGCAATCTAATACTCTTGAGTGATGTGTAATGTGCACAGGCCATCAATCATAGAGCATGGGCAGTGTCTGGTTCCAATCAGAGATTTATCCATTGGAGTACTGTTGGTTCTCTGTTGGACCTCTCTCTGTTGGCCATCTTACACTGTAGTGTTTCTAAGTTTATTATGAGTATTAAAAGGGCTGAAAATGTGTTAAAGCTCGACAGACACTGTATGGAATAAGCGATGTTAGATCTGAATTAGTCTCTGAATCATTTTAGAACTGGACCTTATTTCTGCCAGGTCGTTTGACATGCAGTTTGATTGGGGTCACAACGCCAGACTAATTGACTGGTTCTTGGATGATTGACTGGATTTTCCGGCACGCTATAAAATTGCGGTTGGCTTGCAGTTTGAGGCCCATAGTCCAATTTATGACATGGCTGGTGTCGAATGATCCATGGTCACCGTGGCAACTGTCAATGGACAAAACTGACCCGGGGTTCTGTGTTTACATTCTGGCGACCAGTTGAATACAGTACAGCGCTAGCATAAAGTAACAAGCTCTAGCAATGCAGAAAAGCGAATAAACATTTTTTAAGTAGCAAACATTTGCTTTGATAATATTATCTTTGTTGTTTTCTGCATTCTCACCTTAATTTCGACGTAACTTTCAAATAGTAGTTGTCCTTACCACCAGCGCGGACCTGCTACTACAAAATGTAAACCCAACGTGACTTCAGCCACTGGTTTGTGGACTTCCGTTTTGAAGTCTTGAGTTTATTGCCATTGCCATCTTGGTTTTTTGGAGCCAGAATTGAATATATATTTGGACGAGAGGATTGAGCTGGGGAGGACATCCTGATTGGATCTGACTGAGAACCTGAGCACACGCCATGGTAGCAACTTGTCAACCACAAGGTAACCACACCGTAAAGCATTTCCTGCGTTATCACCAGTCTTATTTCTAGACTGGAACATCAATTTACTGAATAACAACGTGATGTATTGAAGAAGCGATTGAGGCCATAAACTCATTAGGAAACTGTTTACTGAGGTTATAAATCAAGTGAGAAGTAAGGTCATTTTCCCAGAAGCTTACATACAATTGGACTTCTTTTTGAAACCTACGGGGTCACCCCTTGCTGGCCATTAGAAAGAACTTTGTGCACATTTCACACAGTCAATGGTGGCAACATGATATCTGTGTGAAAATAAGTGTCAATCAATATGCTTTTATTAAAAAAAAACTCTGGATATTTTTCAGTGAGGTTTTGTACACATTACAAAAAATCTATTTATTATGCATTTTACGCCGCAGGATAGCGAAGCTCCTCTATCATTCAGCAGCCGCACACACTTCAAGCAGGAGCTACATTACAGTAATTGATATTTGTATCCTGAGACAGTTAAGTAAAACAACCTCTCTGGCTCAAGGCAGGAGGATTTCCCTGAAATGTAAATTGGAGCTCGAAGGAAGGTTGCGAGTGATTTAAGAGTCGGTGACATCCACACTGTTGTGCTAAGTCAGTGAAAGTGCTGAGTGGAGGGCGCCAGGTCTGTCTCCCTCACTCACACTCTCTGTCGCTCCCTCCATCACTGTCTCTCTTTTCCTATCCCGCCCTCTCCATTTCCCTCTTAAGGCAGCTGCCATAACTCAGACTCTATCTTAATCCTTTCTGAGTACACGAACACACATGCACGCAGCCCCAGAAACACGCGTGCACACATATAAGCACATACACACAGGAAGTCACAAAGGGCACTTGCTGGAAGTATGATCTTGTTAATCACCTCTTAGTTTTTGAGGTGGGAGTTCAGACTGGGAGGAAAGAAAACTCCAAGTGGGATCATACGTAGGCAGACAGAGTTATGAGAGGGCGCTTGGTTTCATTAATGTATTAATCACTACAGCACAATGGGATCAAACAACTTAGTGTTTCGATAGTTTTAGCTGCAGGCTCCAAACAATAAACAGGATAGGAAATGATCGCACATCATCTATTTTACATGGCGTTTCAATAAACTCGAGAAATAGCATTATTTCTATACATTAGGTGTATTAAAAGTAAGTTTATTTGCTGTGCTTCGGCGATGAAATAGGGTACGATTAGGCCTGGTTAGGAATAATTTCTTTCAGAGATAATGGTCCTCACTGCTAACAGACTGAATGCCATTAATACTAACTCTATCGACACAAGGCCACACTTTCTGTGACTTGAGATAATTAAAATTTTACCCAGTTTTACCCAAGTTATAGCCAAGGAACCCAACAACTTTATTAGATTTCCCTGGAAACTTCTTGCTTTATGTGCGAGAAACCTGCTTGACATGTCTACTGCACATTGTACTAATACAGATTGATATCAGAACCTCCTTTCCAGTACATTTTATGTTTGCTGACAGCTGTATCTATAGACATAAAACAGTGAAAATGCAGGAACACACCAATATTGGAGTATGGCCAATGTCTGGGTGTTGATGTACACGAAATTGAGCTATATGTTGTGTAGGTGCATCAAGCTGCACGGTCGGTGTTGAATCTTATAGATGCTACAAGTGTGAGTCTGCAGTTTATAGGAACTGAATCTTTCCTTTTTAAAAAAACTCTTTCATGTTTGTTTCTTATTTTCAGGGGTTTCTCTCAGAGCTGGCACGCCAATGAGAGATAAATGAGGTGATTTAGCGTGGCAGTCAGACATAATAATGATGTGGTTGGAGAGCCATAGCTTTCATACCCATGTATGGTAAGGATGTGAACATAGTAATAAAAATGGATAAAAATAGATTTTGTCTCATATGTGATGAGGGGAGGGGTGGGGTTCGGAAGATGACACTAGCCAACTGCTGTAGAGGGAAGCTCAGCTCTTGTTAACCTAAAATATGCTGAATGCTTCGTTCTTCAAACAAACTCGCTCCTTTGATCATTTCGAGGTCCTTGGAAGTACAGAGAAACAATAGCAAACATGCTAATTTATTCCAAAGAAAGGTTGTAGCATGTATTTACAATTAAATGTGAATTTACCACAGGGAATTCCACCCAATCCCTCTCTCCGATAAAATTATAATGTCCTCTGTGGCGGTTCAACAGAACGCAGCCAAATCTGAAATAAGCTTGCCTTCCTGTAATGGAACAAACAGACAAAGAGCCCCATTGGTTTTGCCTTTGTGGCCTTATCTGGCCTTGGCCAGCTCAAGGCACATCATGGGGGGACTGTGTGTGCGAGAGATCCAGTGTATCACATCTCGGTGACTGTGGGGAGTCAGTATCGCACCAGATCTCCAGGTCATTTACCAGGGTGGGTGGTTTCATTAGTCTTCTTTGCAACAATACTTGCTGATTGCCATCTTGTTTCACAGTGATTTATAATTCTAGCCCCTTGGAGTTTGCAGAAATACCTAAAGCAACTGCTCAAATAAGATAAGAAGGGTTCTTTATGTATGGTGTTGTCTGTGGTGTACATCAGAAAGAGGCAGCGAGAGAGAGGGAGAGAAGCCTCGGGGTGACACGGTACTTTATTTTTTGCAAGCATTTACAGTTTTCGCCGGAGATGCAGGAATGCAAGAGGCTGTTGTTTCTAACTTCTGGAACAAACATTGGCTGCAAATGAATGAGACAGTTGTCAGGTTCGATTTGGTTAACACATGACGTGATGCCACCTTTAGAGGATTGCAGAGCATCTATGAGAATAAAGCAAATCCACAGACAAAAGGGTGGATTCATGGCAGTTTTGTCATTTCAGAGGGAAAGATTCTGTCTTTTTATCACCGTGCCATTTACATAAAACTGTACAACCCCTCAAATAAGAAGAAATGCGGATGGGAAGAGAGGAGAAGACGAGGACAGAGTCATACAGCGAACATAAATAGACTGGAGAACAGAACAATCAGAAGGACAGAAATAGGAACATCCTCACAAAGGTGCGATGGTGTTAATTGGATACAGCAAAAATGATGTTTAATCACTGCGTAGCCTTTTTTTTCTTAAGAGAAAATAAGTATCAATAACTAATTTTCACCTTTGATGCTGCAGCTCAGTTAGCATGCAACAATACGACACAAGTTCAAAAGGCAAGGCGAGTCAATCTTTACTGTAAGGTTGTTTTAATAGCTTATCTTAAATTTGATGTGCAGTTAACTTCAAGCTGCTCTACCTTTACACCGTGACAGTCGCTGAAAGCACAGAGCCATGAATTATGCACAGGAATTTTATTACTGCCGCAAAACAGCTAATGGGCCGTGCATTTGTTGAGATTAACACCGGCACCGCTCGGTGCTTGTGTGCATACGTGCGAGTGCATGTACTAGCAGCCCCATTCAATTGAGTTCGACTTCAAATAAAGGTACACAGAATAAAAAATAAAAAAGCCGGCACATTAATGATACATCACATACAGTACAGTGCAATGGAAAGGTAATTAACTTAAACTAAACACAAATTATGCAGACGTGCATAACTTATTACGAGTACTTATTCTGCACCAGTACACTGATTTCTCTGGTTTCCAGATGCAACTAATTTATTGATAAGCCACAAAAACAACATTTTAGACAAGATTAAAAGATATAATATGTATAAAAAATGAATGATATACTAAATGTGAAAAAACCTATTTGACCATTACTATATGTTTGGTTGAGTTCTGTACTTATATTATTCCCAAATGATTTCAACAATGTTCAAACATGGAGGAAGTCCGTAATTTTAGTACACCTGATTTTTTTTTTTTCCCATCAAGATCCATGCATTAATCCTGGAGACATTAACAAAAATGTTGAAAAACGCAATATTACTTGCAAGTTTTAAGAAAGAGAGAAATAATTCCTGGATGTGCACCAAAAGTTAAATCGGGTCTAGTCCTGGGGATCAATCCTACATCCAAGTTTCGTGGAAATCGCCTCTGTAGTTTTTTTTGTAATCCTGCTGACAAACCAACAAACACGGGTGAAAACATAACCTTGGCGGAGGGAATAAAACTTTGAAACACTACCTCGTTCATCAACATTTCTACCTGAGTCACGTAGATAGATTTTCATCAGCAATGTTTGTTGTTCAACAATAAAAAGATCAACTCCCATACTGTGTTTTTGTCAAATTAATTAAATTTAACTGTAATTAAATCGACATTTTTTTTTAAGTCTTTGTCTGTTGAAGAAGATGAAACAGCCTGCACATACACAAACCATTGCAAACAGAATCACAGGAATCACATTCACTGAAAAAATACACAACTAAAAGGAAAACTCACAATTTTTCTTGCACTTTAATGAGATGCAACAAATTAAACCGATAACTTAAACAAAACACATGCAAAAACATCAATATATAGTGGATTTTACTTGATTCAGTCCGTCATTGCTGTTAATTCATGTATTCTGATGATGGTGTTCTACATGTTCAGACCATGACGGGCAGGAAAGTCGTGAGGTAATCACGACAGCACGTGGGGCCTCATTATTGCTCATGGATGTGCCTCGAGGGCACTAAATCTCTTCCCATTCATTCACTGTCAGACCTCTCAAAGGAGATTAGCACAAGGCTCATCAATACCCTATCACATGCCACTCCCACATCCATAGGTATGCGGCTGGGTTACACTGCCTCCCCCATTAACTCGGCCACACGTCTCGCCGTGTTAGCTCACTACCTACGAGAACGGCTCAGCTCATTATGGTTATGTAGGCCAGTGCATCTCTCTCAGTCCCTCTCGCTCCCCCCAGATCAGAAGGGACAGGGCAGGAATTATTCTGGCCCTCAGCTGTGTGCAGAGTCTGTCTGGATGAACAGTATAGCCTCGGGCACCTCTTTGGAGAGGGCTTCAAGTCTGCCTCGGCCTTTGCTGATGACTGAAGAATGGACTGAGTATAATGTGTGCCGTGACTGAAGTGGACGCTTTACTTGTATGTTACTCAGAATGGGGTATGGTCAGACTTTGCCCCCAAGATATGAACTTATCCTTTGATGGAAAACAATAGGGCTGACCCCAACAACCTCACCCCCCAATCTCAGCCCTCAGAGACGGCACATTAGCAGTAATTTGTGTTTTTCCTATCATGTCGCACATGCTTGAATGCATGAATGAACACAGTAATAACAAAGTTTGAAGCTCAGATAGAAGTATACAAACAGAATATTCTTGTTTCATTTGTAGCAACCTTAAAGGGGAAATAAGCAAGATTACCAGACCCCTGTACCCTGCTTTTGATTTCTGTTTGAAGCTAGCTGTTTGAGGCCACATTTGCTGCTAATAGTTAGCATAACGCACCTGAATTGTCATCAGAGCTGTCAGTGGTCAAGTTGCATTGTGGGTAATATAGGTGCCAGGTAATGACAAGGAAGAGGAAATGTGTGGAATAACACATATGTCTCTGGTTCTGCCAACAGTGTCATAGGAGTCCAATGGTAAAGCTAAAGTAATCTTCCAAATTGAATTTTCTTTTTTTAAATCATTAATGAAATGATTAAATTAGATGGCACTGGCACTGTCAACTAGATAGCCGTACCAACCAACAAATGGACGTAACTAACAAGACAAAAAGTCTAAAGCCATGCTAGCAGCTTTGCAAGGCTGTACATAGGCACAGTGGTGCTTTGAGCCAATTGCTAACATTAGCAAAGGCCTGCTCACAATGACAATTATAACATACTGCTGTTTGGAAGGTATAACGTTCACCACAATTTTTATTTTTCGCATGTTAGCATGCTAATATTTACTAAGTAGCACTAATAAGATAAGATCAGGTGTACCTTATCTTATCTAACAGTGCTCACATGCTAAAAATGATAGCATGCTAATATTTGCCAAGTAGCACTAACAAGATGAAATAAGATACAAGATCTTATTAGTGCTACTTAGCAAATATTAGCATGCTAACATAAGCATGAATCAGAAAGCAGACAGTAGGCTTACAGTTGAGTTTGAAAGGAATGTCACAAGTTTTGCAGGTATTAAATCAGAAAAACAAATGTCTGGGATGAATCGAAATTTTGACCTGATGATGGCGCTAGATGACCGTCAGGGGATCATGAATGTGTTTTCCAAATTTCATGGCAATCCAGCTAATATCTGTTGAGTTCATTCTGGCTAAAAAGCTGAGCAAATTTCTGCTTTAAAGAGGCTATGCGGAGCACTTTTAAAACATAGATATACTGCTGTCAAAATACTTGCTCTAATTGCTGTAAACAAGTCAGACCAAAAGACCATTAAAATTAATGTGGTTTAAACTCAACACTTAAAAACGTTAATATTTTAGCTCTCTGGGTCTCTTTGCGTTTTGCCTCATCCTGGTGGTAATAGTGCGGATAGCCTTGATATGTTGTGTACAACACTCCTGCATAATAGGGGACTCAGGTACCTCATGTTCCCACACTGTCTGTGCTCTTCATTGATGCAGACCGTGCTTCATTAATTAGATTCTCTAACTGCGAGGAGGTGCAAGGTCAACTTTATTTCCTGGCTCCTCCAAGAATATGAACCCTCTGTTTTTTATTTTTTCAGAACACAAGAAGCAGCTACATACAACTTGAATGTGGTTTTGTTTTAATAATGTTTGCCTGAGGAAGCCTCTCAATGTAAACTGAACGTTATATGTGAGACTAATACTGCAAGAAAAGTACATTGTCCTTGCTTTAACCTCTGCCACTGACTTATGCCACGTTGGAGTTCATGCATCATTTAGTTATTAAAGAATACTTTGCCACCAGCCTGCTTCAGATTGGATTTTCAGCTTAACGGATCCTTTTTGTTCAATCTACCTAAGCTTCTAACTGAACCTGACAGCCATTCGGCGAGAGCGGCAGGATCTGTCCACAGTTTAACTTTAAAAAGAAAACAGCCGACCCTATTTCACTGTACATTAAACCAATTAGAGGGTGAGGCGGGAGGAGAGAGGGGGTGCGATTCGAGTGTGAGGAAGATTTAGCCGAATGCTTGTCAGCAGCACGTTTTCGGATGGTTCACAGATACTTAATTTTTTATTTATTTTTTTGGAGTGAAAACCAAAAGAATCTGAGTGTTACATGCTGATACTAGAGGCCGCCTACAGTTTGGCACCGGGAAAAAAAAATTCATTGAAAGAACGCAGACAGTTGCAAAATAATGATGTTCATGAATAATGATGGAGGAGGTCTCAGAGGCTTCACACACATTTTAGTGCCAGGCAGCTAGAAACTGGCAGGATGAAGCTTATCGGGCGAATGCCACAAGATTCATGGGGGAAAATACTACAAATCCTGCTTGGCGGGAAAACAGTGGTGCGTGCGTGGCTGTGTTCACGCGGCTGAGTGTGAACGCGGGCCTCCCCAACAGCGTGTCCTGAGGGTTTATGGGTAGGACGTGCATGTGCGCGCTTTGGCACAGCAACAGTATACTGTACAGTTGTGTGTGAATGAACAAGAGAGACGGAGGGAGGGGAAGAGGAAAGTACAAACTAATCCTCTGGATGAAGGTAGGGGACAATCACAGCCGCAGGGTTTTCCGACCCTAGACGGGGGCGACGCAAGTCCCAGCCCAGCGCCAGCACCCAGGGTGATGCATGGGAAAGGGCATCTCCGTAAAGCATACCAGAGGCCAAGCAAATCAAAAACAAGCATAGATGGAGGGCACGGAGGAAGGAGGAGAGAAACAATAAACAAGTTGACTCAGTAATATTCCACAAGGAGATAGCTAAGGTCACCCCACCTTTGCTCAATCACTTAGGAGACGTCTATTGCAGGAGATTGGGTTATTAACCCCTGTGGACACACTGACAAGCACCACTTCAATGGGATCATCAAAGCAATGCAAATCCAAACAGCATGTTGTGTTTTGTTGAATACACACCGGACGACTGAAGAGCAATTTCCAGCTGACCCCGGCTTGAACTCCATTTATTTCATGTAGCAATTTCATCTGATAACGGGCCATATTGAAGGTTGTCTCTATCTGAATAGTGAAGATGAATCTCAGCGTTCAAGTTTCACCCGCACTGACTTTCGCTGGAAGAGAAGATGTTTTGCAAAAGTACACATGCAGGAATTCTAAACATATATATCTCAGTGTCCCAGTTTTCACCAAACCTGTAAGGGAGGGGAAAGAAAAAGAGAAAAGAGAAAAGGGAACTGAGCAGACACCAGGGATCATATTTCTTATTCCTCTGTTTTCTCCCCCTCTGTCTCAGGAAGGATTCTGCGGGTCTGAATTATTAATTCTCTCTGCATTCGATTTGTACGGCTTGTCACTTTTATCAAATTATATGCGGGATCCCTCATTCTTCTGGGCACATTCTTTTAATTCAACATCTGCATTTCATCATGCTGGGAATTCAACGACTTTGGCAACTGGCAACATACTCCAAGTTTGATTTATGCTTGTGATTAAAATACAAATTCTGATATATTTGAAGGTTATGTCCACAATGGCATTCACTTTTCAAACGATGTTAAAACTGTTAGAGCTCACTGATGACAACCTTCTCCTCGATTTTTATTTAAAAGGTGCAATATGTAAGAATTTTAGTTTAAAACATTCCAAAATTATCAACAGAATGTGAATAAATAACACTGTTACCACTATGTGGACGATATCTACTTAAGTTAGCATGCTAACCAGCTAGCCCTGGGCCTGAAAACCTCTTTCTCCTGACGGTCCAAAGCTCCTGTGGTAATGGTGTAAACATCAAGACTCCCTCAGTACTGAGACTACATGTAGCTGCACGGCTAACTGAGCTAACAAGCTAATGGCAGCTCAAGATACTCAGTAAATAATAAACAGGTGCAATATGTAAGAATTGACCATCTGTTGAATTTATACTCCAAACAAATACGGGGTAACATATCACTAGAGTAACTACTAACTAACTGCTATCAGCCTATTAAATGTTTGTGACAACAGGTGGACATTCTTTTTTGCCCACCTCGCGGATGTAAGTCCAAAATTTATTTTTCTTGTAGCTCTGAGTTCAGCTCCACCGAATCCTGGTTACTTGCTTAGTTAGCTGGTTGCTAGCTTTGTCTGTCTTGCCATGTTGCGATGGGCAGGTAGCTTACAGTGGGTTTATTAAAATATGTGCTGCTGCTGGAAACAAGAAAGACTGGAGCAATGAGGGTGAATCAAATTTTAAAAGTTGCAGGCTGTAAAACCAAAACAATGAGCTAAAAGTTGACAGGAACTACAGTCAGGTGGAATTTTTCGGTGGGTTTTTTCACTATAAAGACACTTTTCGCATTACACAAAGTTAGTACAGCTTTAAGTCCACAATTTAGCTGAGCATTATTGTTTTTACTGACTAAATGAGATGCATGTAGAACTATCAAAGGCCTCAGCTTAAGTTTCTTTAAAAATGTTTGTTTTGTTGCTATTGCAAAAAGAGAGAATCATTTAATCATTAAAGTAGCAGGCTGTAAAACCAAAACAATGAGCTAAAAAGCTCGGTAGAACTGACCAGAACTGCAGTTGGTCGAAAATTTTCAGTGGGTTTTTTCACTACACAGTTAATTTATCAATTTTTAAATAGAAATTTTAATAAGTGCAGCTTTAGGTTCTAAATTTAGCAGAAATTTAGCATCTAGTAGTTGTTTTTTTACAATAGAGACACTTTTATGATTAGACAGTCAATTGATCCATTTTTTTCATATAAACATTTTGATCAGTGTAGCTCTAAGTCTTTAATTTAGCAAAGAATGAATGTTGTAACTTACAGAATGAGATGCATTTAAAAATATCAAATGCTTTCGCTTAAGTTTCTTTAAAAGTGTATATCCTTTGCAACTGCGTTACATAAGAACCTCGAGATTCTCACCTGTCACTGCTGTATATTTCAAGGGCTATAACTCTGGGGAGGCCTGACCTCTGATGCATGACTTGTCACAGGCGAGACCACTTATTTTGCACTAATGTCAAGTGGTAAAATGACTCACCGTCTATCTGTCTTCTCTATCAGATTGTCTCGGCTGAGGGCAGGGTGACGGCACTTGACCCCTGTCACCTAGCAGTTATTACATGTTTTGAAAGTGATGGCAGTCAAGTCCATCTCTTATTTTCTCACTTTATCTTCGGTCGGCACCTCTTAACGGCAGACGGCTGGTTTTGCCGCGAGGGGAGTCAAGCACTTCACACATAAAGCGGCCCTGAGGTGGTTTACTACCGCTGCCACCACGTCCACCAGCAGGAGATCTACAATAGTTTTGTCCAGCGCTGTTTACTTAATCACATCTCATTGCTTTAATGAGCAGAATTGTTAATAATCACGCTGTAAATCGCTCATTAATCTCCTCTGCAACAGCATTCTGCTGTGTTGGCATCCCGTAAGTGCTTCCTTTGATCGAGTGAGGGATGGTCACGTTTTCGATTCAGATCCTCCTTGCTGACTGTAGATATTCGGATAGAAAGAAGAAAATCCATTCAGCACTCCCGCTAATGCATCT
This sequence comes from Pagrus major, assembly GCF_040436345.1. Taxonomy (NCBI): domain Eukaryota; kingdom Metazoa; phylum Chordata; class Actinopteri; order Spariformes; family Sparidae; genus Pagrus; species Pagrus major. The sequence continues at coordinate 9,572,744 of NC_133224.1, forward strand.
TCCGGGTTGAGGCAGGATTGAGACATTCCCTGCTTGTCTGTTTCACAATGTGTGCTCTCAGTTTATCCGCCTATTACAAATATTGAAGCGCATTTTCGAATTGCCTCCCCCTTCCCCCCCTCTCGAATAGGCTCAAGAGAGGAAGGCATACTTTGAGACCTGATATACTTTTAGCACTAATGTGCTGTTCAGTGAACGGTCACAGTGCCAAGACTGACACCATTTTCTACGCAGCCCCCCATTAGTGTCACTCAGCCTCCATCGTGGCACATTAAAAAAAAACTAATGATGTTTCTTCACCAAATGTCTAACAGAGGATTAGCCCGGAGAGTGGCTGCTCTGTACTTACTGCACTTTCACCTAAATAGAAAATGCCTTACCGTGTCAGAAATGTATGCAAATGCTGGCGGGGAAATGATTTCATCAAAATCATCGAGATGACACAAAGTGAAAACCTCCACTTTCTCCAACCTCTGTTCCCCGTGTTGACCGTGGTTGCTTTATTTAGGCTGTGTAGCGATGCAAGGGAGGCGGATCAGTGTCAGTGAGGCAGGCATGAGGCTTAGTTCCAGCCTAGGGCCATCCCTGCTGCTCTCGTGGCCTGCATAGAAAGCTACTGAAGACCCTTTTGCATGGGCAGCCGTCTCCCCAACCCTCAGCGGACACCGCTCTGGAACTACTGAAGGGGAAACTGAAATATGCTGCCTTTCCGCAAGGTCAGGCTTAGGCAGGACTGACACCTGCTGCTGGCCATGTTCAACATGGCATCCAGAGGCTTTGGAAGGCGCGTCTCACTTCTCTATTGTGTAGAGAGCATTTTACTCTATGTTGGATCGGTTGAGCCGCAGCTCTGGAACCGGGCGAAGAAGCATGAGAAAGAGAGTATTGATTGGTATCTATTTTTCTGCTGGAGCTGATTGACTTAAGCTCATTACATCCATGAGCCTCCAGGGAATATTTCTTTAAAAGGCACACAGAGAAGATAAGCCGGGGATGATGTAAATGACAATGAGAAGAACTCAATCCAGAGCAAACAGAAGACCAGAATGACTCCTTAATGCTTTTGTGCAGCTGGAACACTGTCATTTCTGTAGCATCACTTTTTTCTAATCACTGTCCAACCCTATTTTTTTCCATTTTGTTTTCATTCTCTCTATTCTTCTCTCAAGACAATGGTGGACTCAGGATGTTTGGGATTTTTTTTTTTTTAAAATGGTCACCAGCTGTTTGCAATGGGGAACCCTAGAGGGCACTTCACCAAGCAATTGCCCCCCGCTGAGTCAACCAGTGTCTCAAGAGGTGCTTAACACAGCAAAGGACGATTTAGGATTGAACTCAAGGACAGTTATTTGTGATAATTTAGATATTTGATTGGTCTGACATTTCTTCTGGATGTCACAAATGAGATTTTTTATTTTTTACAGACACAGAAGCAAGAGTTGTTCTCGTTAATCTCCTAGAACTGCAAACAGATCTGCTAATGTTTCAGTCCAGAAAGTAATTGCAATACACATTACTTTTACAATATCATTATTAACGTTATCATTATCCATTGATCCAAGTTCATCCAAGTTCAGACAGAAAACCAGCACCAAGAAACAAGATAAAGTGTCGACAACCGTGTTACCTTTGAGGTCAAGCATAGAGCGAGCACGGCTAATCTTTATAAACCACTTTCTCTCCGGGTTCCTTGATGCACCCAATTCTAAAATTGTTCTGAGCCTATTGAACAGGGATGAACAGTGATTGTGACTTGGGCCCAACTTAAAGTCCCCATGTAGTCAAAAACATGTGTTTTACTTCATATTCTTACAGTTGAATGTCTGAGCTTCACTGTGTTGAATGATGTAGGTGCAGAGTTGAAGAGTAAAAGATATGATTTTTATGAGGTGGGGCTTTATGAATGATTTGTGACATCACAATATTCCGGAGACAAAAATGTGATGTGGAAACTTGAAGCCTCAAGTGCACATACACTGAGAATGGACTCAGGAGCTGTGAAGTAGGAGCCATCCTGCGTCCAGATGTTTAACAAATAAAAAATAATAAATAAAAAAATATCTGCATATTCATCTACCATCAATGCCGTCGTTCTCTCGGACAAGTTAAAAGAAAAATAGTAAAAGAAGCCTGTAAATTGCTAAGATGGGTCACCAAATATACTTGTGGCTATTAATACACCCAGGTGGACCACCCAAGTAAACCATACGTGTGGGAAACACTGGAGGGAGAAGAAAAAGGTGCCATTTTAGGGACCTTAATGTCGAAATGATACTGTTTTTTTTATTATTTAATTATACGGTTCTTTTATATTTTATAGTGAGATTCTTATTGTTATGTAAATTTGTATCCCTACTGTACTTACAAACCCATTCATCCTCCTGTGCCATGTTGTACCTTCTCATGTACTTTCCTCCTGCGTGCACACATGACATTTCCGGGGGAAAAAAAGTACATTCAATTTGTGGATATAATGATGGATTTTCGATGTAATATAACCCTCGCCTTATCACTCAGTCATGTGCCTGCATGACAGGCTTCCATGCCACTTATCAAATGAAATGGTTGCTCAACGCGGTAAGCCTTTACCATCAGAACCAAGGAGGTTTTTAAGGAGGGGCCGGTGTATTTAATGGAAGTATGAAAGAACGTTACATGTGGCTTGATGAAAGTTCACGCGGTGCATTTTTGACCAGGAAAGGCTCTTTTAATGAGAAAACAAGCTTGAGCCGTGGTACTCGCCAGGGCCTTCCGTGTTATGAATAGCTTGGTCGCCTATACATTACAGCAAGAAATTCAACATGTCTGCCAGGGGTACTTGGGGAAATCACATTCCTTGGTGTGTGGGAGTGTTGCTTTTTATTACCTGCCTCAGAGCTTCAAATCCAATTCCATCTCCTCACTTCTCCCTGGGCCTTCCTCTGTCAGTGCGGAGAGAACATTGGATAGGCGATGATGCAGCCTCCTGGATGGAACGACTATAGCCTGCAGGTGACTTTAAATTAACACCCTTCATTAAGAGCATCCATCACATGGGATCCATAGGGAATCACCGCAGAACACCCATGACACGTAAGTAAAGAGCCCACGGAAACTGGCACTAATGCTGAATACATGCACATCAGTCCTCGCTGAAATAATCCACCTGTCTGACAAAAGTGTCCTCGATAGATTATTCTGGGGAGGTATAGGTGGAAGATGTCATAAGTTCTTGTTTCTCTGCAGTCCTGGCTGGTGGTAAAACAAGGCAGATCCTCCAACCGCCGGGTTCGAAGAAAGTCTGAACCTTGCTGTGACAATTCTGTGCTGGATCGGGGGGGAGGGAGGCCCAGGCATAAATTCAGAAGAGCCGTCTTTGTTTTTTTCATACAGCACAGCTGCATCCTTTATGAGGTAGAGAATGCCTAACCAGCCATCCAAGACAGAAGACAGGCCAGGCATCCAGGGTGACAGCGAAGGGTGCTTCGTTTACATTCAGGGGGACTTAGACAATATTCCCCTGGCCAACTTATCCTGCTGAAACAGCGGCCACACTTGGCCGACAGAGCTGTGATTTTTCAGCGGCCTGGAAGCTGCGGGGCTAGCCGAGGCTTTAGCGAAAGGGGGAAAGAGGCGAGAAATCTGGGCTGCCGAGCACACCACTGTGCCGGGATCCCTGAGTTGAATTTCTGAAAGGCTCATTATTCTGGATCGGGGAGAAAGTGGCATTGAGGGGTGGAAAGGGGTGAACAGGGGCTCAAGGCAAAGTGTCCATCAGAGCTGCTGTGGTGCGTTTAGACACATCACCGCTGGGACAAATGGAGATCAGGGGTTGGAGTCAGATCATATGACTCACAAGAGTCGGTATCGTCCTGTTTCAGTGTACAGATGGCATCGCTGTCACACTGAGGTAAAATTGAGGCCCTGTGGACCTGTTTTTGTTTTCTCTTTTTGTCTGTCCATCCCCATCACCCAGTAGGAGAGTATTAAAGGGGCACTATGTCGTTTTGGAGAAGAAATTCAAACATTTAAAATATTAATGAGGTGATAATACAAACTCAGAAATATTTATTATTTCCATAAGTGAATAAACAAGCTGTTCTCAGAGGAAAATAAAGTCCCCAGAACACGGTTTGAAGCTGGGAAGGTGGCAGGGTCCGCCACATGTAAACAAAGTAAAACAGTATGAAATTGTGTTGTCCTTTAAGGTCAATTTGTTTATTCAGTTTATTCAGTCATGAAAACAAAGAGAGTTTGTTGATTTAGTTTGTTTAAGCATAAAAAAAAAATCAGTCGATGAAGATCTTTCCCTCCTGATTAAACCGTCTTCCCCAAAACTACATAGTGCACCTTTAATTACAAAAACATGCACCAAACGCTAAGACTGAATGAAATAAAGACTATCATTGATGATGCACCTGCGACATGATGATGTTAGACTCAAATTAAAACATGAAAGAATGCACTTTTATTCCCTTTAATTTGACAAAGGGTCCGGTCTTAGTGCACCGGAATACATTACAATCCCAGCTTACCGCACTTCTAACTGACATCTCACCAATCTACATTCAAGTGCTTCAAAAGGGAATAAAATTATGAGGAAATTACAAGGCAAGTGAGTTTTGGTCCCACACGGGGAATTAAAACTTATTATCTGTGACAACCTGTCAGCCAGTGAGAACTCAAACATGAGCACAAAGCTCCGTGAGCCGCAGAGGGGAGCAGGAGAAAAAAAAAGAGTGATAAAAGAAAAGGCGAAGGAAAAGAGAAAGGGGCAGTTAGAGACATCATTTTTGCACAGGGGAGAAAAAAAAGTGCCTCCCGGTAGGCTGAACGGTAAATGTTTTCGAAGACTGTGATTTGACAAGTTTGATCTCAATGTACAGTACGGTTGTATAATTTTTCTAGATCCTAACGTTTGTTTTGTATTCTGAGAGAGCTGATCCTGCTTAAATGATACACTGAGAGCTTAGAGGCGCTTCTTTCGCGAGGCGGCTCTAACTAACGAGGATACACAGCCGATAAGCCCCGGGGAGCACGATGCTGAATTACAATTATTCAATACCACTGCTGTTAAAAGCTGATGATAAAGAATGATCCAAACAAATCATATATCACCTGCCATTAAACAAGTTCAAGCATAGCCCATCACAGTCACTTTAACCAGTTCAAGGGAATTACAATACTCTCTCCGGAGTCGACAGTCAGATGCAATTAGCGGGGCTGATGGCAAATTAGACTAAATGATCATGCTATCTGATTTAATGGGCCTGGAGTGGCGCACGCTTGCACTTCCATAGTCATGATGTCATCAACGTGAATCCCAAGGGGGCGAGTCAAACATTTTACTTTAATGTCCCCCGAAGGAAATCCACTCCGATTCGGTCCACCCACCCCTAAAATCCCACCTGGGAATGCCCAGAGTGCTGCATGAAAGCGCTGCAAAGCTTAGAGGAAAACTTCAGAAAGAAGCCTGCTTTCTTAGAAGTTGGTCCGAAAACATCCAAGCATTACCAAGTTTAGGCAACTTCAGAAAAGCCTTAAAGCTTGGCTACTTCTCAGAGATTTTTTATTTTTTTTTTATTCATCTCTCCCCTCCCTTAAAGAAAACAAAAAAAAAAAACTGTTGGTGCGTGCCGTAGTTTTGACCAGCTGTGTGCTTTGCCGCGCCTACCCGGCCGAATATGTGCGCGGAATTAGTACGATGAGATCCAGCGAACCACGAGCCATCCATGTAAAATAATACAGAGACTTGGAGGAGAAGGAGGAGGAGGAGGAGGAGGTGGTGGTGGCGGGGAGGATGAGGAGAATTTTGGTTGCTCATTCCTCGGCTTTGTGTCATCCTGCTGACATCTGCTACATTTGCATGGCAGCTGGAGATCCTTGGATTAAGCGCTTACAAGAGTATTGCCATATCTCATTTAACAACATAATCATCTTATGAGGAAAGCGATGTTTCATCCCTGGTGCTTTACAAAGCTTGGCATGCAGTTCCCCCCGACTCTCTCTCCCTTTCTGCCTCTCATCTCCGTCCCTTCTCTCCTTCCTCGTCTCCATCTTCCTCCCTGCCTCTTCCCTTCAGGCCGTCCCTCTATTTGCTGTGTCGCCTTGTTACTCGCAGTTATGGGTAATCTTGTTGAACAGGATGTACTGTGTGTGTGGACCAGTGTAGATCACAATATTTACCAGACAGCTCTTTCAATTCCCCCCCCCCCCCCCCCTTTGTCCAAGGCTATATATGGTCCTCGAAAGCTCAATCAACGCTTCACTGAGGTCAAAAAAAGAATGAGCCACATCAAAACTAAAGCTCCAAGGATGCCTGCGCTTCAATGCTGCCTCTCTTGGCCAAACAAAAAGGACAGTTAGATACACTTGAACAGGACAATGTCTTTTGGCTGCTATTTAGCTTCTATTGACCCTCTTCAGCATTGGCAAAAGAATTTGCATTTCAATAGCAAATACATCATTCATACACTGATGTACATCATACGGCAGAAGCTGCAAGGCTGAAAGGCTATGGTTACAGAAAATATGTAATACCACAATATTCATGGTACATTTATTAGAAATTCCTTTTTACGTCACAAGCAAAAGTTAAGTGTAGGACTTCTGCCATGCACTTCCATAATCATAACAGTATATCTTCTGGACATGATTATCCATGATCGATAAAGCAAAGCAATCAGTGTTGTACTCAAGACAACGAAAACTAAGACCGAGTCATGACCGAGACCAGACCAGTGCAAGTCCCACACTCACATAACACACCCATGATAAAATGTGGAGCATCAAAACTATTGGGTCTCCTCTCACTGATCTGAAAGGTCCTCATTCCCATAAAAACACCTGCAGAAAACGAATTAGGAGTCATTTAACCTCTTTTATTGCCGCATGTGCAGTATATGTGTTTCAGTGCAAGTGTGTTCATCAAAAAGGTGGTTGAGGTGAATTTTAAGTGTAGGAATTTTATTTTGTTTTCTATGAACAAACAAATACTAAAAGGAGCTGAAACCTACCTAACCATTTTTAATCAAAATTCCTTGTCACAATTTTACTATCCACCTAAGGCAATGCAATTTATAAGGATTAATAAAGATTATCTTTTTTTTTTAGTGACTCTTGTCTTCCAATACAAAGTGCTTCAATACATCCCCTGCAGTTGCAAATAAATAATGTGAACGTGTTACCGTATTGCACAATGTCCATATGCAATGAATACAAGTTTGAATGTGTCTGTGGTTGGCGGAAACTTACACTGCCAACCTTTTTTTTCCAGCTTGCAAAATGAATGGCATTCCCTTCCCCATTAGCTGCAAGCATTAGCACGCTAACATGCTCAACTAAAACGGTATGCATGGTAAATATTACCAGAAACATTATAGAGAAGAGACAAACCACTTGAGGCCTTTTGGATAGAAAAGTCTGCAAGATGGCGATTGTATGACACCGAAAAAACACTTTGATATTAACTGCTAAACACTCAACATGTCAGCCCGAACATTGTAAGTATGCTAGCATGCTGCTAGCATTTAGATCAAAGTACCACTGTGCCTCACATAGCTGCTAGCATGGTTGTTGACTCCCTTCCTTGATGTTGCTTTATCATTCCTTTTAATCTTTCTTTTTTCCTTTTCTTTCCCCCTGGAAGCATGTTGCTTCTGTTGTAAAAGCGCTTCAAATAAAGTTTTGCTAACTTGCTTCAAAAATGTCACTCCTTAGTTTTTTGCGGCAGCATGAATAAAGAGAAAAGCTTATAATGGAAAGTCCTGACAAGTGTTTGTTCTCACATCAGTAATGGTTTGCATGGTTCCACAATCAGGATTCTTTACTGTGACCTTTCTGGGCTTGAGATTTTACTCCCTTGCTTCAGACAGGGAGATAAATGGGTCTCTGTCCACTCAGGTTACCAACACAAGTGCAATTATATTGTCCTGGCCCTCCAATCTGGTTTGCCTTTTTGTTGCTTTTCCTTGAGCGTGTGATCAAATCTGTGCCCGCTGCTGGAATCGTTCGGCTCGGGCCAGCTCTCCTTTCCACAGCATGTTTATTTCAGGGAGAAATCTACAATATCAAAATCATCAGATGCGTGCGTGATATGAGATAGCAGCACGGCGCAAGAATGTGCTGATGCTGTCAAGCCCTTTTTATTCTCTCTAGTTGCACTGGTAAGCTATTCATATTTTGCTTTTATGATGAGTCACAGTCATGATTGTCTCTACAAGGAGGAAAAATTGGCTTGACAGGGAAGACCTCTTTATTTCTCTACAGATGGACTAAGAGTTTGAAGATACTGCACACTGTGCATGCAACCACTACTAAAATCTTGTCGAGCAATATCTAATGGTAACGGTGTATTTTAGTGATGGTTTACACTGAATGTGTGAATGTTTGTACAGTAGTCGTTTTATAATTCATAACTGTGTGATGCGATAGTGTTTAACTGAAGAGGATTCAATGAGGTTTAGTTGTTTCCTGTTGTTTCCTGTCCTGATGAGGACCAGCTGCTCCTGGCTGTACCGTCATACCAGACAGGTATGAGAGTGCCTTTTGGCAATAAAAGCGAATAAGCATATTTTCTAAAATGTCAAACTCTTGTTTATTCAATCCTGATCTGCTTATTGTTGTGCTGCTCACATTCAAATGAACTGAAATAATTTTTGCCCTTGTTCCATTTGAACCAAGGTTATGTTATAGCATTTAATCCTTTGTCAGACATGTTGTAACTGAAATAAAAAACTGCTAATGCTGATAATCTAGATTCATCTTTCTGTCACTTTGTCAACTTTTTTGTAAGATATTCAGCAACACTCTTCCTAAAGTGTGAGCAATCCAGCTGTCTTCAAATCATCAGAAAAAAATGCTAACGCGCTGACTTCTGAAGCATTTTGCATACACATTTGTGCAACATCTTCAAAAGTAAATGAATACAGATAAAAAAAAATGGTTATTAAAAACACTTGGATGACAATGACAACTCCCTGAATAATTTCCCTATTTAAAAAGACCCAATTTAGCAGGAATGACCCTTTACCCCTCTCATGCTTTAAACATCATTTTTGCAACTTGCTGGAGCAAAACTACCCCTGACACCACAAAGCAATAACTGCAAGGACAAAGTAATATTAGCCTTAATATGAACTGTATACAAAGAAGACCATTTGCCTCAGGGCAAATTTCTTATACTCTATGAGACCTATTTTATGTCCGGATTCATTTGGGGAAGTAGCAAGTCACAATGTCTACTTGTTCAGCACAGTTTTTAGTTTTTCGTCTCACAATTTTAGTGGATGTGACTCAGCTGAGGTATCTCAGCAAGCCATCAAAGCAATCTAAGCCTCCTCATAAAAGGTGGGAGGATTTGGTTTACACTGCACTCCTTCTTAAGCACCTCAAGCTTTGTTTGTGCCTTAATATTATCCTTCTTTTCTGTCCCTGTGGTGCACCAGGCTGACCAAACTCAGCCCCAACTAACTTTATACTCAGCTTTTTAGAGGTTTTCTATTGTCTTATATTGTATGGATTGATGTTTTTGATCTACCACTGACATTAGCTCTTTTATTGGCTTATGCGGAGGAGAATATTATGTAAGTAAATTATTTAAGCTGCAAGGCCCACCTACTAGTTCTGGAGACCCCAACTGATACCAGTGGTTTTCACCCAACACGTGGGCTCATCATCATGAGGTAAATGTTGGACTTTATCCACATGGCAACTGAAGTGGGACGCAGCTGGTGTGCAAAAACCTGCTCATCCGAATGAATAATCGAAATTAAGGCACAAAAATTACGTGGTTAAGTTTAGGAAAAGATCGTGATTCTGCTCAGAATAACTACTTCCTTCAAACAGAAACCATTGCCTCACATGGGACTTGAATCCTGGTCTCCTGGGGGGAAATTCTAAGACCAACCCCTCAATCTTCTCTCGATGTGGACTTTCTGGCTCTCTGAATTGCATTCCATCATTGTTCCCATCATTACGGCACCATTACCAAACCAACACTCTGACACGCTGATGTCGAACGGATTGGTGCGTCTATGAGATGCTATGGTTTGAGAATGGCTGGTATCAGAGGAAGCACACCTTGTTGATCCGTGAAAAGGGGTAAAGCTTAAAAGACATATTAGAATAATTTAGAAAGAGAGTGTAAAAGAGGTCATATTGTTCATCACAGGGAAGTGTTCTGTTTCTGGTAATAATCTTGAAACCTCCTGGATTTATCTCGTGGCCCACCTCGCCTAAAGAAGACGTCTGCAGTGATATGTGAATTGGTTTGGACCAATTTGGGAGAAAAAAGTGAGAAAAAAAGTAGAAGAAATGAAGGAAAACAGATCAAAGTCAGGCAATGTTAGATGAAAACCCTCTTTTCCATGTTCCAAGTCAATCCTGCCCATTTTGTGCACTCCTAAGGTGATTTGTTATATGTCAGCAGGGGGGGAAAGACCCGGTTCGTTTCATTCTCCGATGGCTAATGAAACGGACTCTTTTGGTTCTTTGGGTTTTAGAGCCATGGTCGGGGGTATTGATTCTAACTCGCAAAAAACCTCAGTCAGATACTGGATCAATGAGTCAGGCAAAGTAGACAAACATATTCAACTAAACAACCCCTCTGCCCCCTGTACTCTCTCTGCTACATGGGAAAAGAGACTGGCAGGTTAACAAGGTGAATGTATTTCGGTCATTTTGCTGACAAAGGCAACGGCATCCCCTAAAATTGCTTACCGCCTAAGGCGATGCAGAATTAAAGAAATCTTCCTGTAAACACTGCATTTTTCAACTAATTTGAGAGAGATATATTCAGGTAGCAGTTCTCCAGGTACTATAGGGGCTAAGCATGTTTCTTTCTATTGCAGTGCAGTACTCCTCTAAAGCAGCAGAACCGAAAGACCTATTCGATCGCTAAAACCATGACTGTCTCCTATTAGATAAATAAAAAAAGTGTTTGGGGTTTAAAAAGAGAGAATTAACTCACTGGCTATATGCTGTTCGATAGCTGCAGATAAGCATGTGGTGGAATAAATTGAAATAGGTTGAGAGGAACAGGTGGTCAGTTTTCCAGGAAGATGAGGTGACGGTCTCTGGGGGAGAGAGAGGAATACTGTTAAAGGGCTTCACAGCCTTTTTTATTTTTTCAAACCAGCAGATTGAGACGGAAACAGGATTAACTGATGAAATACTGATTTTATACATTATGTCTTTAAAGCAGCCTCATACATTTTGATGGTAAACAGACTTGTATTAGGGAGAATGATGCTCTGACATTTCCATTCTGTGGCTCAAACACCTTTTCTTGCACTATGGTTGAGTGGGTGCAATCTCTTGCGAGAAGTGGATAACACACACCAATAGCTATTTTTTTCTGATTTCTGCTGTCTTGCTCTGCACGGAACGATGGCTTTACGTCTTGCAAAAGTAGCCGCTAAACGCAGCTAACTGTAGCTGCCGTTAGCTTAGTTAGCCATGCAGCCAGCTGACTCTGCCCGGATGAGACCTGGAGCTCTGAGCACCAAGGATTGTTGCCATGCGAACTTTGGACCGGAAGGAGGAGGATGTTTTCAGGCCCGCAGGGGATTCTGGTGGGGAGTGGCACCATAATGGGCACCAGAGCGGACAATGGAACCATGCTTAGCAGCCTTAATGGTCATATTGACAGAGGCAAAGAGACCAAAGAGGACGTTGACAGAGGAAGCTAAGAAAAGCAAGAGAGAACAGTAAATCTCGGACTGGCTTTAGTTGTTTGACACCATCAGAGTATAGATTGGTTCCCTATAAACCTTGCTTTCATTATGCTATTGACTGAACGTTGAATTACAGCACAAAGGAAGCACGTCTGCCTTTGTGCAACCAAAACATGAAGAGGCATTGTTTTCCACGGTCGCTATCCCCGGGTAAAGATGGAACAACTGAAATAGCTCTGGAAACTGATGGAGGAGGCAAAGAAGGCCAAGAGGAAGAGTGATGGAAACTGAGGAAAACACATTTCATCAGGGCAACAACGCACTTTGACACAACACCGGAGCTCTCCATTGAGTGAACGGATGGGCATTCACTCAATGGAGAGCTCTGGTGTTGTGTCAGATGTTGCTTCAATTAGGGCCAGCTTTGATATATGAATCCAACCATCGTAATTTCTGTAAATCTTTTAATAATTGTTTACATGTGATTTATTTAAGGATAACTGAAGAAATGAATAAATACATCGTGTATCTCCCCGTTAAAGCATACATCATCAAACTATTCTTGGCACTGCTTAATTGACACACCTGAATGACTCAAGCATTTCTTGATTCTCAGTCTAAATCACTGAGTGGGTTGATGGATTTCGTGGCACGGTTTCTTGCATTGTGGAGAGCGTGGTCGTGATTTGCTAATAAGTAAACTCATTACCACACATGTACAAGATTTTCCATTAAATGGAGACTCATCTCAAGTATTAGCTGCTTCATTCTTCTTCTCTTTTCACACTCCCCCCCCCCCCCTCCAATCCTCAACCCTCCCCACCCTGCTTACATGCAGACATCCTCTTCTTCTTTCTTCCAATATCTCCCTGTGAGCAGCCATGGGGATGGGATATAGCCCGGGGGCACCGATTTCCCTGAGCAAGCAGCCTGCGATTGCACACTAGCCTAATAAACCTTAAAGTGTATATTTTATCCCTCCCCATCTGCTTCCCTCCTACCTCAAAAATCTGAATATACACAGTATATATTGCAAGTATAGCTAAGGCTAACATATTTCTCTGGCCTGGCATTACAAGTAGAATCTGTGAAAGGTAGAAGCAACCTTCAAACATGTGTGTGTTGTTTTTCTTCCTTTTTAATTATTACTGATGCATTTTTTTAGGGTTTTTTTTTTAGTATAATTGCTTCTTTAATTCTTTACTTTATGCCCGAATCACAAGATTAATCTTTTGTTTATACAAAGCAACTGAATGACAAGGCAGAGAACGCTGATGAAAACAAGGTTACTGTTGGCATCTTTGCTTTTCTCTTCATTTACAAAAACTGCATGTTTCATTACCTCTGACTGTAGATTTTACACAAAGCAACAGTTGGGCAGGACATATGGCAGGCAAAACGTGGGCACTGTTGTGTGGCACTGCTTCATTGTACACAGATGTTTGACTAGAGTGGGGAAAACATTACAGAAAAGGAATGTATTATTAATTGAAATTTTCAACTTCCCAGACATTAACATGAAATATTACGGAATAGTCATTTCAGCATTTGAATATGGTGTTTATACTTTAAAAAATGCTAATTATCTTTATCGGTGTGTTGGCTGCAATCATTCATGCTCATTGGTGCTGTCCGAGTTGCCTTGTTCCTAATGCAAGCTATCAATAACATGGACACGCATGGTAAAACCGTGAAGTATTGATGAATCTATAATTGAACCTGCTATCAATAAACTGTAGGCTGCGAAGCAGGTTCGACACAGCCAGGCTTTCTTTGCATGATCTGGCTCGACAAAACCTAAAACTTAAATTGCTTTGTTGACCCAGGCTTTCTGCTAAACTGCATATATATAGTATTCCCTCAGCATTGAACACAACCGGGTCAGGACCAGTATTTTTCTGCAGCACAAGTTACCGTGGTGATCTAGCCAGGTTAAAAGACGGCTTTAGACTCAACATATCACGCTCACCCACTAATCCCGCCTAGTAGTACACCACTCAAGGCTGCAGTCAAGTTAGGTTTAAAAGACTAAACAAAAGAAAATAAAAAATTCAATCTTCAACATCAAATTTAATTTCAACTGAAATTCTGTCATCCATTTATACAATTATTTTCATTAGCTGCCTGCTAATGCCACGGTAATCACTTCAGGTAGACTGACGAATTGTCGTCAGCATTTGAAACCACTGCGTTCTTTCGTTCTGCCTCAGAAGGAAGAATCTCAGGCGGTCATCTGCTTTAAAAGTTAAAACTTTAATTTGCGTGTTTTTTTCCGTGGGAAAGCTCAAACACTGAGACACAGAAGACATAGGAGGACAGAGATGGAAAGACAAAAGAAAACTGGAGGAGACAAGAGACTTCATCCCCGGGGCAAAGACCAAGACAAGTCTGAGTCAAAACACCCTCAAGTCTGCAGGATCACAAAGGAAACATCCTGAGACTGAGACTGGATTGGAATAAGCCCTGGCACAGCCCAGTAGTTCAACTGTCATGTTGCGTGTGCAACAGAGTTAAAATATTTTTGTTTTGTTGCCAATTTTTGTTTTCAATTACGTTTAGTTTTAGTCAGGTTCGACAGTGGCTTTGCTCGTTTCAGCTGCGCACACCTGACATTTCACAACGTGACTACAAACAGGTGGACTGCATTTTACTTCCAGTACAGCTCTCATTCCCCGTTTGTGTAACACATTTAATCGACAAGGATAATTCAGTACCTTTCCAAGTGGCAGCAGTCACAGCAACCCCCCTGAGCGGGCGTCTTAAATAAAACGTGAGGAATTATGTGCTGGGGTGTCGTGCATCAATCATATTGATTCTCCAGGCCTCATCATCCTATATAAAGTCCTTAGTATAATAATGTTGTCAGTGGATTTGGTGCGAGGTGTCTTCACACCGCCAGTGTCAGTTCATTTAGATGCTCCCTCGGAGCCCTGGCAGCTATCATTGCTCATAACCACCGTGTCAGTCAAAGTCGGGGGCAGAAACACTGCATCCTGCCCTTCGGAGGCGCTAACGTAATGAAAGAAAGATGCCGCAGCTCGGCGAGAGGGTGTGTTAAATGTTGTTTCCACGAATACCAGATGTGTGACTTGGGCAAGGGGAGACTGTAATGGAGGCAAACTACTTTTGACAGTCTTGACTGTCAGTTTGCTTTCATGGTAAAGTACATTCGCAGAGACACGAGCACTCCCCAACAGCAAGTGACTGCTCGCCCCTGGATCCCTCACTTGTCAAATGTTATTTTGAGATAAGCATGTGGGATCTGTGTTTTGATAGCAGAGCCTCAAATGTCACCCTGTGTTGATCGTCAAGAGAGAACTTAAATTCTTGCAGAATAACAATAGCAAGAAATGTTGTATCACGGACTAAAAAAAAAAATCAATAAAATTTGCTGTCAAATTTGAACTTATGACTCTGTGTTGCTGCAACTGCTGAATCTCCAGCTCGCTGTGTCAGTTTGACTTAAAAATGCTAAAAGAAAATGTCCGGCATTGCCCAAATTCTCCACTCTACACCTGGATTTTATTTCATTGCCAGGTGCACACTGTGCGAGACAGCGTTCGCTCTTCCCTCATCATGCATTCATGAGATGTATTTATGGACTGACAGTCAGGAAATGGGACACAGGAAAACATGTGCAGCCAGTACATTGTGGTGTCTAGAAAGGATGCAGACAATTTCAGGAAGTGTTCATCACCACAGTTACCATGGAAAAGCCCCGTCGACCTCTGTATCGCTAGGGAAACACAGCGATGCTTGGAGAGAGACCGTTGGGGATTTAAGCTTAAAATCTGCATATTTAAACCGATTAATTAATGAATGCGTTGTTTCGGTGGTCGTAAAATCAGAGATGTGAATGAAAGGAGCTGCGACGCTCAGACGTTTATTCATGAGCTTTACATGTCTTTTTCAACTTCAAGGTGATTCCTCATTTCTTTTTTTCCTGACGCTTTCAGAAAAGAAAGGTTCATTATAATGATGTGAGCGGTACATCAAAAGCAAGCCTGCGTGATACATTCACAGATATTCATATGAGATCAAATAAAAGACATATGTAAAGTGTATGATGTGATTGTCACTGCTGATCCCGCTTTCTCTGAATATCTGAACTATCTGTGCCCTCGAGGGATTTTAACATTTAATGGGCATAAAAAGAGAAACAAAATACAGTTTTCCACATTTTGTAGTTTTAATAATAATGTCCTTTTCATTCCTTAAATAAAAACCAGGCACAAAATCCTATCCATGATCATTTTCTCTCTCCCCCGCTCTTCTCCCCCCACCCCCCATGTTTCACAACCCAATTAGGCTTGCGCAGTACTGTGCAATGTTGCTGAAAAGCCCTGAGCAGTACGGTGGCTCCGAATGCCCAAGGTGTGTTATTATCTCGTATTAGTGCGCCACCTGCCTTGCCATAATGATTAGCTAATTGGCTCAGTGCGTGTCTGGAAATAATAAAGAAAGGAGACATTTCACTCTGATTAAGGAAGCACATCAATTGAGTGAGAGCAAGACCACAGACATCCACACAAGGTACTTCATTCAGTTTTAAGTAGCGTCGGTGTGTGGTATTAACGCTGTGTTCACTTTTATCTGGCATATTTTACCAACTTTATTTCCAGCACAATGGATGGAATAGTGAAATAACATATGAAGGAAATAACACATCCAAATGTTTCTAAATCTCAAAGAGCTTTACAACACAAGTCCACATTCACCCATTCACAAACCCATTCACACACTAGTGTTAAAGGCTACCAGGTAAGCATCCTGGAGCAACAACCATTCAAACATATACTCCAGATATACACCAGGAGCAGTATGAGGTTTGAAATCTTGCCCGAGGACACATGTAAGAGGCAGGGATTGGACTGCCGACCCTCCAACCGGTGCAATATACCTCCTCCCATACCATACAGAATGGCAGGGTGGTGCATTTTACAGCTTAAGAGTGAAATATTCTGTTTATTTAATATTCAGAAAGGAATCAAGTAAAGCTGCCTTGAAACGCAAAAAAAAAAGGAGGAAAAAAAAGGTGCTTTAGTCTAGGGGGATAAAACGTAATAATGTTGAAACTGGGAAGGATAGCTGCTTACTCGCCCAGCTGCCATATTTGACTGATATAGAGGATGATAGTGCACCTTGTAAATAAAATTCACTGTACACAGGAGAGAGTGTCTGTGTGAATGCCAATAAAAGCAGTAAGGATGATTAAATTATCTGACAGGAGCTCATTCCTGTGACTCAATAAAACAAAACAATGCAAAATTGTCAAATGTAAATAAGAAATCGTGTCCCCTGTCCCCGAGTGTTTTGTTGAAGGGGGTACAACAGAATAATCCGATTGAAGTTGGTTGTACCATCAGCAAATCCTCTCATTAAATCAATATTTGCATTTGTATGATTTCTAAATGTCGCAACTCGGGCCAAACTGAGAATGAATCAAGTATCAAAAAGCGTGTTGAATTATGCGCGGACCACATTCCGACTCTGAAGGATGTCGCTCTAATGAGTCTAGACGAGATCCTTGAATGTATTTTTCACAGTTATGGGTCTTATTTACATAGATATAAATCTTTTTTCCATGAACTCTATATTGCAGACCAAACTTTCAGAGACAGTTAATGACACTAGTTGCTGCCGTTTGTCTTTATGTGTACCAGTGAAATATACAGAATTCTATGGAGCGAATAGCTTTAGTCTAGGTCAGTCCGTTCACTGTCTGGATCAAGTGTTCCCACTTTTAAAGCATATACTTTACACTGCAGGAAGGAAGCAAATACCCGAGGACTGTGTTGAAATAGTCACACTACCACCCTGTCTTGTGCTCACACACAGATTTCAAACACAAGCTCTTCCTCCTCAGAAGGAAGGAAATGTTTCCAGATTACCCCGCCGGTATTGCTGCAATTTCCGCATGGCAGGGATGAGCTCTGTCCTACTGGGCCCGCTGATACCAGTGAAGCTCGGCAATTCAAACAACTTGTGGAGTTACACGCTCTCCTTTTACGCCGACAAAGAAAGCTGTTACTGAAAAGTGTCTGTTCAGAGCTTGTGTTTACTGCAGATGATACAAAAATACATATCATTTGTTCGAAAGTTACACACTGTTCTAACACGATCTAACACGGCTGGAGCAACCCAATGAAATCTGCTCTTTCTCAACCAATCAGAAGAGATTTTCTCCTCTTTAGTACATTTTGTCCAGAGGGTTAGAGGGACAGCTCCAACCCCAAATCAAGAATATGTATTTTTACTCTTACCGGTCGTGCTAGCCACCCATGGAGACACCTGCCTTCTCGAGAATTTAATGGGATTTGATGGGTCTCGGCCTGCTGTGCTGTAAAACTACGGCAAAAAACACATTCGAAAAACTCTTCCCAGAACTCATGACCCAGTTACTCAAGATGATCCACAGACCTCGTCCTGAGCATTTTCATATTGGAACAATATTCTTTCATTCTGAACTTCACCGTATCACCGCACAAAGCATGCATCGACTCATGGACGAGAGACTTGAGCTTGTTTCAGTGCGGATGTAAACAATGGCATCCTCCTCGGCTGAGCTCCATTGTAGCTCGGTTGAAGGTATGTGGAAGATCCGGGTAATTATCTCCAAGGAAGTCAAACTTTTTTGGCTTCATGTGCTGCTGAGCAGCTTTCATAGGAACACGGGGCTCTGCCACTGATTCTGTATGCAGATTTTCCTTAGCAGATCCATACCTGTAATGCTAGTTAGCTTGATTACCTTAGTTAGCCAGCCACTTGTCCATTGGTGGGTGTAGTTCTGCCGAAGGAAAGTTTTTCAAATGTATTTTTTGGGCACCGCAAGACGAGTGTCATCTAGTTGCATTACATTTGAGAGAAAACGCAGACCGGTATCTCTAAACCTCGGCAACTCACACTGAAACAATTGATGATAAATGGCACTACAGGTGATGCATTTTTGATTTGGGGTGAACTGTCCCTTGGTGAACATGAAATGTGTATTGTAGTTCACTTCCTCACTCATAGATAGAATCTTACTGCCTGCAGCCATTGTGCTAAAGATAAATCTGTTGCAAATCTCCTGTGAATTACATAATTCATCCCATGTGTTTCACACTTCTAGAAATCAGTCACTATTAATATTTTTTTATCAGGATATAAAAACCTGTATCATTGATTTCTATTGCGCTTTGTTGTACCTAACAACTACTGTAAAGCTGTAGTGGGATGCATCGTTTTTCAGTTTGAATCCAGGCTGATCAGGGACCCATGATATGTCCAAGGATTTCATAAGCACCCATCTTAAACGTTGCTGAGGGGCTGCCTGGCCGTCTGCTCGGTCCCAGATCGCCTCAGCTACGGTACTTGGGTCGGGGTGGTTGTCACTGGGATAAACAGTAAGGCGAAGATGGCTAATTGTAGAGGTTGCTCTGGGGACTCCCCAGGCAGAGGAGATAACGCGAGCGCTCCACAGGGGCCTTATCAATGAGTAATGACCTTGGCTGTCTTCCTTCAGACACCGACACACGACGACACGTGGCCGTGCACGAGCTCCCCCGACTGCAGAGTGACATCATCCCAAGGTAACCAAACGGTTAAGTGGGCGAAGGTTTGGTGGTGCGGGGGGCTGGTTCCATTTTAAAGGTGCACTGGGAGGCCAGGGAGAGTGGTGGTTAAATTGTCCATTAGCGCAGTTTTAAGATGGACTCCTGGGCTTTGGGAAGCTTGCTTCACCGTAGAGAGTCAGATTGCTTGCTATCTGTTGGGGGAAAACATTTCTCCTAAAAGCCTTTTGGATTTTTTTTGTCCCTCCAATAGGTCGTGGGTGGTTGAGTTGGTTGGGTCACAACTGGGGGAACGGCAAGTTTAAAATAAATTATTAATCAGGGAATAAAGACAAGCATTATATCAACACAAAAACCCAATGAATGCAACACTAAGTGCAATCTTGTGTCTGTGTGATAATAACTTGCAGGGGAGACAGTTTACATGAGCAGTGCCTTTTGTTCCACTTTCTCTGTGATTAACAGAAACTGCATGAGCAAACTTAAGAAATGGGTGACGTTGCCAGGAGAAACGCGGCGTGCAGCTGCCTGTTAATTTGCTTTAATTTCTGCCGCCACTAATGTGTAACATTTAACAAGAACGCTGTGTGTGTTTTGGGCAATTAAAAACATGCATGTTGGAACATTAACGCAACAAAGTGAGCATTACCTTATCTGTTGCAGTTGTTCCAACACTTAGTTGAATTAATAAGTAACAAACGCAGCAGCGCTTTATCATTAATTGACTACAAGCAGCATCTTTGTCGTGGTATAATATAATGTGTAATACAAATAAATGGAAAAGTCCAACAGAGTACAAACTAACTCCAACAGGAAAAGAAAAGTGCACATACAAAGAACTGTACAGAGCTGCTGTTAGACAATGAGAGTATAGTCTATTACAGACTGATGGAAAATGTATTGTTCAAAACATCCACTGGGAAATCACAAAATAGATCGATGAAATTTGAGGTTTTATTTCGTTAGTAAGTACGTACTGCTTTTTCCTTGAAATTGTACCTCAGCAGTTTGCTCACTCACTATTTTAAATCTAATCACTAATTTGAATTGTAAAGTCTCATCGATCTGATATCATTATCATACTAACAAGAGTTTATTTTCAATAATAAGGCTAATTAACTTTTTTTTCCTAAGTGTTCATTTCACTGTGAATCTTAATGTTAATGTTTTTGGGGTTTTTTTTTAGTGCCAGCGTTTTTTCTCCATTGTTCCCAATGAGGAGCAAGGGCCTGCTGCATCAGCTCCCCTTAAAAAGGTGTAGCACCAAGCGACTTGGCATTGTTGTTGCTCTAGCCACTGGAGCTATGGCCTAATACGGTTGCACGTTTTTTTTTTATATAAGTGATATTTCCTCCCATTAGCTTGCTGAAACTGGTTGTGTTCCGATGGAAAGCAAAGCTAATTTTTGTCCGTGTGTTATTGCCGCCACCTCTAAAAGCCACCTCACATCCTGAAACGTGACCTATCCTCCCGTGCTTACTGTCATCATACCAACACCTCCATCACATTATCATTTTTATTCCGAAGTCGGTATGTAAATCCGATCTTACCGGCTGAATGTGTCAAAGTTGAGCAGATGTAGGGGAGCTGGAAGGTAGAAGCTGGAAACATTTAAGCGCTGGCCTGTTGTTCGGTGGAAGCAAAACCAATATCTTTTTTTTTTTCATTAAAATGTTTAATGCAATCGCTGTCGAGGCTGCTGGGCACTGATTCACCCATAAAAGGTTGCAAATCCCACACAGGAACACTAACTGACCACAACACGGCCCAAATCAATGAGCTAAGATAACTTACAACAGCTAAATAAAGAGGGTGGGGGTTGGGGAAGGTGCTCTGCATGTTTATACCTCTAGGATTGTTGCAAGGCTGCCTCGGCAATTCCTTTTTTTTTTTTTTTTTTCTAACCCAGTTTCCAACAGAGTGTGTTTCACCTTGGAGCAAGCAAAGAGACACTATTCAAATGGGGATAAAGTAGGCTGACAGTCGCTTTCCCCCCGCAGATATGTCCTGCTTCAAAACCTAAACATCTCTCCTTGCTCCC
Source organism: Pagrus major (assembly GCF_040436345.1). Taxonomy (NCBI): domain Eukaryota; kingdom Metazoa; phylum Chordata; class Actinopteri; order Spariformes; family Sparidae; genus Pagrus; species Pagrus major. The sequence goes on from NC_133224.1 coordinate 9,593,992, forward strand.
GGAGAATAAATAAAGAAATAAATCGACGACAAGCAGAAGAAGGAGAAATACTAGCGCTGCTGCATCCTCCCGAGGATAACAAGAATAATGCCTTCATTTGCTGCAGGGCCTCCACTCTGCACCAAGTATAGACATGGCTTTTATGGCTGTAGTATTTCTGATTGGCATCCTAGGACAGCCATTTGAATTATTTAATAGAGCTCCCATTCCCTTAGTGGAGGGAGAAAAAGAAATATGTTTGTGTTTGTGCGTGTGTGCTTGTGTTATTGGGAGTTTCTACCACGCCTCGCTCTTTTATTGTCTTTGCTTTGGCGTTCTCTCAGGCTTAACTTAAGTCAAGCGAGGCGATTGTTTTAGCAAACAACTCAAATGTCATTTTTATTTTCTTCTTTTTTTTGCAGAACAGTAACAGAAGAGGCGCTTGAAAATCTGAGGCGATGACAAGAGAGACTGCCTTTTGATATATTTGTGATGATAAAAACGTGAAATCAATCAAACGTTGAACACACTTCATCTCTTGTTTCTCGCATCCCCCCACCCACCCACAGGTGCCCCGGGGTGAATCAGTCAATCCGAGATCGCAATGTAGAACACAGAGAGGATATTGGAGGGATCTGGGCCTTGGGCTTTCGCAAACCTGATCCATTTCCTGCTGCGGAAGAGACGGAAAGAGAGAAAGAGGGAGATGAGTTAGTCTCTGCGGTGTAGCTATCTCTCCCCAGAGCCTCGTGTGGGAATGTGCAGGTGTTACAAGATCTCCGGCTCCCCCTCCTATCAACATTCTTCAACTCGCTCGCTTCTTACTTTCTGTGTCTCCCTCTGACAGCGTGTATCGGAGATTCTGAAAGACTTTAAATGAAATTAGATAAACCGCAGCCAGTCAGCAAATCATATCCAATCCTGATAAATGGAAAGCATTGTGACCCGGCAAGACAACATGATAATCTCTTTTAGGGATAGTCGGTGCATCTGGGAGGTAGCCTGGATGTGACTCAAATATAAAAAGCGCCTCGCTATCTGAGCGACTGTTTAGATATGACCATCAACAGCTGGACACGACCCGTTTGACCAGGCCCCGTCTCAACCCCACCACCGCCGCCTCTCCTCCCCCCTCCCTCCATCCCCGCATCCTGTCTTTATCAGGACTGATCGCCTCAAGCCTGTCTGACCTTGGCAAGCAGATAAAACAGCAGACAGATAAGGAAGAAGGGGCCGGGGAACGAACAGGGAGGGAAGGGAGAGCAAAGACGAGTAGCTTGCCACGAGATGCATTTTTCCTAAACTCTGCATGTTTGAGAACCCCAATTTACATTGCCAGGGAAATCCTCTGGGAGGCTTTATGATAGATGAATAAGACTACTCCACCAACGGGAGGAGATGAAGTCTGGGATGACCCGCTTTTGCAAATTTGGCCCCAGGGAGAAGGAAGCGGAAGCCGGGAAACTTAAGCTTTTGCAGAGTGGATATCGGTGTTGAGCCCCTGAAACGACATTAGAGTGCTAAATTTATCATTGTGTCATATTTGGGATTATGAATTAGGCTTAATAGATGCAATATGCCCTGTCAGCAGGTTAGCCTACTCATAAAACAGTTTGTGTCAGGTTTCACCACACTGCATTGTGAATTTTGTCATGACCAAATATAAAAATAAAAATGTTGCCCTACCCTCCTGATTTATGCCCCACGCGGTGCAAGAAAGTTTATTTAGCTGCTTGATGCACTATCAAGCAGTAGGCTAATGCTAGTCAGTCATGCTAGCTAATGTTACATACGTTAAAAAAGATGTATGGTCGAAATTCATCCTCAATCCCGCAGAACATTAGACAAGCAGCCACAACAAAACAGCTGGAATGAACTACAAAAACATGCAGGCTAGCATGCAGACATTTATAAGAAGGTAAGCTTATGCTAACATAAAAAAAAAGTTGTAGCAGCGTGCACATCCAAAAACAATTAAACACAAGGTGGTGGACAGAACCTTACCTCCACGTGACATTTCTGGCTCATGCCTTTCTTTAGACAAAAGAAGACAAGCTAAAGCTAATGTTAAATCATCAACAGCTATGGATATGTATGTAACGTGAAGCTAACGTTGATTTCAGTGGGCTTATCCCATCTTATCCCATCCTCTGTGTAGGAATGAGGGCTACATTTTCTCATTGTTCGCTGAAGGGATATTACTGTGTTTTAGCTGCTAGCCCCAAGCTAAACCCACGTAGCAAACAAATTGTGTAACAGCTGTAGGTTTAAGTTGCACCGATACATTTCATGTTTAAGTCAATGAGTAAAAACAAATTGCAGGCTGCTGTCCCTTGGTCAGCAAGACTGCTTGTTCATAGGGTTAGGGTTAGGTTAAAAAAAAAAAACTAAAAAAACACTACCACATGTATGGCTGAAATGTATCCACAATCCTACTGGGATGAACTACAAAATCATGCAAGCAAGCATGCAGACATTTATATAAAAAAAAAGGTAAGCTAATGCTAACACAACATAATCAATGCCTATGAATATGGATGTTATATTAGCTAATGTTACTTTCAGCCGTCTTCTCCTATCTGTAGGAATGAGGGCAGCATGTAAGCTGTCAAACATTATAATTTTCTTGGTGTTTTCTGAAGGCATATTACTGTTTTAATGTCTTAGCTGCTAGCCTGAAGCTAAACCCAAGCAGTGAATAGTAATTCAGCAAACATATTTTGCAACAGACTGTAGGTTAAGAATGCTAAGATTGCTAAAATTAAAAATGAGACTTTCACTGGCAAACGTGACTAAAACTAACAAAACTTTCAAAGTAAAGCTAAATGAAAATGTGTCAAAATTTACATTGCTGATTTGATTTCAAGTGTGATTTGCAAAGCCTGCTCACATAGGCTAAGTTTAAGCCAATCCAAACGATGCTTTCCATATTAATAAGGCGTCTTTCAAGTAAGCAGTATGGGAATTATTAAAAAGTTAAATGTTAAACAGCAGCTTTATCTCTCTCCTAACTTGTGTATCAATAACTTTATGTGTGTTACACAAGGCTACAGTTAAACACAATTGATGTTAGTCCTATCTAGATCAGTGTGATGTCAAAGACACTTGTTATTGTGACACCGGGAGACAAACTAAAAAGCAATTGTGACACAAAGAATCAAAACCTCTGATTATGACAATGGATTATTAGTGACAGCACAGGGACAGGTTTGTTCTGGGCAGACGCTAATAACCAAACTGTGTGTGTCTCCATGTCCCCTCTTGGACACAGACTAATGAGAAGTGACCCTTAATTGTGTTGTTCTGTTAAGGTGGCACGCCGTCAGCGGAGACAGACAGAGTGAAGGGGGGGGCTTCTCATATTATTCACAAAACCAATCAAAACTGAATGATTGGGAGAAAGAATCTGTTATTAGAGTGCATGTGAACTCAGCTTTTGGGATTGTATACTGTGACTATCATGTACCACCAACGTGCACAGCAGAATGTCACAAGTCTACCATATATATGAAACAAACACATCGAGCCCAACGCTCAAAGTTCACTTGTCACGGACGAGAATTCTTCTTTGTGTACAACAACAAAAGGTTAGCAGGTTTGCCCCGTTGTTGTCCAGGGGGCTGAATTAGCTTTAAACAGTCTCACTGTGTTGGTGCTGTAATTGCAGCACTCTAGGAAGTGTTGCCCCATGGCGATACCATTCGACGCCTCCATTTCATCCAATCGCGACAGCTGTATCTCAGCTCCGATTGGGCGATTGCTGTGAGGGGTTCCTGACCTTTCAGATGGAGCCCATGTGGCCCGATTCGGTTGGCTGGTTTACATTCTGTCAAACACGAGTCTGTGAGGCACAGAAAACTGCATCCCTTCCAGAAAATGTCAAACAGTAGTGGCAGGTCTTTGCTGGCACTGTACTGTGATATTATTTTTTGAAGAATCTTGGCAGAGGTTGACACATGTCTCGCGGTTGACCGGAAGAGCTCTGATTTGCATTCAAAGTGCTTGTTCAAATAAACAACATTTGATGTGGTTCACAAAGATCAGACATTTTGAAGAAGTTAGGAGAACAAAGTGCACGGGTAGTCGCAGCGAAAAGAAAGTAAGAACCATCAGGGCCAGGAAGAGCATGTTTCTTTTGAAGCTACGCTAACTCTCGACAGAGGGAGGGGATGTTGCACAGGACACTCCAATGCCAGCAAAAGCTCTAATTAGTAAGTTAATTACTCTTGTATTAATACTTTATTTGTGATTCATGGAACTGACTACAGGCTTGACACTTGCATTTCATTACTTTTGATTTGTGGAGATGAGAGTCTTGCCTCAGACTGCCACTGATGTGTCAGAAGCCAGCCTGGTAGAAAAAGCTGTGAGGGCGTGCATCTATTAGCAACTTATAAAATAAACCTCAGGTTGTGCTTTACTAAAGAGGGACGCAATTTGCTGACGTCCATGTTTGTTAGTGTGCAGAAGATGTTATATTACTAGAGCTCCTTTAAGGTATGATGTTGCTGTGCTGCTTTATCTCTGTATCTTGTTGACAATAAGGTGCTTTTTGCCCCCACTAGCAGCAGGGCTAATGCTCAGTCTGTCAGTCCATCACTTTGACTGAAATATCTCAACTATTTGGAAGAGGCTTTCATAGTGCCCAGAGGACAGAGCTGACTGAGTTTGATGATCTCTCCATTTTTCTCATAACCACCATGAGGTTGACACTTGTGGTTTTTAAAGGGGCTCTGTGCTCATTCTGTGTTGTGCTGGAAGCCTGTTGTTGGTTTATGGAAGCGGAATCCATTTCTAAACTAGCGTGAGCTGCCGTGGCTCTCGGTTAGTGGAGCAGAGAGAGGCACTTAGACTGCAGAACGTGCATAGTCACATCCACAGTCCAGCAGCATCAAACAACTTAGCCAAATCATCCACAGGCTCGCTACAAATTGTTACATAGAGCCGCTTTAACGGAACTGTTTTAAGGATTGCTAATTATATTTGTTACACCAGTTTGTTTTCTCGTCTTCAGTGCAATATTTTGTCTCAGCCATGCTTCGTGTTTAATGGTACTCAGCAGAGATTAGCATGCTAACGTGCGAAAATGAAATAGTAAACAAAGTGGTAACAACAGCACGTTAGTATTGTCAATGTGAGCATTTTGGCATGCTCACGTTAGCAGTAAGTTAGCAGTACAACCCTACAGAGCTGCATATGTAGCTTCAGACTTAATTTTGTTTCAGTGTTAACTCAAATGTCCCTTTTAATTCAGTCAAGCCTAATCTACTAATATCAAACTATAATAATATAATTATGTACCATCGTAATTTTTAAACCACCCATAACTGCTCAACCATCATTTAAGCTCACCATATTTAGGATCCATATCAAAATGTATTCACTCATAGATACCAGCCACCTAAATACTGATTTTTTTTTTCATTATTCCCTAGAAATTAATGAAATGTCAAAAATTTGACCCTGAGAGTTAAGGTGAAAAAATAAATCCTGGACCTGTCCCTTTATCCAGATCCCCCCCAAAAGTTAATGGGGTCTATTCTGGGCTGAGACCCATCCTCCATCCAAGTTTCATAGAAATCCATTCAGTAGTTTTTGTGTAATCCTGGTGACAAACCAACACACTCACACGAAACCTCCTTTTGCCAAGGTAATAAAGCGAATTAATATTTGTAATATGATTGTAGCTTTACTTTACTTTTTCTGGGGGTTAATTCAAAAAGATTTGCATCGTACTTTAAAAACACAGTAACCATATTTTAATAAAAACCTTTACTATTGCACGCTGGTATAAAATGTATAGAGCAGTGACTATATGTACATAAATCTGCAAGTGTTTGCACTACGGCTCTCCACATGACCCATGTACTTGCATCTAAAACATCATGTTGTGAGTGTGTGTAAGTGTGTGTGTGTGGGTGTCACAGCTCCAGTCTGTCAGCTGTTAACCACCGATGCCCACCTGTGCAGGTATTACAGCCCGCCAACACGCAGTCACACAAACACGCACACACACACACGCACAGACATACCCAGGGGCATTGAGCAATGGATTAAAGCACTGGGGATGGCGTTCCAAAACCCTGCATGAGGATCCTTGTTACACGTCCCGTTGGCGGGCATCCAAGAAATGTTAAGTAACGAAAACCATTAATTAACATAATTAGCATACTCTGTGCTAAAGTGACATTTTCAATCCCTACCTGCAGAGCAAGGGTCTGGGCTCTATCCTCCACCAGAGGTGTCATGTTGATCCCTCTCCTGCCTCCACTAATGTCAGCATTAATAACCCGACATGATGTCATCTTCTTAGCTTATGTCCAGCAGGAGGTGCTGGGAGCCGCCTGTGCCTGTTGATATGACGATTAATCTGCCCTGGGTTGTAATGCGGGCCCAGGCTGAATGAGTGGGGTCGCGTCTGATGAGAGACAAGGTGATAATTGCCTTTGTGTTGCAGAGGAGAAAGGGCAGGGGCAGTCAAGGGCACCGCCGCGGCCAACTATGGTAAATCTGTCACCGCGCGCCTTGCGAGGTAAAGCCGCGAGCGCTGCAAACACAGGCTGTGTTTGGCTTCTCTGTTTGGTAGGCGGGTGGTTAATGGGATGGACTATGTGGTTTTAGTCTGTGTGTGTCTGTGGAGGCGCTCCCGTGTCTGCATGCAGCTTCGCTTGTTTGTGTTTACATTTGCCTTGGCCACGTTATCTTGTCTGCGGGATAAACTAAATGTGTTTTTCTTGTAAACACCATTTCGGCTTTTCTTATTACAGATGTGCATCAGTTGACTCAGGGCTGTTAGATTGTCATCAATTGTCTGGTGGCCATAACACGTTGTAAGACAGGGATTTTCATAAGTGGCTTTTGATGACTCTAATAGTTTAGAAATAGTTCAAACTATTGCATCAAGTGGAAACGTGTTTTTATGGGCCTGTAGTATGATCTATCGGTAATATTATTCATAATGTAGGATGAAAAATAACACTTTAAAATAAAAGTCAGAATTCAGAAAAAACAACCATTTGAAAATGAAATACGTTTTCATCAGCAATAGCAGCTGAAGATCACGCCTCTTGTTCCCCCTTGCATACTTACATGTATGACTGTATGTTTCTCCGTGTGGGATAAATGCATTTTCGAGGTAAATGATGAAATTGTGTGCCGCTTTTGTTGTTTTTGTGCTTTGGACTCTTCTTCACTGCGGGTGCATTTGACACCGAGGGCTATTATACTGCAATTCAACTCGAATCATAATGTGAAAGCCCACTTTGTATAATACCTGCGTAGTGAATGACTTGTGGGAGATGTCCTCACTTGATGCTGATATTTTCAGAGCTTGTCCTCGCTCACCAGGCACAGTCGCTGTTATTTCCTGGAAGAACCCATGTCACAAGAAACCTCAAGGACACTTCCCCCTCGTATAATTCAGCTCTGGCATTTCTCAAGAGCACTTGAGACACCCGTTCAGAGTGCTTTCTAAAAAGGCTGCCACACATTGTTCACATATTCTCTTACTCTTTCTCAGCTGCACGTTGTTATGTCTTGTATTTACAGCAACAGCTATCATTAGCAGCTATGCTAGTAATTTATAGCAAATATATCCACATGAACGTGTAGTTTGAAATCTTGGTCTAATGCAATATGTGAGAATTGGCGTCTTGTCGAGTTCATACTAAAAACAAATAGGGGACAATATATCTGCTGCTAACTATAGCTACCGTTAGCTAGATAGCTCAGTTAGCTCCGCAGCTAGTGGTTCGGCCTGAGAGCTTGGATGACCAGGGTAGTGTTAGATTTTTATACGGTGTATATGATGGCTTATGGCTAGCACAGGAGCTTTGAACCAAGATGGGCAGGGGCTCACTGGTTAGCATGTTAACTTCAGATAGATGTAATGAAGTCAAATCTGTTATTTTTTCACATTCTGTTGATAATTTTAGTTAATTTTTTGACGTTTTTGACTAAATTTCTTGCATTTTGCACCTTTAAGGCGTAGAGGTGATGGTAGGTTGATTTTGTTACCTTTGACAAACTGTCACTGTTTTCAGTTTTTATGCTAAGATATCAATCAGCTGCTGGCTATAGCTTCCTATTTAGCGGGCATATATGAATGGTATACACTTAGCGCATTAGCGTCATTAGCATCTTTCCCAAAAATGTCGACCTTCTTCCTTAACCAAAAGTTTTGTGAGTGCTTTGAAGCTTTCAATCATATGGCACGATCTTTCCTCAGCAAATGTAGTTTGCCTGGTTTTCATGGATAATAGTTGCTTCGATTTCAGTTTTTCTGAGCACTTCGAGCAACAAATCCGCCCACCGGCACCTCTCTGACTCTCTAATTAACACGTTATGTCTTGTTTGTTTAATCTGTGCAAAAACGAAAGTGTGAAACCACACAGGTGATCATGTGCCAGACTATTTTTTGACCAGGCCTGGCAACAGCACTCAAGAAATGGCCTAGAAATTGGTTTATATTTAGCATACACACACAAGAATGGACACATTGTATTTTTTGAAATTTATAATTCAGTTTTAATGTAGTTTTTCCACAAGCTAATGTAAGAAAACTAGGCTGCTACAGGTGGATCCAATACCGCCATAAAGAACATTAACATATTTTGTAAATGTTATCGACATCCTTGTGACTAATCATGGTAATAGGGCTGAAAATAAGCAGAATAATGATATACAGTGAAGGGAAATGATTTGATAGAAAATGGCGAAAGACCATTTGCAATCTGACAAGGCTGTGTCCTCACTTATGTTTGTTGATTGACTGATTAAACCACTGCCCTGACCCCCATTGTACCTGCTTGAACCTGTCTAAATGAAGCTGAATTATAATGAGCATTTCCCTGGAAGGGCATCGAAGTACCATACAGGCAGCCATTGACAGCTTTTCTGCTTTGGGAGTTTTATTAGGTCCAAACACAAGAGGCGAATCTGAATGTGTCATGTATTAACCTGTCAAGGGATCGAGCTTTTGTGTCAGCCAATAGAAAAGAAAAAAAAAAGTCATGTTAATCTGTTGCTGACTGTCCCCCAGTCAAACCAGCCACTTCTGACATTTTGCCTTTTTGTCCAATTATTTGCATCTGTGTCAGTGAGTCCTTAAAGCAAGATATAGAAGCAGAGGAATGATGGCCTTTGATTTCTTTTTATGTCCTTGTTTCCCAGAGCATCAGGCATCACTGGCTGCGAAAATATATTTCCTACAGCTGCATATTTTGTCTGTGATTTGAATAAAAGAAAAAAAAACAAAACACAACAGCAATGACTTTGGGACACATTAAGCTCTTCTAGTCTCCTGAACCACAGTTATTCTGTTACAGCAGTACTTTCATTAGCCGCTGGGGATCTTGACTGTATCTTTACTGGTTTGGTATAAATACTAATCAAATCATAATGGCACAACAGGGCCCTTTTCCTGCGTCTTTCCTTAAGCCCCCTTTTCCCATGTAGGCACGTAAAGTGACACCATATTGGTTCTTATCAAACTACTGATCCCTAAATGGGATGTGTGTTTGCACAAAGGGTATGAATGTGCTTGTTTGTATATTAGAGCGAGCCGGTGTGTGTGTGTGTGAGAGAGAGAGAGAAAGAGATGAGTTGCTTTGTATGTTGGCTGTGCTAGTCAGGAATTGATCGGCGGCATGCATTAGCAGATTGCCTATTGATGAGGGGGAAGATTTATAACGCTCTGATTGATGGTAGCAATCTAGGAGTATAAATAAATGAATATGTGCCCGCCCTGGTTGGTGATGGCAGTAAAGCCTTGATTTGCAAGCTCATCTGCAATCGCAAATGTCACATTTAGTATGCCCTCATCACCAGGCACCACTGACGGATAATGTGTACAGTGAAGTCAGATGTCAGGCACACTCAAAGGACAACGAGTCTCGGTGCTCTTCACTCATAGCAAGGCTGCAATATGAGACCTTTACTAGTAAAGCTGAGGGGAAAACATTTAAAATGTAATCCACAACTGACCTATGTTGTGGTTTATGGTTTGACCTGAATTTAAGTAAATTCAGCTATCAATTTAAAGGTGTCATCTGCCCCCTCAAGTGGTCGCCAGTTTTTGCACTAACTAACGTCGCCTAACGCGCACATGCAGGAGAACTCAACCGTTCTTAAGTTTTTCCCACAAACTGGCGACAACCAAGACTCTTGATCGCTGACAAAACACGGATGCCACCTGATACCAAACAGTGTTACATGATTGTCTGTTAGAAGCTGGAACCAACCGTCATGATTTTTACACAGAGATAAACAAAAGAATCGTTTTGGACCCGACAAACACTTTAAAATGATTGATTCACAATCATAATAATGGAGAAAAAGATGTTTTTATTCATTCTGCACCTTTCAACAAGCTCTTGTCTACATAAAAGTGTTGTCAATATGACATTTAGCTTTCAAAAAGCAATGAGAAAAGTCCCTTTCTGTCGAATCCATTAATTGCACAAATTAAATGTATTCTAATTATGTGGTATGTGCTGTGTTTTGTCATTAAATCTCTTTCACTGAATCACAATACGCTAAAATATCATGAACAACTGAGCCAACCACAGCGCCGCGGAGAGAAGCATCGAGACCAGCTTCTCAAGTATAAAAATAAAACTGCTCTCTGGGAGACACAGAGAGGGAAAGTGACACGATTATGATGATGTTCCTTTTTAACATGTATTCATGGTTGTGAAGTTATTGAAGGTCAAGTCCTCGTGATTTTCAAGCATAACTTAGGTCCATCTGTTTTTAAGCTAATGGTCCAACAATAAGCCTAACAACACGTGTACGGGAGACAAATAACGTTTTATGATTGTTAATCGAATGTAGTTGTTCATTTATTTATTAGTTTATTTATAAGGTAAATTAGTTATTTACTGATTGGAGATAATATAAATATAAATAATTTAAAAAAATATATTAGTATGTATGGTCAAGGTGCAATTATTGGCACTTATTGACCTGTACAGTATATATCATATGGTATATTGCTGTACATAATGCATTAAAACATTAAATAGAAGATGGAGAAAATGAAAGACAAGATTAGAAAATAAAATAAAATACAAATATAAAATTGTGAAAATGCAAATTAATCCTTAGTTTCAACTAATCCGAACTGCTAAAGTTAATACACTTTAGGTAAACCTCTAGTTAGTTTTCAATCCTGTATGCTAACAGCATTATCTGGACTGTCCTTCAATGCCGTTTGGAGGAAGGTCATTTGGTTTGACCTCAGCACCAATCACAGGATGGCTACAGTACATCAGGAGTCTGACTGACTGCTCTATCAGAGTCATGGAGACACTCCACAGATGCCCTAGAGTTTAACCTCAACAGTTAAATCATTTACCGAGGGGGGGAATCCTGTGATAGCGTGGCTTGTCCGACCTCCACTCTCCCCGCTCCCAAACCAACCCCCCACCCCCCCGCTGCCATCTGCCCCCACCGGCTCCACGCGACCTCTGACCTCCACCCCTCCCAGCCTCGCTAAGGGAATCTAATCACACGTATTTGAGATTGCAGAACCTGATATGAACTTCCTCCTGCAACCAGAATAAAAGTGATACGATTTTATCCATCGGCTGCGTGCCGTGAATCCAAACCTGGCGCCCGAGTACATTATTTATCTGCTTAGAAGAACCCTTTTTGCCCTTGGTGATTTTCATCCATCTCCAATTTTCCTTTTTGGTTTTGATGGGAAGATAGTTACCTGAGGTTAAGTGATGGTTAAGTAGCCTCTCCTCTATCTGAAGGAGAGAGAATCTTCTTTTCTTCTGGAATTGCAGTGTTATCAAGGTAACAGATGAACTCGAGGTGGTGCAAACTTCTTTTTTAACAAATTTAGATATCCTTCATTAAAAATAGTAGCAATCAACACGTTCTTCACGCGCCCGCAAAACGAGCGTGCTGCCCGCTGGGATACCGGCAATGATAATATTAATTCCAACAAATTACACACCTGATGTCCTCCTGTGCCGCTTTTTATTCTATTTTTGCTCATTTGTAACATTTCACTTCACAAGCGTTAAGAGTATTTTGACCGTTTTTTATTTTACTTTTTAGACCTTGAACTTCAGAAGAAAGGGGAAAGAATCCCTCTATTCATGACTGGAAATAGTTACTTGGGTTCTATTATACGTTCAAAGTAAAAGCAGGATGTAACTCTCAAATGATACGGCATGCATGAGAGATCTGAAAGACCAATTTCTCTTCATGTGATGCCTTTCCTAATGACACCCTGGAGAGAGTCACGGGCGAAAAAAAAAATAATCAAGGTAAGAGAGGAAGAAAGAGTAGTTTAACTATCTACAGAGTGATTCTGCATGCATATCTGTTTAACTATGCCGGCGCAAACACTACTCTTGGAGGGACTTGCCTCCTCCTGGGATTGGGCCTCCTCCTGGACAGAATAAATAAATGTTTCTCCACAGCCTGTGGTCTGCATGCTGAGCAGTCCGTCAAGCTCTCCTTCCTTCCTGCTTCTGTGAAGTAAACAAATGCTCGCGCTGATTCACCTGCCACTGTTGCATATTCCCAGTGCACCCCGGGCTTAGTAAAGTATAGAGGAGAAACATAAGGCCTTTTGATCAAAACCATGTCAGCCATGTCTGGACAAGCACCGACCTGGCCTGTATTTTTTTTTTTCTTCTTTTTTTTTCCATAAAGCAGGCTCTGGGTTTACTATGCTTCATCCCTCTGGCGAACTTGAGAGCCAGCAAGGTAATTACAATGCTCATAAATTATTTGAGACAGACAGTACTGCTCCTCTATGAGATCACTTGTTTGTCGCACTTTTAATTGGGTTGGTGATAATTATCTGTGTCCACTTATATGAATCAATTACAGACACTCTGCATTGTAATCAATTCCATTTCTGTGTTTTGCGCTAAGCTATGCATGATTAATTATATAATTAAGCACTTAACATGATTTATGTGGTATCTCCATTTTTTCTTTGCATTATTTATTTATAGGGGGGAATTTCCCAGATGTTCTGTGGAAACATCTTGGTTAAATACGTTCTCAATCCTTATCTTCATCTGCGGATAATTGATTTAGCTTTTAACCCTAACCCGGCACCACCAAAGAATCGCTGACTAGCACTACACAACACATTATTCATCATGCATTACTCATTATCCTACTTATTACTTGTTAGTTGTCAAGACATTGTGTTTTAACAAGCTGCCAGAATAGGGTTAGCATACATTTCTGACCATCAACGGCCAACGTTAGCTTAGCCCAGGCTAACTCTCTCTCCCCGTTCCTCCCGCGCCAAGCTAACGCAACAAGACATTGATATCAACTCTTCTGGTAAGACTATAAATAAGTTAAAGTAACAGCATTACTAAGATTAGCATCTGTAATGTAGCCTAACATCTTACAGTTACTCATCAAAAACAAGATATTGTGCGTTAACAAGCTGCCAGAACATGGTTAGCAGGCATTTCTGACCATCAGCAGCTAACGTTAGCTTAGCCCTGGTGACTGTGCAGCGCAGTGCTACAAAGAAATCCCTCAACTTAAAGCTCATCGAGCGGACACAGCTCAAACTATCGCTGGCTAGCTAGCTAGCAGCTAAGAAACGTCAACTTGTAAATAAAATAACCTTTGAGCCACTCGGTGGAGCATTTCTCTTCTTTTAGAGGTGGCTAACTGTGTTCCTGTGCCCCCCTGTGCTAAGCTAACGCTACAGGACATTGATATTAACTCTCTGTACTGCATTTTAATTATAATATATTGTAGTTAAAATTATACTAGACTATTTGTTCAGTGAATTATTACGGCGTATTTATCCAACTTGACTGCAATAAAATTGTGGTAAACAGACACTGAAACACATCATGTTGTAGTTTATCTTAATTATGTTTGCCTGCAAACAGACACGGTTAAATGTAGAACACAAATCCCCACATTTTCAGAAACAACACTGACGACATGATCTGTGTGAACACCATAGGAACGCTTGACTTTCACGAGAGGACAGCATTTGGTTTAAAGAATAGAAAGCATTAAAATAAAGGCCGACGCTACATCTGGTAAATTAAAAGGAATCTATTTAGAAATTGCGAGTACTAATTATTCACACGTAATTAACATGCAGCAGCGGACATCAATAAACATTCCAATGAGCGAGCGACTTCCTGTTGCAGCGGCTTCGGCTTTCTAATTGCACATCGATTAAAGCGAGTTACCAATCACACTTAATATGACACGTTTTACTGTTCTCACGCAGTTTGGTGAGGAGGAACAGATGGTTTCAAATTGCCTTTTAATCTCAAAATAGACCTCTGAATCTCAAAGAGGAACTTACATTGTCTTAGTGTTGTTGACAGCGTCAGAGTGTGTGTTGTGCGCATCAGTGGGAAGATGAAGCAGGATGTAATTTTTGAAACTCTGTGGAGTAGTCGTGCAGACACTCACGCCAGGCACATAAAGTGCAGCTTAAAAGAAAAAGAAATATCCATCAAGAGGAGGGGGCGGCAAGAGGGCAAGATAGAAATCGGAGGAAAAGGTGAAAAAAAGAAGAGAAAGAAAGAATCAATGCACGACTGTAATTTGGCTGCAGGGCATAATTCACAAGTTGCAAATTGCTGCTGCCTGTGTTTCAGAGCTTTTTGCTTCACTTAGCTTTCAGGCGTCTTCTCCCTTGGCTGCTTTTCTCAGGTAGTGCGGCCCTCATTTGAGCTCCAATCCTCTTTAGATATTGACCCATGCATCCATCCATGCTGAAGCCCAGATGATCCCTCACACCAATCAAATGTACAAGGAGTGACTGAGGGAAGAAAAAGGGAGGGGGGGTGAAGAGAAGGAAGGAGAAAATGAAGGAAGCAGAGCAACAAAAGGGAAAATGGAGCATCGGAACAGAGAGCGAAGTACAGGACGCAAATGAATCAATAATGCCTGTAAACCGTACAGTTAGTCTGTTTTCAGGATTCATCGCATACTTCCAATTCCAGGAAGCGTAAAAATGGCCACGTCACCCTCTTAGTATATTTTTGGCGCTGCAGGAACCGAGGCCATACCCAAACTATTGATCACGTTACACTTAAAGGCATTGATCGGGGTTCAAAGTTAGGGGGCGAGATGGACGGAGTGGGAAAGAGGTTGAGGCGCCGTGTTGAGGGTGGCTCGCTCGCTCGGCTTTGTGGTCGCCGCGCCATTTAAGAGAGAGGATCGGTTTCACAGAGACAGAGCACAGACGACTCCACTTCCGATACGGTGAGGTGAGGAAATTGATTGGCTAACAGATGCAGAGCACGGTGAAGGTTCACACCGTCTCCACTGTTTCCTGTGAGTGTAGAGGCTTATTTGGCACTTAGCTTTCATCACAGCTTCTATGAGAAGAGGCTATTTTTTATTTATTCAATCATTTTTTAGTTGGGCGGAAGGAAAATGTTTCCTATTCTCACACACGTTCTGTAGATTCTGGTTTCATTGTGCGTGTGTTTTATGTGTGTTTTCTGGTTTTGTGTTGTCTTTCGCCCCAGTGTTCTGTCTTCCCTCCTGTTTTCTCGTAAAACAATAATTAATGCATTTATATTTTTATTTATATATATTGTTTTGGCCCTTAAAAACCTCCCTAGAATTGCTGTAAGAGACGTTGTTGAGTTTTTCAAATGTGTTTCGAAGCTGAGTGCCGTTTGGTTCCATTATATTTGAGAGAAGGCAGCAGACATTTCTACGACCAGTATCTTCAAAACACAGCATCTCACACTAAAACTATCTAGATTGATTGATAAAAAGCACTACAGGTAAGAGAAAAATATGTATTTTTCAGCTGTCCTTTTAACTTAATTCGTAGCCAGAATTGACTACCCCAACAATCCGTTGTATTGTGTCTCCCCATCCTCTCTTCTCGTCTTTCTGCAAATGTCCTCCATCTCTACAAGCAACTGTTAGTGTTTAAACTATGATCTTCTTCCTAATAACATCTGCTTGGCTTGTTTTTAGAGATATATTTAGAGGATCTTTCTAAAGGGGGAAGTCAGTCTCACGCGTTTGCAGCCTCCTGATGATGCATGTCAGATGCAGCAAGTAGCTTATAGCTATTGAACCGGCTCATTAGCCATTAACAAGCAAGCAGCGGTAGAATATCTTTGGATGATCCTCTCAATAAAACACTTACCAGACCCCTAGCATAATAATTGGTACCACATGTTTTATAGTGAACGAGCTCTTGCAAGATGTTTCATAAAAAAAAGAGCAGCTAATGTTGACACGACTTACTACGCATGTCTTAAATTCCACCGACATGATTTTTAAGATTAGCAGTGTAATTACACAGTAAGACGAGCATCAGTGTCAGTTTTTACATTTTTTAATTGCAGTCGTTCCATTTGTGTGTTATTTTCCAGCCAATTAAGAAACATCCACCCACACTCGTGCACGTTATAGCATTGGAGAAACAGAACTGCCTGGAGAATAATTTATGTATTTACACCAACATGCAAACAAAGAAAACCTGATTAATAGCCAATTCTTGCCCCTCACCAAACCCTGCAGGCGCAGCATCTGTAGGCTGTGAGGTGAGTTCATCTGTCTCCAGCAACGTGTCGGAAAAAATTACTGATCATTTGCATTCAGCAAGGTGAAAAAGTATGTCCAGCATTCAGTCCGACTGCCAGACCGAGTTTGAGTTTTCAGTATACTGATGAAGTCAGCAGCGCTGAACTCACCAAGAGAGTTGTATCAGGTTGAAAACAGCAGTGGGGGGAAAATGACACTCCCCCAAAAAGTGCTATATGTAAGCTGCACATGCAAACAGTGTAGATACATGGAGTGAGTTTAGATGCCATAAACTTAAGTCGCAACCCTTCCATCACAATTATCGGCAGTGTTCGTCGTTAAAGCACCCCAGGAACGATATAGGGGAGAGAAACTAGCTAAAGAACATTGCCTTCACTGGAAAGCTGACAGTGCCAGCATTGGAGCTTTGGACTGGGAAGGACCGAGGCTAGCATGTTAGCTTCAGTAGATATCTTTTAGCATAATACATAGACACTGTTATTTCTTCACATTCGGTTGATCATTTTAGTAATTTTTTGGGTGTTTTCAACTAAAATCCTTACATGTTGCACTTTTAACTGGCAGACTAATGCTTGCTTGTTATAAAAAAGGATAATTTAATAATGATTACCATTGTTCCGAGGTAAAAAATATAGATAACTAATAACTGCTAACTGCTGCAGTTACTAGAGCAGCCTGCAACTAGTAAACTTGGTTAGCCCTGCATCTAGGGGGCCTTTGGACAGGGATGGGACATGGCTAGCTGGTTAGCATGCTAAGAAGATATCTGTGCACAGTACATAGACGTCATAGCGTCAAAAGTGTTATTTCTTCACGTTCTGTTGATACTTATTTTAATCTCCATTTAAGTGTTCATTAATTTGTATTTTTGCAGCCTGTGATCTCATTCACTCCAATTCCTGTTTGAACTCTGAAAGAAATTTCAAATACAATTCCAATTTTAAGTGGTCAAAATGTGTCCCTTAACCTTAACGCCATGAAATTTCATTCAAAGTTTGAAATTCTGTCATTAAGCTGTGACAACTGGCAACCTGCAGGGCTTTGATTTGATGAAATGTAATTGTCCAAGCATGACTTATTCTGATTTGAACCTGTGTAATGACTGTAATTACTGCCAGTGGTTCACTAGCCTCATGTGGTGTTAAAATCTTATTTTCTATCATTCACAGAAATTGTTAAAGGCTTTTGTGTGTTCCAGGTCCTCACCCTCAACGTATTGCCTCTGCAGTGAAGTCTGAGCCAGCACATCTGACCTTGAACATGGCTGGACCATTGTTTAATTAAATTAAATCTCTCTGATACCTCTCCCAGCTCTGGAAAATTAGAGATAACTGCAGAAAAATGTGGATTTCCCCCCCTCCTCGTGCAGTGTCTGTCAGATCGTTTCTTTTCTCTTTCGTCTCTGTTGGTTGCGTTCGGCCTCTGTATCTGTTATCTCTTATTACCCTCTGTGACTGAACATCCATGAAAGGTTGAAAAGAAATCTGTCAACAGTAAATGTTACATAAGTCTGCTGCTGATTTATCGACTAAATCTAAGGAACCAGAGCAAATTCATGAACTATTCATGTAATAGCAACAATTGATAGAGGTCTGGCTGATATGGGGTGATAGGCTCTTGTAAATTGTACAATACAGTATGTGTGCTCTGGACATGCTGAAAAGTGTTTACCACTAAGATGAATGAGTGCTATCTAAATGTATGATATGTCATTTTAGCCACTAGGGATCATAATACAAGTAATGTATTAAAAGTCCACCGACCCAAAGCCTTGGTGTACAGCCCAACCTACCAACCTAGAATTATGGATTTGTCTGCATTCGAATGAGGCATGAGCGAGTACTCCATCATCAGTATGTAACTGTTCAACAAGCTAAATTATCTGTATTGTAAATGGCCGTGGTTTTAAACAGAAGTGGGTGGTGCTTAAACTGGAGGTGTCCAGGACTAATTCAAAGTTAAGAAGTTTAAACTCTAGCAACACTTTATTGTGAGACTAACGTATCTGACCTAAATTGCAAAGGCTTTTGCCAAACTCAGAGGGGAGGCTCAAGAATTTGTTTGTATAAAATATCTGGTCCTACATTTTCACCAGGAATCGTAGCGACAGGTGAACAAATGAAACGCACCGTTACCTTGAGCATCTGTACTCAGAAGGGGCGTGGCTTTTGAGGGAGGTGGGTGGTGCTTAAACTGGTGGTGGGCGGGACTAGTAGGAAGTTATGTATTTAAGCCTGAAATTGATATTAGTTGATGGGACGTGGCTATTTTCATTTTTTATTTGAGAACTATTTACAGATCAACGTGAATGAATAAACTCAAATCAGCTACCCAGTGAGGATTTTGCTTAAAGGGGCATTGTTAAGAAATGTTAAATCAAGTAAAATTATCAACAGCAGTTTTGATATTATGATGCTACTGAAGTTAGCATGCCAACCACCTAGCCTGTTCCAGTCGCCAAGCGCCTGTGCTAGTGGTGGAAACACTAACACCTCTTGGTCCCCGAGCTCCCAGTCCGGACTGCTGGCTGCATGGATAACTGGGCTAACTAGCTCAAGCAACTACTTAACGACTTTAACAGTTAGTCTGGTGATAGGCTATTTTTTTGAGTATGTATTTGACAGGTGGCCAATTCTCACATATTGCACCTTTAATCACGAGCATGGGTATTGACACCTTTTACCTGGATAGTTACCGTACTCTAAAAAGTACCAACTAAACTAACTAACCGTTCAAATATTAGTACAAATCTCCTTTGTCTTTGTCATGCACAAATGTTACATACTATATTTTAAAGGTGGCGTGGTAGGTACAGTAATATACCGGAGGAGGCCAAAACAAAATGATATCTTAGTTAACATTGGAAGCAACCTTGTCCTCATGCACACAGGTTCAAAACACTCCTCACATTTTGAGTGTGTTACTGGCAATGATGCGAGCCTGTGGCAAGGCTGCTGAAGCTGTTAATTATTGATGAACTCACATGTAAGTCAATAATGCAGACGACCACAGAGGCTCGCAGGAAACAAACACATGAACAAACAATGACAGAAATGAACACGGAGACACACAGCAGTCTGTTTTACGAGTCTCGAGTGTGCGGAAACATGTTTATTTGTGATTTATTGTAATGCTTTCCTCGGTGGTTTATGGCTGTTTATGTCTCTGCAGCCCAAGAATGAAGTCATCAATTGTACATCAGTGACATTACAATTAAAATTAGAGGCACGTGCACGGACGGATCAACACGGAGTGGTTGAAGAGCGAGGTTCTTCAGAGCAGTCGTGAGGGGCAGCTCGTTCACGTCACACAAACAACAAGGGGGGGGGGGTGAGCAGGTACATCTACAGCCAAGCCACATGCAACTTGACAAAACCATTTCCACCAGCGTGCACAGACACACACGAGCACAAGCGCACTCCACATTTAATGACCCCATCCTTTCAGCGAAATGGCGCTATTCTCAATTGCATGCTCTGAACTGGCATCTGTAAATTAAGTAAATTACAAATGATTGCGTGCTCTTCCCTGGCATACCACTGCGGAGAGTGCAATCAAGTCAACAATTTCCCAATCTTGTCTGTACGCCAAAAGCCAGGATGGTAAAACAAGCCCGGGATTCACTCTTCTTGCTTGTCGCTGCGGTTTGTGTTAAACAAAAGTGCAGAGGGATAATCTCACTTGCCAGGGAGTGATGTAGAAAGACGAGGCTATGGGTGAAGGGATGAGTCTTTGACTGTTTATTTACCGCTGTTTACCGTATGTATTCCTCCCTGTGGCTTTGGATTTATGCTGCCAGTAAAGCCCACAATGTCAATCAAAGTCAGTTTCACCAGACAGCAGGCATTACTGTCAAAGTAGCTTTCCTCTTTCCTCTGCTCGCCGTCTCTTTAGGTCAGGAAAGCTTTGCAACCTGGACATTAGCATGCGCAGAGTGCTTCTTCGCGCCGTCATTAGAAACAACGACATCGCAGCAATTCCCCCCTATCGCTTCGTGTCACTTCCCCCGCAAAAACATTTGCGAGGGGGGGGGATCCTGCATGACCATAAAACGCAAACACATTTTTCCCGTCTTATCGCCGCCTGTTTAACTTGTGCACTGTGCTGTTATTTACAGACTTCCACATTTATCCCCACACAGCCCGACACATCCCAAGTCCCTCCCCTCCCACCCCCTGCTGATTTCGCTCCTGTCCCTTCTTATCTGGCTTCTATCCGAAGGCATCGGTTGGGGACAGGATTATATTGAGAGTTGTTATTAATTGCATCTCCTACTTCCTCCTCTTCCACCTCCACTGTGCCTCGCGCGCTGTCGGCTGGGCGCCTTTCTTGTGAGATCCAGGAGGTTTATGAGAAGCAACAGCGAGTGAGAGAGAAATACAGGCTCTAGTAATCATCACAAACCAAAACATCAGAAATCTGTGCTTTCGCAGTGCCTGAATGTGATTCAATCTTACATCAAATAAGGCCCGTGTCACTGCTTTAGGTCATTAAAAAAAGTGCATCAATTTTAGTTTCCAGGGGGTTAGTCAATAACAGTGACGTAGGACAGAAATACTTTCAGGAGGGGTCAGAAAGGAATGTGCATTAAGAAAATAAAAAAACTGTAAGCAGGTCATTCTCATTTTTATAATTTGGTTTACCAGCCAAACAGTGCAGTATGTATGTATGTGTGTGTATATATATATATATATATATATATATATATATATATATATATATATATATATATATATATATATATATATATATATATACATACACATACATACATACATACACACACATATACATATATATATGTAAACTGCATACCTCATGACGTCTAGCTTTCCCTGTTTTGTTTAACTTGCCTTCTTTTTCTTAAATAGTTCGAGCAAATCTGCTTCCTTGCAGGTAGAAGATCTGTACCACTCTCATGTCTGTCTGAAGATAAAGAAAAAACAGTTAGCTAGCTTAGCACAAAGACTGGAAATGAGGAAAACGGGGAGCCTGGCTCAGTCCAAACGACAAAAATCGGCCTACCAGCACCTCTAAAACTCACATTTAACATTTCATATTATACATATGATACTTCATATCATATTTAAGTCAGACCTAAAACTGAAGTTAGTCTTAGCCAACTCTTGGCAAGTGCTCAACAGAGCATATTTCCTCAAAATGCTAAGAGAAGGCCAATAAAATTTAGTAGATTTTTTTAAAGAATTTATTTCTACTTAAAAGAGTCTCGCTTTAATGATACTGTAATTCAATCTTAACATTACAGCCAACCAACAACAACAACACACGAAACACCGCTGCTCAGTATTGCATGCACGTCAATGATACCCATCGCACTGAATGTAATATACAGTATGAGGATAGACAGAACTGAGCTTTCCTTCCCCCTTTACGGTTACAGCATTTCATCACAACAAAGCAATAAACTACCTCTTATATATTTATTTAAAGATCAATCAGTCAAATTTTTTGACAACAGCGGAGGGGAAGTGTATTTCTAGGTAATATTTCTCAGAGCAGATAGCGGAAATGAAAGGCAGGAGGGAATAAATATAATCAAAACGCAATAACCTGACCCTCTAATGGAGCCTGAGAGGCCACCGAAATAAATACAGACATATGTGTGTTTCGACTGACAGCCAGACAAATTAATAACACATGATAGAGGGTTAACCCTCCTCGCCGCGGATCGCGTTGCACCAGGTGAGCGAAACTTTACAGAATATATGAAAGTCAGATTTGTATATTTTCCCATCAGGCCTGCTCCATGTGATTTCATTACCTCACGGCACACATACTGTATTAAGCCTCTACGGCTTCCTGATATTCCTCGGAGACAAAATATGATATAAACTCTGGAAAATTGATTCAAAATTTGTTTATTAGATTTGAATTCGATGTTTACCCTCTTTTAATGACTCTTTCTCCCATGCATATTATCTTATTTAGATGTTATTGAAGGAAAAACTGAGAAAAGAGCAAACCAAGAGTTCCTTTTTGCACCTGTGCTCGAACCTATCCTCATTGTTGAACCACCACCACTGTGTGCATGTCACAGTCTGGAAGCTTTGTCCGAACAGATGGAGGGAGCGAGAGTGAAAGAGAGAGACAGACAGAAAAGAGAAGGAGGGAGAGGAGAGGCCTGCTGGGTTAATTCTCCTCAAACCGATCCTGTTCCTGTTCTGTCAGGGAGCGCTTCGTCTATCCAAACCCCTCTCCCTGGACCCCTTGCACCTGCTCCGAGGCATGGCAATGAGCCTCCACACATAACACACACACACACACACACACACACACACACACACACACACACACACACACAGGATGACAGAGACGAGTCCATGAAAAGAAAAGAGAGGAGAGAGGTGTGATGGATATAGAACAAGAGAAGGGAGGCGGGGCGGGCAGAGACGCAGAGAGGGAGCATGAGGGAAGAGAAGAACCTGCGAGCTGGGGAATGTGGGACGGAATAGTTGTGAGAGACCGCGAGTGAGTGAGTCGATCGCAGACAGGAGGGAACATTGGGAGAAAGGCAGACGAAGGTGATCTGAGGTGAAGGAGTGAAGTCTGGTTGGGGAATGAAGCGAGAAACCCAAAGCAACAAGATGATGTGTTCAACAGTAATACACCTTTAACACTAGACAAAAAACACACGCTGGATTTCGTCTTCGATGGGTAAAGGTACAATTGGAATTCATTGGCAGATCAGCTGTGATGGAAACATGACAACCCGGTGGACACATTGATATAACTGGATACAGCAGCAGAGTCCCGTTCATTCCTCTCAAAGCTTATGAGTGGCACATGAACCCAAGAAAGCTCCCAGTATAAAAGATTACCCAGATCATCTGATCAACTGAAAAAAGTCTTTCCTTCATTTTACCGTCTCTTCTTCCACAATGTAGTCCCATGGGTAAAAGTCTTTTTGGGCCCCAGTGCATCACATGACTATGTAATTACACGTTTTGGCTGCTACAGAAGTTGCCTTCACAGCCTGGCACTCTTGCTGGGGTCTTGGGTGGACACCCCTTTCCACAAAGATTCAGGATAACGTTTTCCCATCCATCTCTGTTCAAGCGACACTTAAGTTAAAGACATAAAAGAGCGACAACCGCAACACTGTCACGTGACACAAAAATACAGAAAGGAAAAAACAGGAAGGAACACTCACCCACTGGCAAACCACACATACACGTGCAAATTTTGGTCTGAAAGTGTGAGTGTTGAAGTGGGAAAGATATAGAGAGAAAAACGGCAAAGAGATTATGACAGAGTATTCAACTGAACAATACTTCACATTTCAATAAAGCCATTTATGTCGAGACAGAAGCTATTAGAGTCTCCACATGGCTTACTCACTGTGTGTAATGGGTTAACAAGATATACAGTTCTTTAATTGTCCACTCCAGAATCCATCTACTTAACACCAGGAGGTTAAACTTGTAGCCTGAAGAGCAGGCCCACGTGTCAGCCGAAAGGGATGAAGGCTGCCTGCCCTTCATCACTCTGCACTTTATGTAACGCGAGGCCATTTCTGTTGTCGCTCTGATTTGAACAAACACCCCTCGCTTTGGCATTCAGAAAGGTCACAAGCTGTTGATATAAAGATGTGTGGGCTGTCTAAGCGATACCCGATGGTTCATCTGAAGCACAGGTGTCAATCCCCAAAACGGACTCTAACGTTCCTGCTGAGCACATTGTTTCAAGTCTTATCTCCAAACTTGTTGCCGCCTGTCAAAGGTGTTGCCTCAGAGGAACAAAGAAATCACATCTTCAGACAGCACTGACACCACACCTCTCTTATTGATGGATCGCATAGCCACGGGTTGAAAATGACAACAACGTCTGGCAACGCTACAGTTGGAGCTGAAAACTAAATGGAATCCGATGAACAGAAAGCCCAAAACTACAAGTTTACTGTAAATGAAATGTGAGGAAGACTCAGCGCCGAGGAGAGAGACGGGGAAAATTAAGAGCAGATGTGATAAGGGTGCCAGTATTTTCATTATATTAATATTCTTTCTGTCTCCTCTGACATTTATATAACAATCAATAGGCAAAATCTTAGACAATGCAGGCTGTTCTATTGTAGTTACAGAAAATGAAGTAAAAATATGCGGAGTGATAAAAAACCTTATACCTTTTACCTTATGTCCAACAAAGGTGAACAAACAAAAATATTATGTACACACGTATTTGATGAAAATAGGTGTAAATTTGATATATATAATTAGCAACAGTGACCAACAACATACAATGTCTACATGTCTATAAGTAAAAAATGCTGTAATATAGCCCAATATCAAATGAAATGCAAAGGGCCTGGTCATAATTTTAGGTGATAGTCAAAAAAAATGTGTTGATATTGATGTTTTATAATTATTTATATGAACATTTGGGGATTTGTATTCCATTATCAAAACTAATGCAGCTCGGGACACATTTTTCTGTCAATCTAAGAGAGTAAACACTTATATGATTTTTTTTAATCAATAGTGGGACTTAATATACGAGTTATTAAACAGTTTGAGAGTTGTTTTTCTCTTTCGCCATTGATTGATTCCATATTGACTGTGTGATCACTCAGCAAATGAATGAGCCTTTTATCATCAGCCCAGATGCAGGCTGTGACTTTAAACCCAACTGTTTCCTGTTGGACTTTGCCCTGGTACGTCTCTTTGAAAAACAAAATAAAAAACAAAAGTCAGCTGTCTTTCTAATTAATTAACCTGCTACACTGTTATTCATCTCAGTCCATTAACTTTTCGCAGACTTGAATTTGTTCAATAATGGCTCTATTTAAAGACGTGACTGTTGAAAAAGCAGCCGGCTGCAAACACAACGGCAGCGAGGCTTCAAACAGAATAATCACATCAAAGTGATTTCAAAATCCAACTTGTGTCATCTTAGTGAACACGCAAATACTGACTGTAAAGCAGGAGGAATTACTAAGAATAGTAAACTAATGCAAAAATACCCTGGATTTCACACCTGCTGTGTAATGACTACAAGAAGTTACTGTTTCAATCACATGCATTTCCACATCATTTTTCTTCCGAAAAGCAAGTTTTAAGAAAATACAGCTTGACATTTTCCCCCACTTATGTTGCCAGCATGCTGCACTGTAATTCCCGCAGCCCATTAGCTGTAGCCTATGCATGCCGCTGCTTTCCAGCTGTGACAAGAGACATTGAATTCACACAGAAAATTGGGGAGGTATGCACAAACAATAATGAGTGTAAGGGACACCCCAGAGAGCCGGGCTGTGACACATACCAGGGCTCTGAAAAACTCAGGCATTATATTATCCTGATACACACTCCACAGTGCAAACCACCTGTTCGTCATCCCCAGTGTACCTCTGCACACTTGGCACACAGCGCTGACTGTCCCGAGGGTGTTTAGTAAGAAAGTTTGTTGAGTTAAAGTTGCAATGTGTAACGATTTCAGTTGAAAATGTTTAAGATTCAACTAGAATTAAAATAAAATAACAGTTTTGACATTATGACGTCTATGTACCGTGTTGCTGAGATATGTACTGTAGTTAGCATGCTAATCAGCAAGTGAGCTGGTCCACAGCACCTGTGCTAGTGGTGTAAATATCAACACCCCCGTGGTGCTCCGAGCTCCCAGCCCACTAGATGCGCGGCTAACTGAGCTAATTAGCTAACGGCCGCTACACTTAGCCGTTTGTTTTGAGCATGAATTCAACAGGTGGCCAATTTTTACTTCCAACTATACTTCCCCACAGTTCCTGTAGTTTTTCCATGTTGGGAAACTGTATTCTTTCATGTAAGTTGAATATCTGATAAGTTTGCAGGATGACTTGAAAAAGTACTAAAAGGTCATATTGATAATATTTGTACACACATCTACAGGGCTTTAAGAAACATTATTATAATTGTGAATCAATGATTTCAAACATTTTATCAGGTCCAGAGCGATCAAGAGTCTTGGTAGTTTTCTGGAAAACAAGGCATACTGTACTGGCCCAATGTTAGCTAGCCAGCGTTAGGATTGTTCATGTTTGCTAGCTAGCATTAGCAACGTGTGAATACGTAAACAACTTGGCAACCACTTGAGGGGGCAGATGATTTGAACAACAGCTGTGTTGACGTGAAGTGTTGTGATGTGGATACTTGACCGCAATCTGCACATCACTACAGGGTTCTTGAAAATATGGCCCTAAGTGTATGTAGTCCAAAAAGGGTAAGCCATCTGTCAACCAAGAAAAATAATCTGAATGGCATCATGGTTTCTACATTCTCCCCATCTGTACTTCAGATTTATGAACTTGTCAAGGGTTCGTGATATTCATTTCTCTTCCTAACCCCCTTTCTTTAGCTGATTAATCTCTCTCTTTGTACCCGTGCTGGGCTAGTTTAGGAAAGTTATTTTTCCTCCTCCTTGATGGCTGCCGTGAGGAATACGGTTTGATATTGCCATGCTTGTCAATCAGATAGTCAGAAAGGTGTGTGTGTGCTCAGAACTGTGACAGATCAAATAAGCGTGAGTTTGCCATTTAGACAACCATTGTGTGTGTGTGTGTGAGACATGTGTGTGTGTGTGTGTGTGAGACGTGTGTGTGTGCATCAGGTGGCGGCACGCAGCAGAGGGGAGGCGGGTGAAGCTTACGGTATCTGTGACAGATGAAGTTGAAGAGTGGAAAGAAGGGGACGCGTTTGCCTGGGGAGACGCTACACTTCCTTGGGTGGGTGGGACCGAGGGGAGCATGCAGGTAGTCATGACAGATGATATTAATTCACTTAGGTACCCGTGCATGGTGGCAGTGTCACACACTATGGAGAAATTCGACATATATGCAGCAAGGATGCTACAGATTGAGTACATTCAGCTGTTTTAAATCTTGTGTGTGTGTCAAGACGGAACAATAGCAGAATAATAGCATTTTTAAATCACACTTTTGCATATAAAATACTCATTTTCTCTACATTGACCTTATTAAAACCCAATATGTACAAAGTTATTGAATGGAAACTCTTCCCATTGCTGCAAACAGAGCGTGCATATTTGATGAAGGTGACAAAATTAAAAATTTAGCATCAAGCATTGTTATCACCAATACAAACAAGGGTATATTTTCCATTTATATGTTAAATGGGCTGTGCATGACAAATATATATTCCTTTTGTTTGCCAAAATGCAAATTCACAGATAAATAAATTGTGACATTATTTGTATTTGGGGTCAATTAGACGTCAGAGAGGTCCGACTTTCAATTAGACCTCTTGTGAACAAAGCTTTAATAAAAGAAGTCCAAAAAGACTCACTGAACACCAATTACCTAGACAGAGAATAATGGAGAATAATTCACCTTTTTTCCGTACAGTTGGTGTCTCAGAGATCCCAAACAAAAGCCGTATATAATTTTCTGCAGTGGAGTTGAAACAT